>NC_133498.1:1720665-2049026 GCF_025370935.1 Choristoneura fumiferana | reverse complement strand
AACAGATATTGCGATTACATTCTCTTCTCAAGTAGTTAATGTTATACCTGTGTAGTTAAGTATTTGCGACTTCATTTATAAATCATCATCATATTGCCGAATTAGTTGTAGGACGTCCACTGTTGGATATAGGCCTCACCCCTTAGACTTTCAGTTGCTCTGGTAGGAAGTGGTCTGTTCTGTATCCACAGTGAGCCCGTGTCTTAAGAGCGTTTATACCTGCTGAGCTGGCAACGTTGCATTTTTTGTTAGATTTTCTCGATTATTCCATAAAAACAAGAAAGAGTTCTATCAGACCACATCTTAAATTTTTATACAATTTTTATGGAATAATAGAGAAAAACTAACAAACAAAAATGCAACGTTGCCAGCTCAGCAGGTTTTTTTTAAACGGTTTTTAATGTTTTTATTAATTATTACACTAATATTATAATTAATTAATTAATTTAAAACAGCTGTGTCGATTTTGACGTTTGAGCGTGGCCAGGGTTGCCAGCTATTGTATGTATAAACGCTCTTAAACCAGGTCATCTATCCATCTCGTTGGTGGACGTTCTACGCTGCGAAACAAAATACTAACAGTCATTCCTCGCACACATCCTTCTCTCGTTTTGTATATGCAAAAACCTCGCTCCACTTACCTGTTTCCACTAAAGCTGTGCTAAGCGACGGTAGGTAAACGAAGCGTTTCTATTGGTTCATGAATAACCTAACCAACAAAAAGTTGGAAAACCAGCGGGTTTGTCACTTCAAAGATCAATATCTCAAATCGGCCGAACCGATTATGATGAAACATGTCTTAGAACCATTGCTAAAAAACCTGCTTTCAAACAAAAAAACCGCATTCAAATCGGTACACCCGTTTAAGAGCTACGGTGCCACAGACAGACACACATAGCGGTCAAACTTATAACACCCCTCTTTTTGCGTCGGGAAAAACACATTCTTCGGTGGAACCGTAGCCTATAGCCTAGTTTAGACTTGAAAGAATAATCGTGCAAGTTGCATTACATTGCGAGGCCGTGAAGCCAACCGTTTGTAGTGGTCAAACGAGCGCCGCAATGTAATGCAACTTGCACGATTTTTCTCGCAAGTCTAAACTCGGCTTAAAGCTAAAAGAATCGTAAAGATACAAGTTATGTGAGTTGACTCACATCGACGTGCATCCACATGTTATACTTCTGGCAGATGTCTGCGATGTCGACGAGCGGGTCGAACGCGCCCAGCACCGTCGTGCCGGAAGTCGCGTTCACGAAGAAAGGCACCTGGACGAGAGGGCAGGATTAAAAAACATTAAGGCCTGTGGACGAACATGTGTTGTCCGCCACCAGACTTTGGGCACAGGCAACACGCCAAATCCCTGTAAAATCAGGTCTGAATTCCAGACGTTGAGCTATCTAAGTAGGTACCATCCGCCAAGTCTACCGCCCTAAAGTTGATAATTGTTTGCATGTCATAAAACAATAATGCCAATAGACGTGTCTGTCAACTTGAAAATATTCATTTGATAGGAACTTGTTTAAAAATCAATAGACTACTTATACTCATAAAGATTTCGTTCGTATGGTAGTGAGTAGTGAGACTAATTTGTGTTTAGACCACTTGCATTTTTGACGAGATGAGATTTAGACTAAAAACGTTTTAGACCAGTTGCATTTTAGACGAGAAGCGTTTTAGGCGAAAAGCGTTTTAGACCAGCTTCCAGTTGCGTTTTAGATCACTTGCTACTTAGACCAGTTGCCTTATAGACCACTTGCTACTTAGACCAGATGCCTTACAGACCACTAGCTACTTAGACCAGCTGCTTTTTAGACCACATGCTACATAGACCAGTTGCTTTTTAGACGAAGTGAGACTAACCCATTTGGCTGATGCTACGTAGCAAACTTCATCCAAATCACTTAGTAACAAACACACTTTGATACACAAATTTTCATATTTACAATGTTGTAGGATTAGCGTTTATCAGCGTCTTCATTAGAACAGTTATTCATCAGAACGCTGGTTGAGTTTGAAACCGTCAGCGTACTTAGTATGGTGGTGATAGTTGGAGGGATGTTGACACCATTAAAAATAATTTGAAGACACGACTCCAGTAAAAAAACGCCTTATTTTAGCCCTGAAAACCAGATTATTTTTCGATTAACTGCAAAATTAGATTTTTTGTTGCTTTAAAACAAATAAATAGTTAGTTGATTGAGTGTGCGAACAAGTGACGTCATAAGTTGATATTTCCATTCAAACTCTATGGGAGAGTTTTATTTTGACAGCTCATAAAAAGTACGTCAATTGATTGGTGGAGTCAACATCCCTATTCATTGTCATATGGTCGCAAAGTAACACCTGATACCGATAAGACTCGGATTTAGTGAAATATACCCGGATTTCTCACGTCTTAAATCGGGTTTAGCTCGACATTTTCGCCTTCGACACTTTCATCGCATATTTTTATATTGATTAGTGCTATTTTTGTGTTTTTTTTTATCGGAATTGAGTCGGTCTTCACTTCACTAAAGTGAATTTATTTTTTAATGTATGATAAATAGATGGTCCCATAGGAAGAACAGCGCCGTTCGTAATTACAAAATGGTCCCCAATCATTACAAATTTTAAATTTTAATTCTTTTTTTTTGTTGTCACGCATAATTTTTTTCTTTTTTCATTCACCACCTCTTTCCACCCTCGTCTTATGCCGTGTGGCAGAAAGAAGTGGTGAAAATGATTGTGATTCCAAGTGTTAGGCAATAAGGCCTCAGGTCAGAGTCAAGTTTAGGTTCATGATCAAGATGAGACTCACGTCTCCGCGGTCCTTGTGGTAGCGCACGAGTCTCTCCAACTCTTGCGGTATGATGCGCCCGCGCTCGTCGCTCGGCACCGCGATGCAGTAGTCAGTACCCAGCCCGCACACCGACGCACACGACTTCACCGAGTAGTGGCACTAAGGGAAAACGAAGAGCGTTTATACCTGCTGAGCTGGCAACGTTGCATTTTTGTTAGTTTTTCTCGATTATTTCATAAAAATGGAATGACAATTAAAATGTTGTTTGATAGAACACTTCTTAATATAAAAGTTAATGTGTCTACTCCAATAATTATTCGTGATAGACTTTTATATTCTCTAAAAACGAATTAATGTTTATTAACGGTTTTTAAAGAAAATAAAAGTCATCATTAACATTAACTTTCATATTAAGAAGTGTTCTATCAGACAACATTTTTAGGGTTCCGGAGCCAAAATGGCAAAAACGGAACCCTTATAGTCTCGCCATGTCTGTCTGTCTGTCGGTCCGTCCGTCCGCGGCTTTGCTCAGGGACTATCAATGCTAGAAAGCTGTAATTTTGCACGGATATATATGTAAACTATGCCGACAAAGTAGTACAATTAAAATTCAAATACTTTTTTTTTAGGGTACCTCCCATAGACGTAAAGACAGACAGACAGACAGACATAAGACGTTTTTTTTTCTCATCCAACTCTTTAGTGTAGGGTATCGTTGGATTGGTATTTTAAAACCATTAAGGGTTTGCTAAGACAAGTTTTCGATTCAGCTATTTGTTTGCGAAATATTCAACTTTAAAGTGTAAATTTTCATTAAAATCGAGCGTCCCTGGAAATCATGTTCGATGTTATATTTGAACTTTACCACGAGCTTAACGCTTTCACGTGAAGGAAAACATCGCGAGGGAAACTACACAAACCTGCGAAACAATTCCATGGTGTTGAAACGAAGTACCCAATCCGCACTGGGCCCGCGTTGGAAATACGGCCCGAGCCCTTTCATTCTAATAGGTCTGTGCCCAGCAGTGGGACGTATATAGGCTGGGATGATGATGGACTCTGGTTAAGGAATGAAATTCGCTGCCATCGTCTGTATTTACGGATAAATACAATCTAGGGCTCTTCGAGGCTAGAGTGAATGCTGTTTCTGAACCAGTGACACCTTTGGCCTCATCTGCACTTAACATCAGGTGAGGTAGGGGTCAATCCGGCCTTTTAGTTCCGCTTTCCATACTAGTGACACGGTAAGTAATGACAGTAATGAGACATGAGTGCACAGATAAATGTAAATGGCAGCCATCCTTTTTCTAGATGTGCACTCAGTCTCAGTGCCGTGTTGCTTTTGGATGAAAAAAGTGAAACGGTAATTAGACGGGTGCACAATAAAATGAGAATGACCGAATCACGGTCACGTAAAAAAACCTGGTCTGAGGTGAACATGACGAGGTGTCCGGGGATGCTGGTGAGTCCCTTCTCCTTATACTGGGGGAACATCTGGTGCCGCGCCGCCAGAAACGCGTACAGGTTGGACACGGAGCCGCCTGGGAGAGGAAACAAAGATAAGCTAAGTTGGCAAATAGGCTGCAAAGGGCTCCATACAGGTACCCACCGTATCATGCCATGGTCGTAATAGGAACGTGTCAATAACGGAATGTCAAACGCATACATGACACGCGACGGCGACCGTTGGTTAGTTGGTTATCAAACGTGCTAGTGGGCATAGTCTCATAGTTACTTTTCGATTCTAATTCAAAATTCAAATGATTTATTCAGTAAATAGGCCGCAATGGGCACTTTTACACGTCATTTTTTAAACTACCAGCGCTTTCGGAAAGACCATCATTGCCAAGAAGAATGCGCCGCAAGAAACTTGGCAGAAAGTCATTTTTTCAAATATTATTTTTTTTTTTTTTTTTTATTATGAAACAAACAGTCGTATACAGATATTCATTACAGGTTAACTTAGTAATATGTAGACCTATAGTTTCCAAAAAATATCTAAGGTATATAATTGACAACAAATTTCGGAGCATTATAACCTGTTAGAGTTATACACATAATACTGCTGTTGAATTTAGTTACTAACAGTTGCCGTTACATAATATAACTACTTTCTAAATACACTTTTTATTGAGTTTGATGTACAGTTAAATATATCTATATCAACCAATTTATTATTTTTATTATAAAGTACACAGACGCGCTTCACAAACATATTCTTTGCATAGCATGTTTTACTAATTGGGATAAGAGTAGAAATAGATGCTGTCACGACATTGGGGTTGTCTCGAGAAGATTGGCGGGCATCGAGAAGATTGGCGGGCATCGAGAAGATTGTTCATAATTTTGTACAATACGACAGAGTCAATACAGTCTCTCCGACATTCAAGGGGTTTGTAATTTATGCCGATTTAAAGATTTTGCGTAATCTTATACCTTACCACTTTTAAAATCAAGGTATTTTACAAATATTTTTTGAAGTTTAAAAAAATCAGAAATCAGAAATATTTTTAATGTTTTATGTTTATTTGGGCACAAACGGTACAATATGGCTGATTACAAATGAAAACTTAGCTAATACACCAACCAGTAAAGTTACCACAGATTAATATTACATATTACTAACCTTAGGAATAAAGTATAACTAATTTACCTGACACTTTGTTATTACGGTCATGTTACGATACTTTGTAACGTGTAGAGACCTTAAGACCTTTTGTATCGACTATGTTCTGGCAATAAATGTATTTGAATTTGTAATAATAATCTTACCAGGTGCCAAGATAGAGTCTCCTGTACTCCACCCGATCATGGACCGCATCTTCTCCAGAACCACATTCTCCATCAGGATGAAGACCGGGGCGATCTCGTAGGTAAACATGTTGGTGTTGGCTGCTGCTGTCAGCCACTCGCCGGCGAGGGAGATGATGTCCAGGCCGCAGGACAGCTGGTTGAAGAAGTGGGGGTGACCTGGAAGGGAAATAAGGTTTAGTTGTGTGCCTGTTGATGATTTAGAACCCAGAATTGTGTCATGACACCTAACAACTATTGTTTTTCTATGAAATTTATACCACGCGTACGATATACCCTCACAATCCTCCGTCCCTTCAAAAACGTATTCAAAAAACAAGATTTTCCGGATATTACCATTCAGCTACCTTAATTCCATCAAACAAAACTATTAGAGCTGCAATCGAACCACTTCATTCCTGACCCAACGTAGAACTTTCACACAGTAACTTTCAAATAAATTCTCTTGCTGAGAAATGCGATATCATTATGACTTTTCTGTGAAAAGGTTCCAGCGTGAAACGATTCAGTTGGTTCGATAGAACACGACATCCGTGCGAAATCAATGGCGCGCGCTATTGCTTCCGGTGGGAGAGAGAGGTCAACCGCGAAATTGCCGGCTACAATTGGAACCGTCGAGTGTATGAATCGGACCATAGCAGACTAGAATAAAAAGAAAATCGGAGAATTCAGTGACAAATATGGTTCAATTGCTGTAATTGGCCAATTATACATGAATATGCGTTTCAAATAGCGTTTGGATTAGATTTACGGATAATTTCATTTGTATGTAATTTTCAGTCTGTTCTGTAAATGTGTAGTTTATTTACTACTGAAATAAGATAAGTTTGTTGTTGTTGTTTGTTTGTATAATTTGCATGCTACTGTGTAGTTAAATAGTTGTGTCATAATTATCCAATCCACTATCTTATTGTACACTATTTTCTGCAATAAATGACTTATGACTTATGAATTTATTTTTAATGGCATTTTGGCCGGTGCTGTGGCCGGATCTGTGCATATGGCTTTAACAAGACTATCCGTTCACCTCGGTGGACTGGACATCTCCATTCGTGAACTTTTCAGCCCCAACGGCCATCTGTTCTCCGTGCTATATGGCCTGCCCATTGCCATTTCATATATCGGAATACAAAGCATCATATAAACCTAGAACATTTTTTTATCATTTTCATCTTAAAATATTACTTATACCTACTTCATTTCACTTGACGTCGCATGAGAGGCGTTAAAAGATAATCCTTGCGATCCTTATCATAAAACCGGCCATAAAAATTGATTTACACCATAAAATACCCATCTGGTGCAGACGCTGCATGATAAAAAGCCCTTTAATACTCGTAGCCCGATCACAAGCGACTAAAGAAGCAAATTCTCTGTCCATTGTGCGGTCGAGATGTTACCATATAGAAGTCAACTGGTAAAACCAGCAATGTACGTGTATTAGAAAATCGCTCGCCGCGTAGTCGTTTTGCTGTAATGGCGCTCCCGCCAAAACGACCAATATGGCGGACAAGATGGCTGCCAAGCCAGTAATGGCTAATGACGGATTAAACTGAGATTTTAGTTGAAGATTTGTGGATCAGTATTTCGTAGACTCGTAATACTAAAAAAAAAAGCACAGATAATGTAAAAATAGAGCGGGTCATCCTCAAATTCTAAAAGCATAAACATTTTGTCAGTATTTTGCAAATTAGCTTTCGGCTTTGTTTTTCTTTTGGGTGTAAATTGAACTTGGTGCCGGTTGTATTTATTTCGCCATCAAGGAAGAAGTAGTTTCTTGCGCTGAGAGAGCGCCATTGGCTATTACTTCTTTGTCGGATTCTTAACCTGCTGGTTAGGTTGTGGTCACAAACTGCATGCCAGCTGCGATTGATATATTTTGTCGATCAGCACTTAAGTATTATTAAAATACATAAAGTTTAAAAAGAATAATGTACTAAAAATACATAATGGTCATTTGGCATAATGCTAATTTCTCAGAATTCGTCATCTTTACATTTTTGTTAACCTAAATCAATCTAAACTCCAATTCAATAGAATCTGACAATCCTGTAGACACTTCCAGCCTACTAATATAAACACCGGGCTGCCTAAGGCTTTGTGATGTGACTATTATTCTTTTTTGATTACTTTTAGATGATAATTGCAACAACAGGGACATATATAATCAAGTGTGCCCACGATAGGGTGTCTTAAATATGTAGAAAATTGACAGATTATAAAGATTGTATAATCAATAGTTTCACTGAAAATTGCCTATCTACCGAAAAATTCTTATTCCAACATTTTACCCGAAAGCAATTTCTCTAGTAAACTTTTTAATGCCCTCCTAACTATTTAAATTGAAAATATCAACAGGCATTTTTTAATCAGGGCAACCCCAAATTCCTGTGCATGCGGGCCCCTCAGAGTTGCCCTATACAGATTAAACACGGCTGGCAACACCTGACCGGTATTAAAGAGGGGCCATCTGCTAGGGGATTATTTTGAGGAGGGAAAATGGTTTTATTAGCTTTTGGATGTATAGAAGTGTAGTTTGGATTGTAATTATTTTCTATTGTAGGAAAAAAACGCGGTTTTTTTTGCCAACGGAGGCAAATACCCTTGATGTATACATAAATTACTAAACAACATTGTGAATCTGTTTAAAAAGATATCTATGATACTTATGATAGGTACCTCGTTGAGTGTCTTGCCAGATTCTTCTCAACAGTGTACTTATACTATACTATTTAATATAGTCAAGTCAGTGTAATTTTATTTTATGTATCTACTAACAGTATATATGGGTCAGCTGGCCAAGATAAAGTTTTTTTAAACATAAAATATGGGTCGTCACTAAATGGACAGATAAAAATTGTACGGGAAATCGTGGGCATTTTTTTTTCGTCAAAATCAATAGTACTTGTCATTCTGAACAAGAACCCATGATTTACCTAACTCTGGAAAAAGAAATGGTACACTTAGAATTAAAACCCCCCTAATACGCAGGCCCGACACGCTCTTGGCCGGTATTTTATCAAGAAAAGCGTCACTTAAATCCGCGCTTAATTACTCAAAGTGTCACTCCCCTCCGTTGGAACTCAGTAAAAAAGTGTCAAATGATGTAGTAAAGCGTCCCAGGGGCGGACTTATCCCCAGAGGCGGTTTATCTCGCCGCACATGCGAGTAAACAGAATTAAATCAAACTCGGTTTACGAATTTAAATTAGTTGGGGGAGTGAATGTTGAGTTTTTGATTGATTGGGGCTGTGGTTACAATAGATATGATTGATCTTAGACAGTTGTAAGAACCGACAGCCGCTGGAGTAAACGAGTTCTTGAGGGGAGACCGCTTGGCAAAGGTATACTCTGTTTATTAAACCAAGATACTAAAATGACGTTTCATGTGTTACCTGTTTTTTACATCTCATAAATAGTGATGTGCCGTTACCGGTAATCACCGAAAAGTTTCGGTAAGTACCAAGGACTATTATACTAGTATATATGGTCCTTGGTAAGTACTATCAGCTCATTATCAGCCAAATAAGAGGTCTATAAATTTTTAGACAAGTTCCTATCTAATGAATAGGTATGTCGGTTAAGTCGAACTTTCAAGTTGACAGACACGTTTATTCGCATTATTGTTTTGTGACATGCAAACGATTATCAACTTTAGGGTAGTAGACCACATATTTGGCTCATGGTACCTACCTACGTATGTACATATGTTATATACGTATAAAATGTTAAGACTCGATCGATTATTTGCAATTATATGTCGAAAACCGAATTCAGAGAGCAGCACTATTCGTATTGTGCTGGTCACATTATGTTTACATTTGACATTTCATACTGTCATGTCACTAGAGGATGTAGGTACTCCGGCCAGGTAGAGTGGCGATCTGCGAAAAGCTGCTGGTAGAAACTGGATGCGTCGAGCCGAGGACAGGGCTGCTCGTCTATATCGCTATCCCGCGGGAAATATGGAACTTTCCGGAAAGCTTTCCGGGATAAAAACTATCCTATGTCCTTCCCCGAGACTACCGAATTTCGTTCAGTCGCTTCAGCGCGGTAGACGTGAAAGTTAATAAACATATAAACAGACTTACATATTGTTGGGGGGGGGGGGGCTCTAATAGAGAGCTAGCTCTCTCTAGGCAAGTGTTATGAAATTGAGAAACTTCGATGGCGCCATGTAGAAATTGGTCATAGTTTCTATTATTTGCTCACTAGATGGCGCTAGGGGTCGCTACAATATATATAATAACAGTGGGATGTTTATGTTCGTGGTTCATTGATCCATACCTCCGCAAAGTAACGCTTGATTCGATAAATCCGCGAACCTAATGAACTAAAATTAAACCAACACTCCAGCTCAACCGACCCCGCTAAAAAGACATTGTGTGTTTAAACTAATTACGAGGGCGTGGTAATGATGTTTTGAGGTTATGATTTCGTTGCCACGTGCGGCGTCAATCAGCCGCCATTGTGGCCCGGAGTGCGATCGGTTGCAACTTTATTATCGGGTTTTGTACACGTGCCTTTAGTTCCTGGTGTAGCGGCTTACCCCCCGACGCAAAAAGAGGGGTGTACGCCAATGTCTGTCTGTCATTGTAGGTCTCAAACGGATATACAGATTTCGATGTTTTTTTTAAGTGAAAGAGAGTTTCTTTGCGATGATTCTTAACTAAGTTAGGTACAAAAAAGATTGTAAGTTATAGGTAAAAAAAATACTGCTGGTATAAGAATTTTTGATAGTAACGAAATTATACTAGCAACAATGCAGTAAGTATTAAATAGTATAAGTGTCAGAGGGACCGCACGACACGAACTTCGAGTTTCGAGTTTTGTAGTAGCCCTGCCGGCTCTAGCTAGAGTTAAATTTGAACGCTGTGGGTCGGGCGCAGGCTGGAAATCAGCGCTGCAAGTTTTTTTTCTTTTGCTCGCAGCTTATGCTGAGCCTGAGCCCATTGCCACTATGTGTAATTATATTTTTAATAAATAAATAATAAATAAATATCACGGGACAACTCACACCAATTGACCTAGTCCCAAAGTAAGCTTAGCAAAGCTTGTGTTATGGGTACTAAGCAACGGATAAATATAATTATATAGATAGATACATACTTAAATACATAGTAAACACCCAAGACCCGAGAACAAACATTCGTATTTTTCATACAAATATCTGCCCCGACACGGGAATCGAACCCGGGACCTCAAGCTTCGTAGTCAGGTTCTCTAACCACTAGGCCATCTGGTCGTCTAAATCGTCGTTTCATCGTTTAATGGTGTAGTACTGTCATGTCTGTGGCAATAAATGATTTGATTATTAGTACTATTACATGAAAATTGGTTCATAAGTTTTTGAGACAGTCTTGTTTGAATTAAAGTCGGGGTTTCCAACTTTTTTGCCTTATTAATAGTTATATGTAAGATGACGTACTCGTATATTTTATAACTCCCCAGCCCCCTTATGCCAGAGACCGGTTATTACAACGTTTTTTATCTGGCAGATAGTGTCACCGACACGCAGATAGCGGCCCCTGACGACCGCCACTCTCGAGGGTAGGACAATATTTACAGATAGTTCTTGAGGCCGCGCGGCTGGCTCGAATTCGAAGGGTGTCATGACGCGTAGAGTTCAAATTTACCTTGTACACAACTTATGTAGGAAAAGTAGAGATTAATACGCCATGAACAGAGATTAAAACACATATTTTCTAAGTTTATGTTATTTCTATATATGTATAAGTTTATTTAGATACCTTACATAAAGTTATTTTATAAGTATTCCTTAAACCTCTCCTAAAAATTACATGAGGTTAAAATAGCACAATATGTTATGTATAAGTTAATTAATGTAATTAATTTTAAAATTGCCACGCCCCAACAGGGCATCATTTTTTATATTTTTTTGTAAAAGGTGTTGCAATAAATAAATACTGAATACTGAATACTAATAGAGATTTATTTGTTTTTTTATATGTTCTAATCAGCGTCTCATTTCTTAATAATCCTACAGTATTTTTAGTGTACAAAATAAGTAAACAAACATAATTGACAAACATTACATAAAGTAAAGACTTTGCTTTCCGCATGAACCGGGATCCCGCGATCTTAACCAGGTCTTCGCTCCATCTTGTTATTATTCGTGTTAAGATACTAGTTTTATTTAATTTAATTTAATATAACCTCTTTGATTGTACCACACCCCAAACTCATTGTTGCCAAGATCTGACATGTTTTTAATATTCTCTTGGCTAAATGATAAAGAATTGCGGCGGCTCCCAAAGCTCCCGAGGGAGAGGGCCTTTGTCGTTTATCTCTCTCTGATATGAGACATACGTTGTTTGATTATGTCTCTGCCTTGATAATGAAGGACATTTTTTTATTCGAATTGCAATGAGTCAAGACTAGAATAGACCCTGGAGGATAAGGTAGAGGGATATTTAACGACTTTAAAAAAGGAAGTTCTGAATTCGGTTGTAATTTTTTGTGTTAAAAGTTCAGAACTCTATTTAAGAGCCGATTTTGATTTTGGTTTGATATATACCTAATTCACGATTGATTCAGTGTTGAAGAAAAGTATCTATAACTATCAGGAATGAAAAACAATAAGGAGTGAGCTTTTTGGTTTTTATAATACGATACAATACAATAACTCTTTATTAAACACCAACACATACTTAGTAAGCAGTAGTACAGATAACACGGTGTTCTCTGGAAGATGCGTGTTTCACAATTTTAGCAAAAAAACTTCGACCTTGATCGTAGGTTCTTTTGTTATTATATTGTACTAGCTTTTGCCCGCGGTTCCGCCCGCGTGGTATTCGGTTATCGCGTGCTGTTCTCTCGGGAACTGTGCATTTTTCCGGGATAAAAAGTAGCCTATGTCACTCTCGGGCCCATAAACTATCTCTATGCCAAAAATCACGACGATCCGTCGCTCCGTTGCGGCGTGAAAGACGGACAAACAAATATTAAGTATATGGATTGTATAAAATACCTATTTTTTAGATCCCTCACGGTCACGCACGGCCCTACAGGTCCGCGATCTCGTCTCTGGCTTAGTATAATTGATAGATCGTCGATTGTGCGGCAGCAGGAGCATACTTACACCATTGTAACACTGAGATAAAACAGGATATGGACAGATAGACAGATTGAAATTGATTTTGAAATGGTGATCTTCCAATAATTCAAAGAAAGAAAGAGAAAAAAACATTTATTCGATGAGAAAAATGGGTAAAAATAAATAAAAATAAAAAGATGCATGTCACGAAATTTACAGCCCTATAAAAACTGGATGGAACTTTCATAAATCAAACCTAACCTAACCTCCTGTGTGCTATAAAACCATAAGAACTACACTGAGATTTTGCTTTGTTTTCGAAAAACTTGAGAGTTGAACATTTGAGAATAATATTTTTGCGAAAAGGCAGCATACCTATCTTTGTAGTTGACTGTACTAGGAGTCGCACCGTCGCCCATCCTGTCATAAAGCAGCCTCCGACTGATCCCCCATCGCGCGTGATCCCCCAATTTGGCCGCCTCTTGTAAATCAATGGGATCCCCGGCTCACCGTTATTTATCGTTATATAGTTAAAGAGGGCTTTAATTTTGATAACGACGCTACTAAATAAGGTTTTAAGGGATTTAAACTTAACTTTCACTATACATACATACATAAAATCACGCCTCTTTCCCAACGAGGTAGGCAGAGCAGAGACTACATCCTTCCACTTGCTACGATCCTGGCATACAACTCTCGCTTCCTCTACATTCACCAATCTTTTCATGCATGCACGTCGGTTTAGAGTACTCCTGACCCGACCTTTCTTCAGAACGTCCCCGATTTGATCGTGGTACGTTCGTCTAGGCCTTCAAAGTCAAAATCAAAATCAAAATATCTTTATTCAATTAAGGCTATAACAAGCACTTATGAATGTCAAAAAAATCTACCACCGGTTCGGAAAAACCTCTGTTGAAAAGAATCCGGCAAAAAACTCAACGAGGTATTTTTTTTGAACAGATTTACAATATTATTAAATGATATTCATCACAAGTATTTAACACAACTTTATTTTTAACACAGTAGGTTCGCTATTTGAAGGGATCGCTAATGCGGAGCGGAATTATTTCCAAATATCCCTGTCCATGATATAATCATTAACTTTATAATACGCCTTTGATATTAATGTCTTCTTGACAATAGATCTGAATTTTGTATCTGTTTCATTTATAATATTTTTTGGAATTTTATTACAAAAACGTATGCAATTTACCAGAAACGACTTTTTGGTTTTAGCCAGTCTGTAAGATGGAACTTTAAGCTTCCCTGTGTTCCTCCTTCCTCTCCCAACGTTCCTATTCACGCTCATCTTATAGATCTAAACTTTCACTATAGCCCTTATAAATAGGCTCAGAGTTGCTCAGCGAGCTATGCAGAGAGCTATGCTTGAAGTTTATCTACGGGATCAAATCAGAAAATGAGGAGATACGTAGAAGAACAAGGGTCACCGACATAGCCAAGCTAATTAGCCGTTATAGTAGCAATGGGTGCCATGTAGCACTACGGAGAACAGATGGCCCTTGGGACCGAAAGGTTCTCGAATGGAGCCTGCGGGTCAAGCGCAGCGTAGGACGTCCACCAACAAGATGGACGGACGACCTGGTTAACGCTTGTTTTCGGTGGATGCCGGCTGTTTCCAACCGAAGCAGTTGCTTGGATGTTTATGGGGGAGGCCTATGTCTATGATATGGTGTTTTACTATTTTTTATATAAATTAAAACTTCACAATGCCTGCCAATATGATGAAAATTGTAAAGTAGTTATTAACATTAACAAATAGAGGATAAAATCATACTTGTGTAGTTGTGTGTTATTATCGTCTTTTGTCCGTTAGATTAAACCTAGAAGTGCAGTTAAATACACCTAATTGCTGTCATTGTATCTCCCCTCAAACAATTCAATTATACGCACAAATGGCGCGGAATGAAGCGTCGTGGGCGGGACTGTTTCCATTCCGATGTAGGGTAGTGTAGGAAAATACCCTTGTAAAAGGTCTTCAAGAATACACTTTGATCAAAAATGGACAAAGATCATGCCCCTGAAATCGTTATTTCCTAGTAGCAAAATTTCCATTCGCGTTATTTCCAAATGTTTTTTTTCCAATATGCTTTTTTACTGAAGCTTATTTTCACAATCGCGTTTTTTCCCAATTTTAATCGACACAGATACAGTGTCAACGGAGCTCCGCTAGCGGAGCTCCTACTTTTGTGTGGGTAGTTTAGGCCCTTCGGGCCGATGCAAACTTAACCTAACCTAAACCTACCTAGGTTTCTGTGTCGATTCAATTTGAGAAAAACGCGATTGTGAAAATATTGGGTAAAAAAGCATTTGGGAAAAAACGCAAATGGAAATTTTGCTACTAAATAACGATTTCGGGGAAGTATTTAACCAGCAAAACGTCACGAACAAAATGTTAATCTCTCTTTCTTTTTATTAACTTTTTTAGAATATTTCTATCATTGTCAGTTCTTCATAATATTTCAAAATAGAAGCCCTCCAGATCAAAATTGACAGGCCAGCCCGCATGCTACTGCAATTTCCCTCCGATGCTCAACATCACCCTTATTCCTAACACTTTAGAGTGCACCATTGATACACCGGGTGCAACAAACCTTGCAGCTTCCTTGACAGGGCGTATATAACACAGGGTACTCAATATTCAAACGTATACTGATTATTTCAGGGTGCAAAGTTGGCGTGTCGGGTGTAACGTGTAGTTTTCTGTGAATAGGGTTACCACATGGAAAAATGAAATGTCCTGTTAAAAGTTCTGACATTTATTGTAACTGTGAGAGAATGTAACTAGAGTTCTAAGGAAAAAATTGACCAAGATTCATTTTTAATTGTTTCGTAAGAATAATAATAATAATAATTGGTTTTGTTCATACCCACATACGTATACACACATACCATTAATCATTTCGTTCATTAAAACTCTATAAACTTTGTAATAAATGGTGTTATTATGAAAACCGAGTACTGCCTTTTCGCAACGTAACGTTTGGCAACCTGTTTCATTTCGCAAACTCTAAAACTGTAAACATTTCAGGATTTATTTCAGGGCCATCGTGTAGAGCCCTTTAGGTTAGGTTAGGTTACTTTTATAAAAATCCTGATATATTTATACAGTTTCAGAAATATTAAACAGTTGGGAAATGAAAAGTTGCGAAATGAAACAGGTTGCCAAACGTTTTTCGCCGAAAAATTAGTAAACCTATGAAAACATACATAAGTGCGCTGGGTCTTGCCGGAAGACCAGCGCTGCAGGGCTGCACCCAAGGAGTCCGCATTTTATGCTGATCCAATATTCGTAATTTTTAGTATTTTGTACTCTCATTTTATTTTATTAACCGACGAAAAAAAACGGAGGAGATTCTCAAGTCGACGCTTACATACCACCACGCATAACTTTTTACAGAGTAGGTAGTCCGATTTAGGTAATTTTTTTAACTTCTTTTTATTTCATCCATTGTTATCTTAACGAGATCATTTCTAAAAACTCAGCAAGGCTACTACGAAACTCGTAACTCGAAGTTCGTGTCATGCGGTCCCTCTCGCTCTCGTATCAAACAGTGTAAGTGTCAGAGGGACCGTACGACACGAACTTCGAGTTTCGAGTTTCGGAGTAGCCCAGCTGACACTTGCCGAGCCGGCCGCAATTCTGGCAAAGGGTCAAAAACCCTGACGTATGGCAACCCTGTCTGTCTGTGCGTAAGGGCGCAATTTTCCATGGCGCTGCACAGCAATGCGCTCGACGAAGCGCACTTATCGCTTGTTTGAAATGTGATGGATTGGTCTTAGAACGCATGTTTGAGACAGACAAGCATTTTGAACATACACACATCGAAAAAGAATTGGGATACTCGTACTCATTATCCCTAGAAAAAAATCATGTAGCGACCTGGGGATGATACCTAAATTGTTTATGAATTTGTACTCGTACAGTCAATGTCATAAATAAGTGATCTTCTTCTTCTCTTTTAAAATATGGCTTTTCTGTCCTAATTAATAGGACAATTTCGCCAGTGTCAAAGTAAACTCTCTTTGAGAGGTACGGTGTACGGTGGTTGTAGTTTTTGCAACTTGATAGTAAAATTCCAGACACGAGAGCAATATAGAATTTTGTGATCACTGTTCACTGTTAAGGTTAATCGCCGCATAAAACACTATCAAAATTATACTTCAACTAGCCAAAGAAACAGAAATAGCAAAATTAGATATTGTCTACATCCGCCATGTTCGAATGCTACAAATCGAAAACCAAATAAGTGATCACTTTCGTACCTTGTCGCTTTCCCCGTTTTCGCCGTTACATGATTTCGTATGGCTTTTCAAACTTGACGTTAAAGTGACGGTACAAAAGTGATCACTTATTTATGACGTTGACTGTACAGTGGTGAAATGAAAAGGTTGACCAGTTTTCAAATAAATTTTATTTAAGCAGATGTTACCTTTTTGAATGACATTAGGACTGGTCGATTTTATACTAAGCAAGAAAAATCAGACCTTATAAGGTGGTTTCCCTTTACATTCCGCGACTGTGATAGATAACGTATTTTTTCTTTGCCGTGGCAGCCTAGTTGTTTGATCTATGGCATCTCGACATTCTCGACTCAATACACTCCAAATATAGGCCTGTACTCACCAGTCTTGACCTGGTGCTTGAGCGTGATCTTGCAGTCTTCTAGCAACGTTTTCAGAGGCAGCGGTTCGTCGTGCAGCTGTAAATCCAGCAGTTTCTGCATTTCCTCTGGCATCTTGAACTCCAGGATCTGGGACAGATACAGTACAATCAAAGATTTCATAAACAAATAAATAAAAACAATTATCCTAATGATGAAATTTACCACGAGCTTTGCGGTGAAGGAAAACATCGTGAGGAAACCTGCACAAACCTGCGAAGCAATTCAATGGTGCGTGTGAAGTTCCCAATCCGCACTGGGCCCGCGTGGGAACTATGGCCCAAGCCCTCTTGTTCTGAGAGGAGGCCTGTGCCCAGCAGTGGGACGTATATAGGCTGAGATGATGATCCTAATGATGACGTTTGACACCAATAAAATTGACCTAGTCCCAAACTAAGCAAGGCTTGTACTATGGATTACTAAGCAACGGATAAACATACGTATATAGATAAACACATAGTTAATTACATAATAAGCATCCAAGACCCGAGAACAAACATTCGTATCATTCATGCAAATATCTGCCCCGGCCGGATCGAACTCGGAACCTCAAGCTTCGTAGCCAGGTCCTCTAACCACTTAGCCATCCGGTCGTTAAGATTTAGAAGTTTATATACAGCCTTAGAGCTTTCGCACTGGCAATCTGTGGGCCAGTTACCTGTTCATTACTAAAGAGATCCCATAATTTATTGAATCAGGCGTTACTTTGCGGAGGTCCATATCAATGAACTAAAAGAATTTCCTTGCTCACCCGCGACCTTAAGATAGCTAAGCTTATGCAAAATATGCGTGTTCATGCAGTTCCTCCACCTCCACACTGTAAGAACACACACAAATCACACAAACCCATCTATCACCACCACCACACTACACTGACGCGTTTCGAACTCAACCAGAGCTCATCTTCAGAGCTCATCTTTAGAGTTGGTCTAACAACTGGTACCATGGTGTACGGTTCTGTGACCTGTAGTCTTGAAGGCGACCTTAACATTGTTTGATTTTAAAATGCCATACGACCAACGTATGTAAGAAATGCTACATCTATATGGGCGGGTACTGGTTTTTGGAAACTTTTCATTTCGCAAAGTCTAAAATTGTACCTAAATATTTCAGGATTTATTTCAGGGCCATCGTGTAGTTTCAGATATATTAAAAAGTTGGGAAATGAATCAGGTAGCCAAACGTTTTTCGCCGAAACATTAGTAACCCCCCCCCCCCCATTGTTAGCAGAGTGAGAAGGCAAGACGCGGCGTAAAGCATGCTGTTACTATTACTCTATTACTACAGTACTTTTATTGTAGCACGTTGTGGGTGACAGCTGTCAATATCACAAGACTAGAGAGTCAAAGTGTCGAAAGTCGAGTCGACTTTTAAAATCTTAATCATAATTTAATGTCATCGTTAATCCGATTCTTACGCTAGTTTTGATGAGAATATTAAGTGAAATTCTAGCTTGGTATATTATTTGTCACTAAAGGCTTAAAGGAGTTTGCAAGAATATTCGTTACTTACCAATTAATAAGCACCGATTAACTCAAGATCCATTAGTTCCCATCACTAAACGTTACGTTACAGCATATTACGTTTCTTCGCTTACTTGTGCTTTGTATTTAATTAATTGATTATAAAAATCAGATAGCTTTTTATTTCGTAAAACATATTCTTTATGATCAAATATTTTACGCCCGTCATATTCAGGCTACAACTGAAATATACTTCCATATATTTAGACCGCAGCAACTTTTTTTGAGTAAAACGAAACGTGCACCAATTGTCACCCGCATCATGCTAGAATGAAAGCACTGTAGTGATACTATTACCACAGTATAACAAGTTTTCTCTACAGTAGGCCGACGCCTTTGAAGTTGAGCGATACCGATGTATAGGTATTTACGCAAGTAACGAAGGGTTGTCACGTTGTCATAAATAATTTGGAAGGTAGATGTCTTTTACGAATCGTTACATATTGGTATAGCAAAATTATATAAAACAAAAGGAATTAGAGGTGGCATATTTACTAGGGTTAAGAAGTAAGAAGGTATACAATTTTTTAAATAAAAAACTTTTTTTTCTACAAAATATACTTTCAAGATTAGTAACCGACAAATACTTTCGGTTTCTAGACTTAACGGACTTAAAGTTCCTGTTATTGAATTTAATTATATCCCTACTATCCCTACTAGTCCCTTCCCTACTAATATTATAAATGCGAAAGTAACTCTGTCTGTCTGTCTGTCTGTCTGTTACGCTTTCACGTCGAAAACACTGAACCGATTTTGATGAAATTTGGTATATAGATATTTTGAACCCCAAGGATCAACATAGGATACCTTTTATTCCGGTAGAGGGCGCCACCGCGCGATAAACTAGATCCGCGCAGACGAAGTCGCGGGCTTAAGCTAGTAAAAAATAAATAAATATAATTATATAAATAGATGAAATCTTAGTTCCTTATTTATGCGAGATGAAGATTTGCACGCACTCAGAGTACATGTCGTATGCACCATAATAAATTTAAATGTTAAAAAAACGCGATAGCCCTAGAAGACCTGTCCCAAGCTACTAAGAACGGCGAAGTATGCAGCTGGGGCTCCTCCCACCCGCGTCTCACCCCTCACGCCCCGCACGATTGCTCTGTCTAGACGTCTCGGATTACTGTAGGGAAACTCGTTATACTGTGCTATTACTATACCTTTTCGTTGCGGTCGTTGACCTGTTGCACATAATCCAGCAGCACGTCGACGACGCGCGCCAGGAACTCGCGCGTCTGCGGCTGCGCATCCTCGCGGTACGGCAGGATCGCTGCGACAGACAGAGGCGTTAGAGAGGGATGGATGCCGTGAGTCTGTGGCGGTCGTTTTGGGAATGGATATTATGAGCTGCAAAAAATTATAACCTAACCAATAAGAAGTTGGAACACCCCCGACTTTGGCGCATCATAGTTCAATATCTCAAAAACGGATGAACCGTTTTTGATTAAACATGTCTAAGAACCATCGCTAGGAAACCTGGTTTCAAATTGGAAAACGCATTCAAATCGATCCACCCGTGTAAGAGCTACGGTGGCACAGACAGACACACAGACACACAGCGGTCAAACTTATAGCACCCCTCTTTTTGCGTCGGGGGTTACAATACAAAATATATTTTTTTCATTTCTTCGCAGTATTTTTTCTCAGACGCCATATTGAAATATTATATAGCCTATGTCACTCTGACAGTTATGACGAATCCAATGATACCTCATATGTAAAAATCCGTCTAGCCGTTTAGGCTGCAGCGAGGACCAAAGAAATGGACATACATACCCACATACATACATACATACATACACTCAAAAAAAATAACCCTCCTTCGGGCAGTCGGGTAAAAAAAAGACGAAGTCGCGTGCAACAGCTAGTATACATATAAAATCGAAAGATGTCATGTCAGCATTAATATCCGTTAATTTCTACCAAACAGATATAAACTTTAACGCCACTCTGGTAAAGCTCTATTTCGAATGCATGTAAATCAACCCTTCGAATACCCACGCGGTCCAAAAGGCCCGGGTAAAGTTTGGATTGCAATTGCACAGCTTGGGAATGTGTAGGGTATACTTAAAAAATGGCGAGACAAATTTATATTTATTATGTATTAAAGTCTGATACATATCTCATGAATAAAAATTAATTGTGGAATATTTGTGAGAAGGAAGAAAACTATTTTCATGTTTATAATTTGTTAAGAGAAGATTTGTGTGAAAGGAAACGTTTGAATAATAGTTCGAAAGAAAAGCTCTAGCTCTAAAAAAAAAGTTCGTTAGTTGAAAAACTTAGATATTTTCGAAATTAATGTGGACGAATTCGAACCCACGAGTCTCTGCTTGAGAAGCCATAGCATAGGTCAAACCACTAGGCCTCCACGGCTTTTTTGATTTCTCTAAAAATATAATTTATATTTGTTAAAAAAGCAACATGGTCACCATTCTCGAGTCATATTGCATTGACATTCTCACAGATGTCTCTGATCTATGCTCTGAATTATTACAAATTATTCTGGCAATAACCTCATAAAAACCCTCTAACTTAACCCTTACTACACAGACTATAACAACTATGCCTGCACGATCCATCTGCAGATGTAAATTTGCTTCATCTTTTTATCAAAAACATTTCTAAAATTGCATGTTAAATTGAAATAACCCTTAAGTTAAAGCAATAGAGTTCCTTTGTGCCGCAGTGATCAGTAAAAATAAATTTGGTTTTATTAATACGAAGGTCTCATATCACAACAATGCTTTTTGATTTTCACTATACGGATACCACGATGTTAATACAGTTGGAAAATTATTTGCCGTTTAAATATAGACTCTAATTGTAAAAGAAATAGTCTGTTTATTTTATGATGTAGCCGCTATGCATAAGATGGTAAACGATGCAGTAGAATCAACCCATTCTGATTTAGACTTAAGAGTAATGGAGCTACAGTTTCGTTTCCTTTTTTACAGTCACCTAGCAGAAATATAGTGCTTGAATTTTGAATTTCACTAAAAGTTGAGGCTATTTTTAGAGTTCCGTAGCTTGAGGGTGCCAGTTAAATCCGGTGTCTGTCAGTTCGTCAGTTCAGTTGACACTTGTGTCATGTAGTCTTGATTCTCAGCCATTTTTAAATAATCTGTCTATTTTAAACATAAAACTACCGTTAACTCATATTTAATTAAATAAACCTGAATAACACGCGTCTTAGATCAAGTTTACCTTGACTTGTTTCAGGCTAATTTTTCGTCGTTTCGTCGTTCGTTCGTTCGGTTGAATTAACCCGGAATATGTCCAGCTAAGGTCGATTTAAGAACTTAATTATCCGGGTATATTGCATGAAATGTTGTTCCCATAGATATCAGGTAAGGAACACACTTTCGTTCGTGAACTAAGAAACTTCATTTTATATATTGTAAGAATGCCTAATATTGATTTATAATTATTTATAACTTTATGTCTTCACGCGTTTCTGGGGTAAAGGGTGCTGAAAACTGTCAAAAAAGTGATCATCCAGGGATTGAGGTACAAAAACCTAAACACGGTTTTTTCGCAAATACGACAATTATACCTTTATGGAACCCTCAACGCTTGCTTCCGATTCACTCTGGCCCTGTATTTCGATGGAACTTGTAAGCTATTGTTGAAGAGGCATTGTAGCCCTCACAGTCCCGAGCTGCCCTTTTGACAGATTGAAACGCGTCTAGGGAAAGTTTGCTCTTGATTAAGATTCTTTGTACGCGAGTTTATTTGTGTTTGCTCATCACTGTGCATGATTCGGCTGCCTTTTTGTGCATGTATCATCATCACCATCATCATTATTATCATATCAGCCGTAGGACAGCCACTGTTGGACATAGGCCTCCCCCGTCATGCTCCGTGTATATGAGGCTTCAAAAATGGATAAGGTTTTTTTATCTCTGTCTCGGATTAATCGTATTGGCATCATCATCCCAATCTATACACGTCCCACTGTCGGACACAGGCCTTCTCAGAATTAGAGGGCTTGGACCATGCAGGTGGTAGGACCTTGTGCAAGGTCCGCCCGGATTGCTACACCATCTTGCTCGCTAATCCTGCGTGAAGCAGCAGTGCTTGCACTGTTGTGTTTCGGCGTGGAGAGTAAGACAGCCGGTGAAATTACTGGCACGTGAGGTATCCCATCTTAGGCCTCTAGGTTGGCAACGCGTCTGCAATACCCCTGGTGTTGCAGATGTTTATGGGCGGTGGTGATCTCTTACCATCAGAAGACCCATTTGCTCGTTTGCCATCCAGTCAAATAAAAATAAATAAAATAAATAAATAATGTATCTGTACTGGACCAGCGTGGGAACTTCGCACACAGCAACTTATTGCCTCGCAGGTATGTAGATGTTTCACACAACTCAAATACTTTGTTTTTATGTATTCAGATAGAAACGCAAACATATGACGACCGGATGGTCAAGTGTGGTTAGAGAACCTGAGTACGAAGCTTGAGGTCCTGGGTTCGATTTCCGGCCGGGGAAGATATATGTATGAATGATAGGAATGTTTGTTTTCGGGTCTTGGATGTTTAATATGTATTTAGTATGTATTTATCTATATAAGTATGTTTATCCGATGCCTAGTACCCATAGTACAAGTTTTGCTTATCTTTTTGGGACTAGGTCAATTAGTGTCAAGTGTTCCATGATATTATTATTATTATTATGTATATTCTTGATCATTTTACCGATGAAACTCAAGTAGCCCTTATTTTCTTTTAACTATTTATAAATGCAGTTCATTAATAGCACTTAGAACGAAACATAAGTATTTTCTAACTGCAGCTATTTGGGGGATCCCGACCCTCAGCGAAATGTTTTAGCCCAAATCCCTTAACCCGCTTACCCGGGCGGCAGTTGAGGGTTAACTGTCAAACGCATGGACAGACACCGGGATGATTTTAGGGGTGGCAAAATATGGGCACAATTGAATTATACTGACTGATGATGGTGATGGTGATGTGATGACCTTTATTGACACTATCATCCCACTAATGCGAAATAAATGCGGAAGTTTGTAAGTATGTTTGTTACCTCATCACGTCTAAACCGCTAAACACATTCAGATGAAATTTGGTATACAGACAGTTTGAATCCTGGAGAAGGACAAAGGATAGTTTTTATCTCGGAAAATTTCAAAGTTCCCGCGGAATAGCGATAAACATGTTCTACGCAAACGGAGTCGCGGGAAACAGGCTGGTTGTGTTTATAAAATTCCGCTGCCGTAAATCACGGTGACCTAGTTTGCCCGCGTGTATACTGCAGCCCAAGCGCTCCCATATTGAGAGGAGACCTGTTTCCTGCAGTGGGACGTAATTAGAGCGAGATGTGATGAGATATTTCAGGATTGAATAAGTATGAAACTTTATTTATTGATATTTACTTATAAATGAGAATATCGATCATTCTAAATCCTTGGTAGACCTTACTGACTTGACCTATGGTTATGCAAGCAGAGGATCGTGGGTTCAAATCCGGGAAATATTTTAAATTTTTCGAAATTACATTTCAAATGCATAACGAGCTTTATAGCGAAGGAAAAAATGGTGAGGAAACTTGCAGAAATCTGCAAAGCAACTCAATGGTGTGTGAAGTTCCCGATCCGTACTGGGTTCGCGTGGGAACTACAAGCTCTTTCATTTTGAGAAAAGCAATAGCACGTTATAGTACAAAATACAAAGAAACTAAAGAAAGCTCCAAACTTAGAACACCCCTAACTAAAAAAAAACTTAATACTCTTGTAATGCCACATCCAACAAGTTAAATACAGATTAAAACAACACCAAAACAATTCTAACCCCTATCTCTGAAACCATAGAGACCAATATCCCGTAAACAGTTCGTGCAAATAGTGAGAAAGCACTTTGCAGTATTTGTCGAGCATCACGTCAAATTCCAGATGTTAAAAGCTACAAATTTATAAAAACCTAGCTATTGCAATTTCAACTTTATTAGTTTCAAATAATGCCACGTCACATGTACAAGATAACTTGGTGAAAGCTCTGTAATACTCAAATTGTTAATATCATTTTTAACGTGTTAGTAATAAGGTTTAAATTTCATTGTAGTATTGGTGATATGAAGTTTGACTCGCTGTAGTTTTATTGTAGCATTTAGTGCTTTGAGATAAGGTTAAGTGCTTTGTGATATGGGCGAAGTAATAGACATACTTAGGTTTTCGACTGACTTAAATCAGATTATCAAATTGTACTTTTAGGGAAAAAAGAAAAATCTAAGATTTTATTATAAAATCCCAAATAAAACAGGAGCCACGTGAGTTTCATTTGTAAATTGAAATGTTAATAAATACAATTCTTTATAACATTCCTTGTCTAAAAAATGGTTTTATTAATACAAAACTTAGAGCAACACGGGCTTCCTACAGAAGGAACAAAATACATAACACAATACAAACACTTCTTGAATGAGACCGCAAATAAGTATGTTTTTCATTTAATTTTTACCAATGAATGCCAAGTGGCTTTTATTTTCTTTTGATTACTTGACTAGACACACACACACACATAACATACATTTTACATATTTTATTTTGCTTTAGAGATGGTAAAAAATTGTCACTACTTAATAAAACTCGTATCTCAAAATGGATAATTTTTTGAGTGAACTTTATGACCTTAGGTCAAGGTTCAATTTTTTTGACGTATTGATTTGAGATACGAGATTTTTTTAAAGTAGTGAAATGTTTCTATTAATTGTGCTAATATGCAGTGACACATCTAGCCAAATACATAGGCGTATCTTAACGGAATTTAGAATAAAAAAATATTCAAAACATTTTTCATAAAATAACAACCACCTAAAACCCCTTAGTAAAAATCTCATAGCAAAATACCAACGCAACTGCACAAAAATGCAATAAGTCGACATAACTTGTTGTTTTAATTAAAGTTAACCCTCCTCGCGCGCGGGCGATTGGTTGCGCTTCACCAGGCCTCTTGTTGCGGGGTAAGCCCGGTACAGGGCCGCCGCAGTGCTTCATCTATATTATTTTTGAAGATTCTAAGTGTACCAACTGTTATTTTTTAAACACATATTTTAGTGCTTTTGAGTTTTTTAGTTTGTGTAGTTGTCATTTCTGAGTCGATGAGTTTATATGATTGAAATACAGTGAACAACTAAACCTTTGTTGTCTTAATGAAATACTAAGAATGTTGTTTTGAATAAAAAAATGTACATCAAGACCGTTTGAAAATAAAAACCAAAGAAACAACATAGAATTGATTTCATATTTTGTTTTAAGTATTACTTTTTCTTACTTTGGTTGTTGTTAATAATTCTCTTAATGTAAGAATAAGAATAAGAATAAGAATAATTTTATTTATCTAAAATGTTTATTTGTATTCATTCAGATTAATTCACAACTATTTCAATATGAAATAAAATTTAATATGATGTAATCTGCCACAAGTGAACGCTCCGTTATAGTCTGTCCCTGTCCCGGCAGCGCCGTGATATATCGCGCCGCAGCTGTGGGAGATATGTCATTAATTAAACTTCGCGAATTCCATACACACAAACGCGACTCAAGTGCGGTAATGTTCACATATTTAACTCCAATTGTTGAAAGTCCGAAAATGTTTTTCATCAAATTTATACCATGATAACCATAAATAATATTAATATGAAATAATAATATTAATATATATATATATATGATATTGTTAATATGAAGCCTTGAGTTTTGAAATAAATATTATTATTATTATTCATGAAGTATTTGTGTCTAACTATAATGAATAATATATTAATTATTACGATAATATTTATAAGTTGCCCCATTGTACAATTATTTTCGTGGTGTCATGTTCGAGCAATGTTTTATTTTAAAATCCAATCCATGAAAGCAATGATTATTTGCCGCATGCATTTGGAACCCTACAACACGCGTAACCCAACACGCACTTGGTATGTTTTCCTTTTCATCTACGGAATCCTAAAAAACCGGCATTCCCAGCTTTTTCCATTGCAATTAATCACACTCGTAACTTTTCCGTCTTATACCCTCACCAAATCCCACTCATTATTTTGAGGCATTAAGCAGCTCCATTGGGGCTCCGTAGGGCTCCATAGGGCTCCGAACTGATGGAGTGAGGCTCACATGGCTTACCGCGCTTTTTTAAAACAGTTAATGTGGAGACGGACTCTAGAAAAGTTAAAGGCGTTGATTGCTTGAAGTTGTTTTAGTTTGTGAGTTAGACACAATTTTCATGCATAGGCCTCTTCGCCTGTTCTATTTTATAACGGTATAATTGTATAGCAGAAAACAACATATTATTATACCAATTGGGCCATGAAATTATATAAAACAGACATCAATCAAAACCCCAACCTCTTTTCCAATATTATTTACATTAAGTAATGACATAATTTAGAAATAAAATATACATCATCTTCGGCCTTTTATACGTCCCACAGTACTAAGTACAAGCCTCCTCCCAGAATAAGAGGCCTTGGATGGTAATTCCCACGCGGACGCAATGCTTGTTAAGAACTTCACATTGAACTGCTGGGCCGGTCTTTGCTAGTTTCCTATTTTTTCCCTCACCAAAAAGCTCACGGTAACTTTCACCAGAAATCAAACAAACAAACAAACACTTCATGAAAAATCAGCTGCTGTTTACAAGCAGCTAAAAATATGGTTAAAAAAGTTTTAAAAGCTGATGCCACTCTGGCGCGCCTGGTCCGGGTAAACCCGGTCATTGCCGGATAGAGCCGGCGGCGGGGGGGTTGATTGATGCACGGTATTGGAGTGTTATGAACAACGGATGATACAGGATGTGTATTGATAGTCTATTCTATAGGGTGAAGGCGGGTCCTTGTTCGAGCGTTTCAAACGCCTCATTTTCGTGGCCACATTTTTTTTAATGTGCTGTAGAATTTGGCGTTAATTCGATTATTTTTTAGGCGTCCTGTACTTCTAAAAGTACTGGATAACCTGGAAACCCTACCTTCCTTCTTCTTTATTTATTCTTCCTTAGAAGCTTGAGCTTATGAAGCTTAAGGTCCCGGGTTCGAACCCCGGCCGGGGCAGATATTTGTATGAATAATACGAATGTTTGTTCTCGGGTCTTGGATGTGTAATCTAATACCTTTAAACGAGCAATTCATGTATAGGTATATATAAATATATTATGTTTCGGGGATCTCGGAAACGGCTCCAACGATTTCGATGAAATTTGGTATGTAAAAGCCAAATTTGTAGAGAGTGAGTTGAAAATGAAGACTCATATGTACCGCACAGACAAAGCTGTCTTGCACGTATGGTCGCAGTTTGAAGTCAATTTCCATTTTATCCTTGATTGTAATACCACCGTCGCGGTGTACGGAACACAAGCAATTAGCTGTAATTAATGGTGATCGCACAAAGCTCGGGAATCGAACCCTCCCGGATTAGCAAGAGGGGTTCCGTCGCCTAATTGATAAGTTTTTAGGGGTCCGAGTTAAGAGAAACCTTTTTAAGGGCGTTTTTTTGTGATTAATTGCAATAATTAAAACTTAACGAAGGTTAACTGGAAGTGAATCACTTTAGAGGATGAGTTCGCCTTTCTACATCTGTTTCTAACTATAATCTGTTTTTTGTTACGCGGTCTATATGTAATAAAGAATACTAGGTACTAATATTATAAATGCAAAAGTTTGTGAGTGAGTACTCTTTCTCGCTGAAACGGCTGGGCGGATTTGGATGAAATTTGGTACGTCGATCATCTGGAATAAAAGATAGGCTACTTTTTATTCCCATATTCCCACGGGATAGGAATAAAATCTCGAAGCAGCCACTGAGCTTAGAGTTATGAAATTTGACATGATGCTTTTAATTTAACGTTAATGAAAACCACGATTTAATTTTCGGGAATTCCCACGGGATTTTTTTAAATCCCGGAATTTCAATTCAGCTTCTGGACCTAATGATTTACGTGTGCAAAGCCGCGGCTAAACACACTAGTAATACTAAAAATATTTTTGAATTTTGGAAACTGTAAACACCCAAGCTTCGTCATGTCTGTTGTCTGTCTGTCATCGTCTGTTGGACATAGGCCTCCCCCATAGACCCGAAATTGCTTCCATCGGACGCTGCCTGCATATATTGTTTGTGTCCCGGATAAAGTTATTTCATTCCATTGAACTCATTTAATAAATGCGAAAGTTTGTAAGCCTGTTTGTTTGTTTGTTTATTTATTTGTTTGTTTGTTACTACATCACGCCTAAACCGCTGAACTAATTGTTGTGAACTGAAAGTATGAGTCCCGGGGAAGGAGATAGGATAGTTTTTTTCCCCCGGAAAGTTGCATATTTCATACTACAGTGAAAACCGAATTCTACACGGACGGGGTCGCGGGTAACGGCTAGTTGAATAATAATTGCTATGTTAAAATATTACCTACTAGCTTAAGCCCGCGACTTCGTCTGCGCGGATCTAGGTTATCGCGCGGTGGCGCCCTCTACCGGAATAAAAGGTATCCTATGTTGATCCTTGGGGTTCAAAATACCTATATACCAAATTTCATCAAAATCGGTTCAGTGGTTTCGACGTGAAAGCGTAACAGACAGACAGACAGACAGACAGACAGAGTTACTTTCGCATTTATTAGTAAGGAGTAGGGATTAAAAAAATTGTTACGACGAATTTTTTGTATATGTTTTTGTACGAGTAGTGGTCTGATTTGTAATTTCAATTTAAAGTCTGAATACCTACTTATATGTGTGAGCGTGTTGCATGCATTAATTTAGATTAAGTAAGTTCTTGTTTTACCTAATGTCGCTGTGCCCCAACAGGGTTGTGTTGGAACTGTATTAATAAATATGTATGTAACATCTTGAAAAATCCATAGTGCAGTAAATGAATTATGAATTATGAACAGCTTTGCTCTACGAAAGTTTCCTCTAGCTTTCTGTCATCGAAAAATTCATGGTAATTTCGCACAAAATTCCGTTAAAGCCTAAAAATCCGATCCCATATGGAACCCACGACCCTCTGCTTGAGCTCAACTAGTCTACCACTGCTTTTGATTTGAAAAATACCTGAATTAATTATAATAAAACGGAGACCCCATTTGAAATAAATAACGTCTACAACCTTAAGCCTCAAATCCCGTAATGCTGCGGACAAACAGACAGTCTATGGTCGTAAAAAAACAATCAGTGTCTATGGGCCGCGGTAAGCCGACAATATATTACTCGGGCATAGACTAGACTACAAGGGGAGACTGGACAAAGTGTTCATTCGTTGAATATGAGGCCATATTTTCTTACGTTTCTGATCTGATCTGACGCTCGAGATCACAATCAAATGGCAGTTTTTGTATGCTAAATCCAGTGTGATCAAAATTCTTGCAACTTGTCTTAGCGTTGTATTTTCCTACTAAGGTGCCCTGTGCAAGGTCCGCCCGGATTGCTACCACTATCTTGCTCGCTAATCCTGCCGTGAAGCAGTGCCTTAGTGTAAGTTTTCGGTTACAAAATACGTCTCGATCGCGTTCGCGTTAAAATCTCAATTTATATGGAAACACGAACAGCGCCTCTAGCGGAACGTTTGCGTTTAATGCGAACGCGATCGAGACGTATTTTGTGACCGAAAATTACACTAAAGGCACAGCAGTGTTTGCACTGTTGTGTTTCGGCGTGGAAAGTAAGACAGCCGGTGAAATTACTGGCACTTGAGGTATCCCATCTTAGGCCTATAGGTTGGCAACGCATCTGCAATACCCCTCGTGTTGCAGATGTTTATGGACGGTGGTGATCTCTTACCATCAGGAGACCCACTTGCTCGTTTGCCATCCAGTCGAATAAATAATAATAATAAATAAATTTCGTAATTGGACAAAAATCCCGTGGGGATTGCCAAAAGTTACACAGTCGATTCCATTAAGTTATAAAAACACCCAAATCTCTTGTCTCCAAACCCAGCGGTTAAAATTTTGGGATTTTTATCTCGATGCCATTTGAATATTGAGATAAAAAGAGGCTACGTGTTATTTTCAGCTATCTACATACCAAATTTAATGCATCAAATTTCATCCATCCACCCATTTTAACACAAAGAAGTAACATCACTTACATACACACCCACACACAAACAAACCCAGACACAAATTCACAAATTTTCACATTAGCACACTCAAACTTCCACATTTAATATAAAATGAGTAGAAAAAAAATTGAGGCTGTCCAGTTATTATTTACTAGCTTTTTAATACACTCGTAGGCATAAACAACACCACAGTGTCCGATCTAATCCATATTCATCTCTGCCCCCCCTCCTCGGGGCAGTAAGTGAAATGCACATTACGTCGCCTCACGTTTGCCGCGTCGTTGCTCGCATTTTACTCCGGATTACTGCTGAGAGTCGTTCAGATAACTAAGGGGTTTGAGGGTTTTGTAGTTAGGGATCAGTGCCATCTAGGCTTCGACAGGCGGCGGTATTGAAGCGACGGTACTGCGGGGAGATTAAGACAGTAAAGTAGCATTCTGATATTGGTGACTGCGACGGCGACCGCGACCGACGACCGCGGACCTACTGCGACCAGCAACCACAACTTTTCGGTCGGAGAAATAAAAGGCGTGTGGTTACAAAATAAAAATATATACAAAAGAAAAATATATACAATTATTTCATTCACACTGCTCTTGTAGATAAATTTTAAAAAAACACTGGCCTGAGACTTGTAGGACAGGTAGAGAAACAGGGCAGGGTGTTGAGGTAGCCTCGAAGCATCCAGTCGCGCCGGCGATCTGCTCCGAGGCAGCAGAACGGAGAGGAAGTGGAGATGAAGATTTGAATTCAGCAGGAAAAAGGAAGGGCTGGTATAAAACACTCTGCTTTACTGCTTGCTTGCAGCACCCATCCAAGTCTCGTTATATAGTGTCGGACCAGCGAAACAAAGCTAATCGAGACTTGGATTAGGTTTAACAAAATATAAACAAGAATAAATGTTACAAACAGAGCAAATAATATTTACAATACCTGCAATAGTAGCAGCCCTTATATCACAAGTAAAAGTCAGTCAGTCAGTCACAAAGTGAAAAGTATTAATTATTTCTATAAATAATCAAATTTCGGCTTACGCCTTCGGCCTTGCCAAATAGTAGAGCCAATCACGAAAAAAGAACAAAAGTGTATCAATAATTTAGAATTTAGAATTTTGTTCTTCTGTAAGCGGCCATTGCGCACCGCGGAGGTTTACCATGTTACACCGTGACCCAACTGCGACCAGCAACCACTACCGTTCACCGTATAATATTCGGATTGCAATTTGATACCACAAACATTCGCACTATCAGTTCGGGTAACTCGAGAGGCGTGTTATCTGCATCCGCTAGATGGCGTCGGAACCGGAAACGTGCGCGGGTGCGGGAAATTACAGAGGGGGGGGGGGGCTGACGAGAATCATCGAGGGGTGTTTGTAGACTAGATCGACGGTCACACGGCATTCTGGAGTCAGTACAAAAGTCAAAGTCAAAATATCTTTATTCAATTAAGGCTATCAAACAAGCACTTATGAATGTCAAAAAACTCTCTGTCCGGCAAGAAACACAAGGGTGATTCTAATAAAAGTGGCATTATAATCTGCCAATGAGTTTTTGAATACAAAGTACATTAAATATACGTTTTTCAGAAAAAATAAAAATTGACATATGTAAACATAGACCTTTTACACCGAGGCCAGGCCATTTTATTTATTTAACCTTATTACTTTAAAAAATAAATAAATGTAAGTACCGATTTTCACTGTAGTCTGTCTTGTCCAAAAGGGACATGCTCCCGGTTTTAGGCCTGTGAATTATTTGTGTACTATTTCACAAATTATATTTTATAATATATTGCAAATACAATAATACGATATTCATTTAATAATAATACGGTCCTAAATAAATCATTTTTATACATCAATATTCAGACTCAAAGTTTGTCCAGCGATTTTTTCACTGTAGTCTGTGTGTTCGCATTGTTGGGTCTCACTAACACACGGAGAATGATAGACACACCTTAATCATCGGTAAACATTCGGCCAATATCTGGCTCGCCGCCGTACGGAACGGTTAGAGACCTTCTGTCATAGTTTTGTGGCGATTAGTGATCGAAGGCGGCAAACTGGAGTTTGTAACGGGTATGTTAACTTTACATTGTCTCGATTATTTTATGTTATTTATATGGGACGTTATTAGATAATCATTTTGATGTGATATTATGACGTATTTACTTACGTTATTAAGAGTGGCACATTCATATTTTTGACGGTTTTAGAGTAAATGTCTTTTGAATCCACTTTTCACTTTAATCAGTGTCACTTTAATCTGTAACTGAAGCACAGACTAAAGTGACTCATGGCAGAAAAAAGTGAACTATAAATTATTTTATTTAAAAATTGCATATAATTTCTAAGAATAACTTTATGGACTTTTTTTTAAGTAGTACTAACAGTGTTGTACCAAAGTAAATGTAGAGAATTGCTTTTTATTAAACTAAACACTTATAATTTCACTTTGTGTGTCTGTTTATCTATCCGCACTAGATCCATTAGTACTATAGCTGTAATTTTGCGTAAATATAGCTTTTGCAAATTTTTTTTGGTGCCCCCCCCCTCCCCCCTCTAAAAGTGAAACTATTGGCTTGAAAATTAAAAAAAACAATCATGGTGATCCTGTTTATAACAAAAAATTTTACAGTTAGTAAAAATTCATTCGTATAAAATAGTGGTGTCGTTACTTGTTTAAAACGAACTTTTTCGTGTTATTTTGCCTAGGTACGTTCTTTTTTGGCCAGTTTTTACTATCTGATGTCATTCATTTCATCGGAGGGACTGATTTGATTGCATTGTATTGTAATTAATTCGTAATATTTTAGGGTCGACATGTAATGGGGAAACCAAAAACTAAACAAAAGTCAAGAGAAGAGAGGTTAGCATGAAAAAGGGAGAACGAAAAGAAAAGATACGAAAAAATAAAAAGAAATCCAGAACTCTATGCTGAGTTCCAAAGGAAACATAAAGAACAATATCAGGGAAGAAAACAGGAAGGAAAAATAAAAAATATACATGATTTAGCAAATGTTTTTTGTTTTACGGCTCCATTTTAAAAAGACGTAAAACAAAAAACATTTGTTTAAGTGGTAGGAGTTTAGGGTTAAAAGGATGCTAGTAAATTACAAATAACCCTGTATAAAATATGTATAATTTTGAAATAATTTTATTTTCTTATATATCCCTCCAAGAGACTCATAATTTTTTAAGAAATTACATTTAGGGGCTGTTTCACCATCCATTGATTAGCGTTAATCGACGGTTAAATGTGATGCCGTCTCCGTCTATTCGAACAAAACAAATAGAGACGGCATCACACCTAACCGCCAGTTCACACTAATCAATGGATGGTGAAACAGCCCCTTAAACTTATGATACATTTCTTTTCATTTTTGATATAATTCTCTTTAACCTGGTAACTTTTCACTACTAGCCTGTCTAATTTAACTTTAGCCTGCTTCATCAATATTTCAAGAACCCATAACTCTTAAGTTTTTAGGAATACTTTGTTCCCTTTAACATATTTGTAACAAATGAAATACCAAGAAACTGTTTTTATGCAAAAAAAGTAAAAAAACATTTATATATTTTTTTAAATTAACTTTAGCCTGCCATGCCACTTTTATTAGAATCAGCCACAACGAGGTATATTTTTTTAAACAGATTTACAATATTATTAAATGATATCTATTCATCACAAGTATTTAACACAATTTTATTTTTAACACAGTAGGTTCGCTATTTGAAGGGATCGCTAATGCGGATCGGAATTATTTCCAAATATCCCTGTCCATGATATAATCATTAACTCTATAATACGCCTTTGATATTAATGTCTTCTTGACAATAGATCTGAATTTTGTATCTGGTTCATTTATAATATTTTTTGGAATTTTATTATAAAAACGTATGCAATACAATACATCAGTACATCATTCTGGTTTTCTGTCATTCACATTGGAGGGCGTTTTGAAAATAAACCCTTTCTTATTTTTTGAAATTTTTAAATAAATATGGTTTTTCCAACTCAGAATCAAGAGCACCATCGATTCCGATCGTTTAAAAAAAGTGTCCCCATTTTTTCATATAAAATTTTATGAGCCAGTTTTGTCACGCCCATACTGAGTGTATGAAAAGTACGTCGCAAAACGAACATTTTTTTGGGACATTTTTTAAAATTATCGGAATCGATTATGCTCTTGATTCTGAGTAGGAAAAGCCATATTTTTACAAAAAGAAAGAGTAACACCACTTTTTTTTAATTATAATTGATGAATATGATTGAAAACGTTTCATATTCATCAGTTTGGGCTACAGATGTGCAAGTTGCGGAATGTCTCCAAAAAGTCTCCAAAAAGTCGGAAAGTTCTCGGATATTTCTGTAAATTTTCACAAGGGGAACACCCAAATACTCCGAAATATTTTCAAAACTCCGATTTTCACAATTCCTAAGACATGTAATTCCGATTACTTAAAAACACGAAATTTGTTTTTCCGAGTTTCAAAATATCGATTTTTTTTATATCCGATTTTTAAAACTCCGAAGAATGAAAAACACGAAATGTTATTGGCCCGAAGTACAGTATTCCGATTATTAAATTTCCGAAATGACATTGCTAATTCGGAAATATGACATTCGGCAAAATAAACTTCGTGGTTTTAATAATTGGAATCTTGAATTTCGAATCTCGAATTAATATCAATCAATTTAGGTAAATTAACCCGCATAGGTTAGGTTAGGTTGGATAGGTCTTTAAAACCATTGCGGGGTTGCTAAGACAATTTTTCTATTCAGTGATTTGTTTGCGAAATATTCAACTTTAAAGTGCACATTTTCATTGAAATGGAGCGTCCCCCCCCTCTTAAAATTCTAAAGTGTTGGGTGCACGCTCTTGGCCGGTTTTTTTATTATTTATATTTGGGTTTTCTTCCGCGTACCTTGATTTTAGTGAAGCCATAGGTACGAATACCTACTAATACTCTTTGAGAGAAGCTCGATATTCCGGCACAGTTGCATGCGCCATGAGAATTGCGGGTATGATGGTATGTCAGTCAGAAAAATAAATCGGACGTAACCGATCTACCCTCTCCCTAACAAGTTGCCCACTACTACTGGAACTCGACCATCCATCAAAACACGAAAAACAGGATCGTAGAAAGTAAACCTATGTTACCCCTAATTTAAAGCGACCGAAATCGCGGTCTATAGCTTTTAAAGTGATACAACAACTGGAAAATAAAACGAACGACGTGAAAATCATCAATTGAAAAATAAGCAAGACTTGAGCGACTGAAGATAGTATTCCATCTCTTTCTAGAAAAATTTAATTTAATATCGACTTTCTACGTCGTCTATATCCAATAGTCTATCGTTGTTTTTTATTATGCGAAGACGGGGTGGGTTGCTAGTCCCGCTAGCATTAAGTATAAATGCGAAAGTTTGTAAGTCTGTTTGTTTGTTACCTCATTACATCTAAACCGCTGAACCGATTTTGATGAAATTCAGTATACAGATAATTTGAGTCCCGAGGAAGGACATGGAATAGTTTTTATCCCGGGAAATTGCATAGTTCCCGCGGGATAGCTATTAACGAATTATACGCGAACGGAGTCGCGGGCAACAGGCTAGTTACATATAAAATTATTTGGTTCATCACTCTTGGTTGATAGTAAAGATGATTACTTTAAGTAAGTTTAAAGCTGACCATTGTCTCTAAATTTGTATTTTATTTAATAAGTACCTACCTCGCTACGCTCACATCGTAACTCACATCACTCGCCTATTTTACCCCTCCCTGTTATACAACTATTGCATAGAATAGTACTAGTTCGACACACACTTATTATTATTATTACTTACAGTCATAGTAAAGGTTCCCGACGGATGAGGTCAGTTTGGGTGTGCCCTGGCCGGATAAAGCTGCCATTCTGTCGCCCTGGACAACCAAAAACACTAATTAGACAAATGTTCAGTTCGACGTACAGCCGAGGACAAAGACACCTTTATACTTTAGTACCTTGTCGCTGTCACTTCATGTTTGAACTTATGCATAAAATTGTCAGAAAGCAAAAGCACATTAATGTAGAGGCCGGCAACCCCATGTTCCAACCGAGGCTTGTACGAGTATAGTCCTTTTCTCAAACATGACATGAAATAAAATAAAATAACAAGAAATCAAGTTGGCGGGCGCTAGTCTGGTCGCCTTGTTGTGCTTGTCTGCTGGCGCGAGCCGCAGCTCACTTCACAAACAAAAGACGGTCGCATTGCCGGCCAGCGGCCTGCAAAGTTGTATAAAATCTCTTTACAGGCCGCTAGAGGGACCGCGCGCCGGCAGCCGGGCCCCAGCGCCTGCAGCGCGATACTTCCCGGCCTATTATTTGTAACGTAACGTCAATATTTCATGTCATGTTTGAGAAAAGATATTTTTAACCTAGACTGTACAATATATAACTAGTATACCCTCTGGATTAGAACGACTGGATGAATAGAACGTCTTGATATGGAAATTTCTAACATTATGTAGGTACAGTCACCAGCACCAATATAACTCTATTTCTAGGGCCGGACGGACGTGTCAGATACTTTTGCACGCTCCGCTGTGGCATATATTAATGCTGGTGACTGTACAAAGTGAAACACCACAGTATTAACGGAGAAAAGACTAATTTATTTTTAGACTGATATAACTACACTAGATATGATTTTACAGGAAACGAAAAAAAAACTAAATGTTTTTTTACATACTAGTTATTATTATTAATTACATACTGCCCAATAGCAGGCATAGCAGCGACTTGGGTGATATTTGTAAAAGTTAGTTTTAATTCTATTCTTATTTCTTTCTGTTAATTATTGTATATATATTGCGTGTTATTAATTAAATAAATTTATCAGTACTCATTAGGCACAAAAAAAATTATAAGATAAATATTATATATTTCATTTCATTAGAGATAAATATTTTATAGGTGATTTTAGTAATTGCCAAAAGTTCAGATATATACCATTAAACATTTCAAAGACCAGTATTTTTTGAAAAAAATAGTATAATAGGTTCGTCACTTCATGCAAACGAACGAAACGTTTATACCACAATATATATAATGTCATCTCATCTTATCTTATATAATACCAGTGGATTTGATTAGGTTACTTTAATAGCAATTCTGAAGAAAATATTCTTTGAACTGCGGAAGATATTAATGTATTCAGAGAAGAAATAATTATGACAATCAATACATTAAAACTTTTAACCATTATGCGAGCTGATATGGAGCCATCAAACTCAAACTCTTTATAGCGTTATCGCATCTTTAATGCCGTCTCCGTCTGTTTTGTCCAAAAAAAGAGACAACATCACACTGTCACAAAATTTATGAATGGATGTTGAATCAGACCCTTAGTGAAATAACTCACTAGTACATTTTTACCAACGTTTTTGCTTATATTACATATTTTACACAGCTACGTACTATTTTCCTGGCGTAGCTATAATGCTACGAGACCTGCTACGCCGTAGCAGTCAAGTTCACGTAGCACGGTTACGAAAATGAAAACATGCAGTTTTTTAACCAACTTCAAAGTCAAAGTTAAAGTCAAAATACACTTCGAAGATGAAGAGAACTTCAATATTAGGAATAATATTAAATTAAATAAAGCATTAATTATATTTCAATACTTGGAGATAGCAGTTCACACATGCTTTCAAGATACATAAATATCTTATTAAAATCTTGATAGAAGTACTTAGTAGTTGTTGTCATTGGAATAGGAATAGACTGACTACACATTTGGAAAAAAATATTGGCAATTTAATAAATCTTCATTATAACTGTTTTAAGTATGATTCGCTAACTGTATTTCTGTGGAAATCTGTTATTGGCTTTCTGTTTCGTACCTAAGTCCTATTATAATGTACTATATTGCTGTTGATGCCCAAAAAAAAAAAATCTTTGTTTTTTTACTCAGTATCAAAATTAAATTTCAAGTCAAAATTAATTATTTATTTAATTAATTTTGGAGTTATGTCCTCATTATTGCTAAAAATGTCGCTAATCCGTCCAATTTCTGCTCATAAATGATATAATCGTCTAATGTAACCGTGTCATGACACAAGTACCTATTGTAGATGCGTCGAAAGATCGGGGGCTCAATAAAAATATTAATTGTGTACATTCCGTAGAAAATGGCTGGTTTATCCAATCACAGAGTAAAGAAATTAAACATTTTGAAGCACATGCGACTTTCATCAATTAATTATTAGTAAAAAAAAATAGTTATTTTACTATTCATCTGTAACTACGACACTCAAGATGACAAACATGCAAAGCCAAATAAAAACAAGATGGCGGCCGCAAAATGTGGAAATATGAACGAACCAATTGTATATGTTCAGCTATTTGCTTGCAGTATGACAAAAACCCGTCCAGTGTTATCTTTGACATTTCTTTTTATTCTATTCTGCAAAAAGAAAAACGGGTGTTAAATATGCAAGGAAAAGGGCTTTAAAAATGCATTTTATTATTTTTATAACTGTAACTGGCTGAAAGGGTTGTATTCACGCCGCGCGTAGGTAACGAGGGCTATCGCTTTTTGTGTCACTAGATGGCGCACTGTTGCGTGAGGTTTTTAAGTATGGCTTTCAAAGTCTGTTATTACGGGCGTGAAAACAAAGTTTAGATTAAAATCATATTTAATACACCTTAAAACCGTACCATAAAAATATCGAGCATGCCACAGTGTTGCATAGTCCCCGTTTTGTTCGGAAAAAAGGGAGGAAAAGGTTTCCGAAAGACAAAACTGTCTCAAAGCACAGACATTCATTGCCCCGGAACGCATATTTGCCATAATTAATTTCAGATATTGCAAAATATTCACAAAATTATTCTAATTATAAATAAACCCGCGTAGCTCACCCAAAAGCTATGAGATTTGGCATTTCGGAGACCTCACGCTACACTAGCGCCTCTAGTGGCGAATTCATACGCGATAGCCCTCATTTTCAAAGTTAGACTGATTCAAAATGGCGCATGTACGAGGACTTTTTAACAAATATTTTTACAACATTATTCTGATGCTAAAAAGACGATCGATAGAACATGGAAGTAACTAAGTTTATTAAACTGGCTTGATATTTACCTACTATAAAAATCTAGATCTAGGTATAGGTATTCTAATAGGTACAGCACAGACGTTTCTGCGCATGCCTGGGAAAATCTATACCGAAAGGGCAGAGGTCCTGGCTGGCAGTATTACATGTAAATTGTATATAAGTGTATATACAGTATATTTAGAATAGAAAATGAGAAATCAGACAAAACTCTACAGCTACAGTGACAAAAAATCTAAAACATTTTTAAAATAATATGCTACATATACGAACCTTTGTTGAAGTGTCGCTTATTAGATAATTTAGTTTGAATTTATTATTTAATATATTTACTTATTTAAATTATTTAATTAGTTTAAGCAAGCACTACTTGTACGATATATTTTTGGTTGAGAAACAAATAACTATGTGGCAAAAGGGATCGTTTATGTAATTGTAAATATATAATATATTTTCGCGTAATTTCGATTTTTTATATATGTTTTTCATATATGGAAGATGGTAGTTGGATTTTTAGAATTGACGACAGCACCCGGCCTGGTTCTGGAGGAGACTGGAAGCTGACTGGGGTACCGTGGTAGTTCGAAGGTCTCCAGGGGTAGAGGGTCGCGCCTGCGCGGAGTGGGAGGTCGTGGTAAAAGGGGGATGGGGGGTGGTCAGAAACAGGTCACCCTTGGGCTTGAAGATCGATATCGAGCTTCGTTGGTTCGAAAGACTAAAGTTAGATAGATAATGGCTTTTTGGATGTAGTCTTAGAAAGTACAAATTATCGATATTCCTATTTTTTTAATACTCTTTTTATATGATCTGTGCTGTATATTGTACTATTTTATCTTATATTGTTTATATTGGTGTCTTGTATTGTTTGTACTGTTGGCAATTAAATATTTTCTTTCTTTTCTTTCTTTCTTTCTTGGAAAGCCAGCTTAAGAGACTTTTCACACAGCCCAGCTTCATTGGAAACAGCTCAGATGAAAACACATCCTCGCACATTTCTGGTAGAAATGCAGCCTAATGACACAACATGAAATCCAAATTTGAAAAATAAACTTTGTACTAAACAAAATTTGGTTTAGTTTTAAAATGAGAATGTTTCGAATTGTGCCAGTTTCATTATAAACGCGCGGTGCGTGAAGCCGTGGACAAAGGCTAGGGCGGAGTAATTCGCAGACACTTAGGTATATTTCACGCCCGTTTTACTTCTATCTTCACCTTTGACCTTTACCAACTCCTAAAGCTAATGGCAGTTTCCAAATCAGAGGCGAAGCTTTGTTCCACTTTGAAAATGTAACGCTCCCACTCCGTGCCATGGTAAGACAGACCCACCGTACCTCCCGGCAGACCGTTGTATTTAAAACTATAGTTTACCCGCGGCTTCGCACGCGTAAACTATTCGATCTGGTAGTTAGAATTGAAATTCCGGGTTTTTACAAAATTCCCCTGGGAATTCCAAAATGTTATATCGTGGTCTTCATTGAGGTTGTGTTAAGAACAACTGTCCAAAATTTTATTACTCTAAGCTCAGCGGTTGAAATTTCAAGATTTGATCCTTATCCCGTGGGAATATCGGGATAAAAAGTACCCTATGTGTTATTCCAGACGTGCAGCTACCTACATACCACATGACTCTAAGCCTAGCGCTTGTTATTTCAAGATTTTATCCCTATCCCGTGGGAATATCGGGATAAAAAGTAGCCTACGTGTTATTCCAGATATCCAGCTATCTACATACCAAATTTCATCCGAATCCGTCTAGTAGTTTTAGCGTGAAAGAGCAACAAACATACACACGCACACACACACAAACTTTTGCATTTATAATATTAGTAGGATAATAGAAAGGTAAGACAAGTCGCAAGAATTTTGATCACACTGGATTTAGCATCAATAATTGTCTTTAGTTCTCTTAAAAAAATAACCCTAAGAATCATCTCTTTTAATAATAATTGCCGAAATGGTAATGAGGAGGAAAATGCCGAAAAAACGCTAAATATTATTTTTAGACGTCCTTTACTTCGTCTAGATAACCTGGCAACAACAAAATCTTCTATGTCAACAAAAACGCACGTGAACTCCGATCAACGATTAGTACCACGTGAAGCAAATAAGATAAACGCTCGAATGACTCATCGCGTGAAGCCGCGGCCAAAAGCTAGTGCGGAATAATTCGCAGACACTTGCACGCCCATTTCCCTTTTATCACCTTTAACCTTTATCAACTCCTGGAGCTAATGGCAGCTTCCAAATCAGAGGCGAAGCTTTGTTCCCTTACAGAAATGATTTGTTCCATGCGGAAAGGTCAGCTGGCTTTGGGCGGAAATGTCACACGCCTACGCTGTGCCATGATGAGATGCCTGCGCCAAGCTCGAAGGAGGGGGACCGTTGAATCGCTGACAAACATAGAATCGATTATCGCTTCGATTCGATTATCGAGTATTATTAGTATATTTCTGTGTATTCAAAATCAAAATCAAAATGTATTTATTCAATTTAGGCTATAACAAGCACTTATGAATGTCAAAAACAAAATCTACCACCGGTTCGGAAAAACCTCTGTTGAGAAGAATCCGGCAAGAAACTCAACGAGGTATATTTTTTTAAACAGATTTACAATATTATTAAATGATATGTATACATCACAAGTATTTAACACAACTTTATTTTTAACACAGTAGGTTCGCTATTTGAAGGGATCGCTAATGCGGATCGGAATTATTTCCAAATATCCCTGTCCATGATATAATCTTTAACTTTATAAGACGCCTCAGGTATTAATATATTCATATGTACATTCATTACAGACGACCAGATGGCCTAGTGGTTAGAGAACCTGACTACGAAGCTTGAGGTCCCGGGTTCGATTCCCGTGTCGGGGCAGATATTAGTATGAAAAATACGGATGTTTGTTCTCGGGTCTTGGGTGTTTAATATGTATTTAAGTATGTATCTATCTATATAATTATATTTATCCGTTGCTTAGTACCCATAACACAAGCTTTGCTAAGCTTACTTTGGGACTAGGTCAATTGGTGTGAATTGTCCCGTGATATTTATTTATTTATTATTACATTTCAAGAAATTCGTTACACTATATATATCAGAACATGAGATTTTTCATAAATATAAGAGCGCCACCTTTTTAATAAATTCGAAACACATAACGAGCTAAAATTATCAGAGAGCATAATGACGACGATCCGACCGATTTTGGCCATGGCGACCACCTCGACTCCTAGTTAGTTATTTGGCGCTCATGCGCTCTAAGATGGCTTACATAGCCTATCTTAGCTGTGAACGTACGTCCGCACTGTCGGCACGTAAGCACACCGTCCACTAAGATTGGTTTTTTGGAATCTTTTTGTATTTTTTATTTCAATTCCAAATTTTTACTTTTACGGTCATCCCGTAAAACCGAAATTGAAAATACAAACTGAAATATAGATGCACAGAAAAAACAGAAAAATAAGACCATCACTGGGAATCGAACCCAGGTCCTCGGTAATCCGTACCGCGTGCTATACCGCTACACCACTGATGGTCAACGGTACCGACACGAATTTCCCTATGCACCTAATATCTCAGCTTGTGTTTCTTACTTAGTCACTTAAGCAGCGACGCTAGCGACATCTATGCCGTAAGCCCTCAAACTTTTTCGGCATTCCTTTGGAACTAACCGCTCACCCGGACAAGAGATATCGTTTCTAAGCAATCAAATTAAGATAATGGACCTGGGTTCGATTCCCAGTGATGGTCTTATTTTTCTGTTTTTTCTGTGCATCTATATTTCAGTTTGTATCTTCAATTTCACACCGTCCACGTCATAATAATAAATGGCAGCAGGTGGCCGAGACTTATGCTCGTCGCGCTTAGCATCGAGGTCGGCTTTACGCTGTTCCTCAAACTGGCGAACTTGCCTCTGCACTCTCCTGCGCCACTCAAGCCGCTGTGCCGCCAAATCTTCCCATAGCGATGACTCGATGCGACTCCTTTTCATATGTTGTATATGCACATCTTTGAACCGAAGGAGCTGACCGCCGTGATTTCGTTTACCCTCCTCCAATTCCGAATAGAAGATGCGCATAATATTAGCTAAAGGAAAAAGTTTGTCTCAATAAAACTTTTTTTTTATTAGCCTATTTTTGTGTCCCACTGCTGGGCAAAGGCCTCTCCTCTCTTGCTCCACTCCTGCCTATCAAAGGCGAGCTCCCGCCATCCCACATTATAGGCATCTAAGTCGTCCCTCCATCTCCTCTTCGGTCTGCCTCTATTACGGTATCCGTCACTAGGGACCCATTCCGTAACAATTTTGGCCCAACGTTCTGGGTTCATTCGACAGACATGTCCAGCCCAGTCCCACTTCAACTTGGCCGTCTTTATGCCCACGTCAGCACCAATAAAACTTTATTAAGTAAAATTGTGCTAACCGATGATTTGACCAAATTAACAGAATGCGATATGTAAATACGCTAAAGATTGGTTTGAGAAAATAAACTACCTATACTACCTACGGTAAGTATCTAGGGAAATGAAATTTGGCAAAAATATTTTGCTCAAAGGACAGTAAATTATATGCTCAGCCTATTTCATTACTTATTTTTTCAACGGACGGAGGTTTTCAAAAAAGGAGATTTTCAATTCGACTGTTTTTTTTTAATTTCAATCATTAAAATTAAAAAAAAGTGGAAAAGGCTCCCCATACAAGAAACGTCTTTTTCTATGTTTCAGCTGATCTGAAAACTGTACCCGTCGTGTATAAGTATCGTTCTATTTATTTTTTATTTTATTTATTTAAAATAGGTGCTCATATCCCAACTTCCAAATCAGAGGCAAAGCTTTGAGCTTTGTCCGCCATTAGTTGACAGAAAGGTCAGCTGGCTTTGGGTGAGAATATCACACGCCCTCGCCGCTCGCGGGGCAGTAACACTGGCCTGCGCACGACTAAATTTTACTACAACTACAACCGGGAATTAAACGCGAAAAATTATGTCTAAAACTCTATTTATTTCCCATTCTAATATTAAGCTATAATTCCTTGTAATTGTGACCCAAGTGTATGTCCTGTAGTCCTATTTTGTAAATATTGGGCAAGGCGATGGGGATAGGGTGCTATGAACGCTTCGCCACTGGTGGTTAGAGAACCTGACTACGAAGCTTAAGGTCCCGGGTTCGATTCCTGGCCGGAGCAGGTATTTGTATGAATAATACGAATGTTGGGTCTTGGATGTTTAATATATGTATTAAAGTATGTATTTATCTATATACGAGTAAGTATAGGTACTTATCCGTTGCCTAGTATTTATACATCACAAGTATTTGACACAACTTTATTTTTAACACAGTAGGTTCGCTATTTGAAGGGATCGCTAATGCGGATCGGAATTATTTCCAAATATCCCTGTCCATGATATAATCATTAACTTTATAATACGCCTTTGATATTAATGTCTTCTTGACAATAGATCTGAATTTTGTATCCGATTCATTTGTAATATTTTTTGGATTTTTATTATAAAAACGTATGCAATTTCCCAGAAACGACTTTTTGGTTTTAGCCAGTCTGTAAGATGGAACTTTAAGCTTCCCTGTGTTTCTAGTAGCCTTTGGCTTATCGACGTTAGTGGGAAAATCACATATGTTCTTCCTTACATACATGATTATTCCAAAAACATAAAGCGACGGCAGGGTTAGAATACCAGTTTCCTTAAAAAAAGATCTTAAAGATTCACGCGTCTTCAAATTAATTGCTCATTTTGGCTAGGGAACCCTAAAAAGGTGCTAAGTACAAAGGTGGACTTGTCCCTGAAGTAAGAAGTAGGTAAGTAAGACTTGTGTCTGCCGGTCAACCTGTGAGTGTAAGAGCAATTAAAGGATCAATATATAGCAACAAACGATATGTCCACAATCTGAATACCCAACCCTGTAATCGCCCCTTACGAATAGAGGGGGATGGGGGTGGGTGGATGACGTCACGGGCACCACGCCCAGTCGGTCGATACGGTAGTCTTTATGTAGGTACGGTATGTCGTGGTGAGCGGAACATGGCAGCTGGGACACATATTTAGGGTACGATTCCGTAAAGTGGATGGGAGATGGTAGATGCAACTGATAAAAAACTTTTATTAGAAGCTTTTATTTAGTTTCACCTGTCCCGCTGTCTGTCTGTCTGTAATCAAATCTTGCAAGTTCAATTCGACCAACTTCCAGTAGTTGGATTGATTTGAAATTTGGTATATTTATCTAGATTGCGTGACAATACAATAATCTGGTAGTGACATCCTGGTAGTCCAGCCAGGATCGTCTCCACAGGACGGAACTCTTCAACGGTTAATAGCATCGACTTGAAATTTGGTATGCAAATGTAGTTTGGGTGAAAAAGCAAAAAAAGCTTGTATTAAAAATGTTTTTTTTACCAAAAACTTATTTAACAAGAATACGTACATAAAAATATCTTAGACTTAAATTCATGAGTTTGATTCAATGGAACATGGGCCGAGTGCTTGTGTGGGACGCTACTTGCTCTGACACGCTGACTCCTTCCCATCTCCAATCATTCATCATCATCATTCCAGCCTATATACGTCCCACTGCAGGGCAGAGGCCTCCTCTCAGAACAAGAGGGCCATAGTTCCCCTTCACACGCACCATTGAATTGCTTCGCAGGTTTGTGCAGGTTTCCTCACGATGTTTTCCTTCACCGTAAAGCTCGTGGTTAAGTTCAAATGTAATTCCGCACATGAATTTCGAAAAACTCAGAGGTGCGAGCCGGGGTTTGAACCCACGACCCTCTGCTTGAGAGGCGATAGGTCAAACCACTAGGCCACCACGGCTTCAATATCTCCATGGAACCTGCAACAGAGCCGGTGCAGCATCTGAAGCGGCAAAATGTCCAAGTATAAGGGTGTAGGAACGACGAACTGGTTAAGATCGCGGGATCGCGTTGGATGCGGAAAGCACAAGACCGGTCTGAGTGGAGAGCCTTGGGGGAGGCCATGTCCAGCAGTGGACGTCTTACGGCTGAGATGATGATGATGATAAGGGTTTAGGCACCGAATATGACTTTGTCCCATTCGATGTTGAGACCCGTGGTCCGTGGGGTCCTAGTGCTTTAAATTCCTTCAAAGACATTTATGACGACACAAGGGACCGAAGATCTGGCAGCTTCCTAGGACAAAAAATTAGCTATACAAAGAGGAAACGCTGCCAGTATCTTTGGGACCTTGCCTAAGGGGACTTTAAGCAATTAGTTTGTTTTAGGTTTATTTATTATTATATATTTTTATTTATTTATTCGACTGATTAAATTAGTTGAAGGGTACACAACACAGGGAATATATATTTGGCGACCGTATAGCCAAAAGGTTAGAAAAAGTGACTATGAAGCTTGAGGTACCGGGTTCGATCCGCGGTCAGGACAGATATTTTTATGAATAATACGAATGTACGTATTTATCTATACATCGTTTTTTTATACTACCTAAGTCAAAGTCAAAAAGTCAAAATATCTTTATTCAATTTAGGCTATAACAAGCACTTATGAATGTCAAGAAAAAATCTACCACCGGTTCGGAAAAACCTCTGCTGAGAAGAATCCGGCAAGAAACTCAACGAGGTATATATATATTTTTTAAAACAGATTTACAATATTATTAAATGATATGTATACATCACAAGTATTTAACACAACTTTATTTTTAACACAGTAGGTTCGCTATTTGAAGGGATCGCTAATGCGGATCGGAATTATTTCCAAATATCCCTGTCCATGATATAATCATTAACTTTATAATACGCCTTTGATATTAATGTCTTCTTGACAATAGATCTGAATTTTGTATCCGTTTCATTTGTAATATTTTTTGGAATTTTATTATAAAAACGTATGCAATTTCCCAGAAAAAACTTTTTGGTTTTAGCCAGTCTGTAAGATGGAACTTTAAGCTTCCCTGTGTTTCTAGTAGCCTTCGGCTTATCGACGTTAGTGGGAAAATCACATATGTTCTTCCTAACATACATGATTATTTCAAAAACATAAAGCGACGGCAGGGTTAGGATATCTGTTTCCTTAAAAAAAGATCTTAAAGATTCACGCGTCTTCAAATTATAAATTGCTCTAATTGCTCTCTTTTGTAAGATAAAAATTGACTCAATGTCTGCAGCAGATCCCCATAAAATAAGGCCGTACGAAATAATGCTATTAAAGTAAGCAAAATACACCAACCGTGCCGTCGCCACATCGGTTAGCTGCCGTATTTTCCAAACTGCAAAAGCAGCAGAGCTCAATCTACCCGCGATTGCTGTGACGTGAGGTCCCCACTGTAGTTTAGAATCGAGCGTTATTCCTAAAAATACTGTTGATTTTACAAATTCAATAGTTTGACCATTTAACTTTATATTAGAAACTGAATTCGAGCTAGATGAATTTATCAACGAGAATTTAATACATTTAGTTTTCTTAGGATTTAGTAACAAATTATTGGCAGCAAACCATGCGGATATCACGGACAGGGTTTCATTGGGCTCAATGAAGTCGGTATCTTTTCTACTAACCTTGAACAGTAAAGACGTGTCGTCAGCAAACATAACTATACCCGACTTTTGGCTTACCATATAAGTAAGGTCATTTACATAAATAAGATACAGGAATGGGGCAAGAATGGATCCTTGAGGCACTCCCATTTCGACCACAGATCCCTCCGATACCGTTCCGTTAATCGCTACCTTTTGCTTTCTTTGTGTGAGGTAAGATTTAATGAGTTCTAAAGCGAGGCACGAATGCCATAAAAATTTAACTTACAAATTAAAGTATCATGATCCACACAATCAAAAGCTTTTGAAAGGTCGCAGAATACACCTATAGCGTCATGTGATTCCTCCCAAGCTTGCAATATGAATTTAACTAAACTATGACCCGCGTCTGTAGTAGACCTGCCTTTTGTGAATCCGAACTGCTGTGGATGCATGATTTTATGGGTATTAAAATGCGAGATCATTTGCGTCAGCATTATTTTTTCGAATATTTTGCTAAACGCTGATAGGATGGACACAGGACGATAATCAGAGGGATTATCTTTATCACCTGATTTGAAAATAGGAACTACTTTACTATATTTCATCAAATCTGGAAATACGCCTTCATCTATACAGCTATTAAATATAAATGCTAAAGTTGGAGCAACGACATCTAAAATGGAATGTAGAACCTTAACTGAGACGCCCCACAAGTCTTCCGTTTTTTTTACTTTCAATAATCTAAAAGTCTTAATGATGTCACAGGGAGAGACATGCGTAAATTTAAAATTACTTAAGTTTGGAATAGATACATTTTGTTTTAAGAGCGATTCAGCTAACTTTGAGGAAGACGCGAGACATTTTGTCGTTTCGATGGGGATTTTAGAGAAGTAGGTATTAAACTCGTTAGCTACTTTAACCGCGTCCGTTTCTAATACGTTGTTAATCTTTAACGATATAGAGGACTCCGCGTTCTTACGTCGACCGGTTTCAGTATTTATAATTTTCCAAACTGTTTTAATTTTATCATCAGAGGACTTAATTTTATTAGTTACATGGGCTGCTTTTGCTTTATTACATATAATTTTGAATAATTTAGAATAATCCCTGACATACTGGTGGAAACGTTCATCAGTGGTACACGATTTCTTATCATAAAGATCATATAAGACGTCCCTACTCCTACGTATTCCGGGTGTAGCCCATTCATTGAATGATAGTTTGTTTCCTATTTTAATACGTTTTTTACTACACGTTTTATCGTATTCCTCGCATACAGTATTTAACAATATCTTGAAATTTTCGTTTGGATTTTTAGTATTTACTTTTAAATTGTTTACTTTTTGCGCGATGTTTGTTTTGAGACGGTCAAGTCTTTGTTTGTTCAACGGCCTAATTTCTATGGTTTGATTAACACCGCCCTAGCCCGAGGTAACTTCACTGTTTGAGCTTTATGATCCGATCGTACTCCATTGATAACAGCTTTTTCTAAATACTTACAAGTTAACCAAATGTTGTCAATACATGTGGCCGAAGTGGTTGTGACTCTGGTGGGTTCATTAAATAAGAAATTTAAATTAAAAGATTTTAAAACAGAAATAAACTGGTCTTTTTCAACGGATTGTGATAAAATATCGATATTAAAGTCCCCGCAGACCACCAGCGCTTTATTACGTTTTACTGATTTCCTTAGAACATCTTCCATAGTATTTATAAACAAAGGAATACTCGAGTTTGGTGGTCTATATATACATAAAATTAAATACTGTTCCGTTTCCGCAGAAGCGATCTCGCATACACGTTCAACAGAAAGGCTGGACAGGTCTTTGCGTTCTTTGAACTTTAAACCATTTTTCACTAATATGAGAGACCCGCCACCTGCTGCAGATTCTCTGCAGAAGGCGCTGGCTATTGCATAATTATGTACATTAAATTGCATTGAATCTTTTTTTAGCCAGGTTTCTGTTAAGCAGATAATATCTAAGTTTAACTTTTCAGAGAGTAATTCTAAATCTAATATTTTGCCAGTGAAGCGATTTATATTTTGATGTAGAAATGATAGACTACTTTGCTTCTCTATTGTCGGTGTAGGTAGTTTAAAGACACATTCGCGCTTGAAGGTGTCGTCCTAACAGGGTCGGGGGAGGGGGGGTAATTTCCGAATACGGAATTAATATAACATGCTAAGGATTTAGCAAGCTTGTCGGGTAACCAGACGAAGATTTAAGTGCTGTGAACCGATATTAAAACAAATTGTTAATTTAGAATTAACTAGCAGAGCGGAATTAATTTTTGAAATATTTCCGAGCAGCAATGTAATGCGTACTATAATTTGATACGAGAGAGAAGCGTTCTCTGACAGCTGTCACGTCAACAAAGTAGTATAGCGTAGTGATACATTGCGTGCTAATTAATTTTGTAAGGAAAATAATAAGTCTATTTTTTTAATAAAACATAATAAAACGTGATTATTAGGGCCTTCGATAACTACCCTTAAAGTTTGAGGTAGTATCAAAAATACACGCTGTATAAATATGTTTGACTATACATATTTTTTTAAAGGTTAGATATAAGCCCATATTTTTGCTGACTGTATCTCCAACTGACCTGTATAAACCTATGTTTTGACAAATAAATTCTAATTCTATTCTATTCTATTCTATTCCAAATTTCTGCGGAACTTTTCGGTTTTTTAGTTATATGACTCACAGTGTATATAACAAGTGTTTTGTCCACGGATATTGATTTCCCTGATTAACTCCCAGTTGAATTGACACTTTATCTCGCGATAAGCTTACAGCCGCAAAAAGCCCAGATAACATATCGGAGAGCAATTTTGAAAACTCAGAGTACTATGGATAGACAGAGCTTTTTTAAAATCTGACTTCATAATGACAAAATGAAGAAAAATTAAAAATGAATGAGAAATGATGAAAATGAGTCATATGTTACTTGAAACAAAGAAATAGTATTATTATTATTACACTAGTTTTTGCCCGCGGCTCCGCCCGCGTGGGATTCGGTTATCGCGCGCTGTTCCCTCGGGAACTGTGCGTTATTCCGGGATAAAAAGTAGCCTATGTCACTCTCTGGCCCATAAACTATCTCTTTGCCAAAAATCACGTCGATTCGTCGCTCCGTTTCGACGTGAAAGACAGACAAACATACAGACACACACATTTACAATATTAGTATGGATTTAAGCTGCGTATCCACCAAAGTTGTGTAGATGTCAATAGAAACGCTTCATTTACCTATCCTGGCACAGCACAACTCTGGTGGAAACAGCTGAGCGGAGCGAGGCGATAGGGGAGCTAAGTGAAGTGTTTCTATTGGTTAATGAAAAACACATCCTCCCGCTTCCTTCCGCTGCTGGCGTTCGTGTCGTCATAGTGTGTTGTAATCACTGAGTTGTAATGTTCTTTATATGTTTTAGTTTTTAAATGGGTCCCACTGAAAAACAGCGTTGCGGCTTGCTGTAACATTATGCTGAGTGGGGTCCACTTTATTTATACTCATCATCATCATCATCCCAGCCAGGCTTGGGCCGTAGTTCCCACGCGGGCCCAGTGCGGGTTGGGAACTTCACACGCACCATTGAATTGCTTCGCAGGTTTGTACTATGCTGTTTTATTTATACTATTCGATGTTTATTCGACACTCCTCGCACCTGGTGGAAACAGAGCCTTAACCCCCGACGCAAGATATCGGTGTGTTATAACATTGTTTGTAACATTGTAGCTCACAAACGGATGGAGCGATTATGTTGCGGTCTTATTTAGATTAAAGCGATTTTTTTTCGGTGGTTCTTAGATAAGTTTCGTTAAAATCGGTCAAGCCGTTTTTGAGATATTGAACTTTGAAATGAACTGAACTGTCATTTTTATTTTCTCGTCGTTATCTTTCGTTTCTCAGATTTCAATGCGATTTGGTGAATTGGTAAAGTTGCTTATTCTATGGTAAGCCCTATTTCACACTATGAACTACAAATTTTTCCATTGAGTTAAACAAAATGTATGGAAATTTTGTAACTAAACTGAAGGAACTAAAAATGGCAGTGGCATTACGCTGAGTACTTACCTACTTAGCGTGACGTATGTCTTGTATTTGTTCTATGTTTTTATGGTGTTAAACAAATGTATTTTCTTTCTTTCTCTCTAAAATAAACGTCAAAAAAAATTTACCCATGTGTTGTCATGTTGCCTCTGTCCCCATGCTTATACTGTGACATATCGTATTATATGGGGGCGAGTGTCGTCCGATCGGGAGATCGAAGGTTGTCTACGGAATCATGGCGGCTGCTACAGACGGAATTCAGGTAAAAGCTTTTATTTATCGTTTACCTTTACTTGCCCGAATTTCACTTGCCATACCAACGTTTGCCATAAAATATATAGAACCGTGCTGTTTTCAGGATTTTTCTAAATGTCATCATATAGAATGCAGTAGGTTAGGTTATTTTAGTTTAAATCAACTCTGAAGAAATGACTATTTCAGAAATAAATTAATTTATGGCAAATGAAAATTCTAGAAAACGATACATTCGGGCATATGAAATTCGGGCAAACGATAGAGAACCTTTATTTATTACTCTACTAGTGTTTACCCGTACCAAAGTTATCGACATAGCCCACCGCATTAGCACGCTGAAGTGGCAATGGGCCGGCCATATAACCCGAAGAACCGATAACCGTTGGGGTAGACGAGTTCTTGAGTAGAGACCACGGATCGGCAAACGTAGCGTAGGACGTCCTCAGACTCGGTGAAGCGATGATCTGGATGAGTGGCCGAGGATCGTGCTCAGTGGCGTGCCAAAGTCAAAGTCAAAATATCTTTATTCAATTTAGGCTATAACAAGCACTTATGAATGTCAAAAAAAAAACTACCACCGGTTCGGAAAAACCTCTGCTGAGAAGAATCCGGCAAGAAACTCAACGAGGTATATATATTTTATTTAAACAGATTTACAATATTATTAAATGATATGTATACATCACAAGTATTTAACACAACTTTATTTTAACATGGGCCATGGGAGAGGCCTATGTCCAGCAGTGGACGAACATAGGCTGATGATGATGTTTACCCGTGGATTCGTACGCTAATCTTTAGATCCAGCAGTTAAATTGAAATTCCGGGGAAAAAAATCCCGTGGGAATTTCCGAAAATTACATCGTGGTCGTTATTGACGTTGCATTGGAAACAACCATGCCGAATTTCATTAGTTTAAACGTAGCGGTTGGTATTTTGAGATTTTATATCTATGCCGTGGGAATATCGGGACCATCGGGACGAGAAGCAGCCTATGTGTTATTCCAGACGTGCAGCTACCTACATACCAAATTTCATGACTCTAAGCCCAACGGTTATTAGTTAGTTATTATCCCGTGGGAACATCGGGATTAAAAAGTAAGTATCCTATGTTTTATCCAGGATATAAATTAAAAAAAAAAAAAGCCGTTTCAGCGTGAAGAAGTAACAAACATACTCACTCACTCGCAAACTTTCACATTTATAATAGTAGCTTTTGCCCGCGGCTCCGCCCGCGTGGTATTCGGTTATCGCGCGCTGTTCCCTGAACAAGAACTGTGCATTTTTCCGGGATAAAAAGCAGCCTATGTCACTCTGGGGCCCATAAACTACCTCTATGCCAAAAATCACATCGATCCGTCGCGCGGCGTGAAAGGCGGACAAACCCACTTTCGCATTTATAATATTAGTATGGATTAGTAGGAATAAGATTTATTGAACCCAGGTGTTACTTTGCGGAGGTTCATATGAACCACCCGCGACCTAACGATAAGGTCAGAATGACTGACTCATCACCACCTTGAGCTGGCGCTGACGTTTTCCATAAAAACCGGCCAAGAGCGTGTCGGGCACGCCCAAAATAGGGTTCCGTAGCCATTACGAAAAAATCAAGTAATATTTTTCTAAGGTTTTCATATTTTATACGGAATCTTCCAAGTTTAGGTATATTTTATACCTTAGGCTGCTATTTAAGAGTAAAACTACTAATAATTCTCAAGCAAACTTAGCCGTTATAGTTTTCCTTGAAAGTCTGATATACTTACTACCATCCTGAAGTTTTTCTAATTTTTCCACCCACCGGTTTAGATTTTAGAGGGGGGGGGGAACACTTCGATTTTAATATCAATGAATCGAAAAATCGTCTTGGCATACCCCTAATGGTTTTAAAAGACCTATCCAACGATACCCCACACTATAGGGTTGGATGAGAAAAAAAAAACACCCCACTACGTCTATGGGAGGTACCCTAAAAATGTTTTTTTTTTCTTTTTTTATTGTACTATTTTGTCGGCATAGTTAAGAATAAGAATATTATTTATTTAGTTTACATATATATCCGTGCAAAATTACAACTTTCTAGCATTGATAGTCCCTGAGCAAAGCCGCGGACGGACGGACAGACAGACAGACATACAGACATGGCGAAACTATAAGGGTTCCTTTTTTGCCATTTTGGCTTCGAAACCCTAAAAAACCCTCCGGCAAAAAACCATTCATGATGTAGCCAAAGATGAACGAACTTTCCAAAATATCCCACGGGATAATTCCGCGAGTGGGCTAGCAAAGCAATATGAAATAAGTGATGTCTCTCACCTCGACGACAATAAGCGTCAATTGAATCCCTGAAGTGTGCGGGACTTATTTGTATGTGCTATGAATTGTATGTACTAGACTAGACGCTGAACGGGAGATTCTACTAACTTTCGAGAAACTGAAAAATGTGTATATTTATAACTAGGTACTGTTAATTTTGGTTTTGATTGATGATGTACATCCATCCCAGCCTATATATGTCCCACTGCTGGGCACAGGCCTCCTCTCACAATGAGAGGGCTTGGGCCGTAGTTCTCAGGCGAACATCACACACACCATTGAATTGTTTTCTTTCACCGTAAAGCTCGTGGTATATTTCAAATGTAACTTCGCACATGAATTGATTGATGGTGTAATTTTATTTTATTTAAATTTCCGGTAATTAATTTTCAATTTAAACAACCAAAGCATGTCGGTAGTTATAATTTAGGTAACAATAATAATAATAAAATGTACTTTACGTACAGTCAGCAGCAGAAGTATATGAGCAGTTGTGGTGGGTCAAAACTATCTTAACACTTTCTTATTAATTTATTGAATCAGGCGTTACTTTGCGGAGGTCCATATCAATGAACTAAAAGAATTTCCTTGCTCACCCGCGACCTTACGATAGCTAAGCTTATGCAAAATATGCGTGTTCATGCAGTTCCTCCACCTCCACACTGTAAGAACACACACAAATCACACAAACCCATCTATCACCACCACCACACTACACTGACGCGTTTCGAACTCAACCAGAGCTCATCTTCAGAGTGACACAACCGTACACCATGCTACCAGTTGTTAGACTAACGAACCACAACCACCGTTTTAACTTGTCACTGTAACTCCCCAAGTACCCACATACGTTTTATGAAACAAAACAAAACTACCCACAAATTATTAATAAATTTTTTAACCGTCCTTCAAAACTACCTTGATTTTTATTTATTTACTGTCAAGGCATGTACTTTCTTATTACCTTGCATTTAAAGCTTTATGGTAAGACGCCGAATGCCCTGGTGGCCTAATAGTTTGATCTATGGCCTCTAGTAAAGAGTCGTGGGCTCAAACCTGTCCTTGCACCTTTGAGTTTTTCAAACTTCATTCAAATTACATTTAAAATTTAGGACGACTTTTACGGTGAAGGAAAACATAGTGAAGAACATAGTGAAACCTGCACAAACCTGCGGAGCAATTTAATGGTGTGTGTGAAGTTCCCAATTCTCACTGGGCCCGCATGGGAACTATGGCCTAAGCCCTCTCTCTCTGAGAGGAGGCCTGTGCCCAGCAGTGGGATGATGATGATGATGATAGTCAGAGGCACCTTGTGCTATTTTTAAAAACCCTTTTATTTGGATTAATTTTTGTTCACAAATAAAAAAAGTACTCTAGTCGATAAAATTACCCAAACTCGTGTTTTAGTACATAACGGGGCACATAGCTAGTACATAGCATCGGCAAATCAATAGCACCGCTCTCTTTCTCCTCACACCTCTCTTTCTAACACAGCCTTCACTGCTTTTGAACCAAAATGTCGTAACTCCAAAACTAAGTTATTCCAAAAAGACTCAATCTCCTTGTGTTACGGTCGAAATTGGAAGTTATTTATCGAAAATAGATCTTTTTAGTTGTAAAGTTGTTTCGAGCAAAATTACTTAATCCATACCTGGCATTGCTTTGCGTTTTTATTTAAATAACTGAATCTTCTTTGAAATAATTAAAATTTAGCAAAAACTAAGTACATGGCAAATGCTTTGAGTAAGCGTTTGTTTACATAACCTTAACAAAATAATAATGAACACGCATTCTTCGGGATAAACTCCAATTCATGTAAGTATACATCTTAGGCCTCTAGGTTGGCAACGCATCTGCAATACCCCTGGTGTTGCAGATGTTTACGGGCGGTGGTGAACTCTTACCATCAGGAGACCCACTTGCTCGTTTGCCATCCAGTCGAATAAAAAAAACAGACTTAAAACTTTCACTTTTTTTTATTCGACTGGATGGAAAACGAGCAAGTGGGTCTCCTGATGGTAACAGATCACCACCGCCCATAGACACCTGCAACACCAGGGGGATTACAGATGCAACATACATACATTTATTATATTAGTGGGACATTAAAACTAATCTAAACACTTACAAAAGTTGTAAAACTGACATTGTCATTTCAAAGTTTAATACTTACCTCAAAAACGGCTTAACCGATTTGAATAAAATTTTACTTAGAACAACCAAACAACTCGCTTTCAGGCAAAACATTAGCGTCAAACTTATAACCCCTCTTTTTGCGTAGGGGGTTGAAAAAAACTTTACTTAGCTATAATTTGACTGCAGCATATCTCTCTAACATGCCCAACTTGATCCTTGATGGCCTATCGTTTATCGGTTCCGGATCCGGAATATCGCAGTATTTCTCAAACTGGAAGTTTTCCATTTATCCCAACAAAGTTTGAAAATATCTCCCGAAGTTGAAAATATGTTTGCGACGTTTTTCCGCCCACGAAATAATTTTCGGAAAACTTGGAAATCCTACTAATATTATAAATGCGAAAGTTTGTGAGTGAGTGAGTGAGTATGTTTGTTACTCTTTCACGCTGAAACGGCTGGACGGATTTGGATGAAATTTGGCGAAAAGTTAGTTTATAACCTGGATTAAAACATAGAATACTTTTTATCCCGGTATTCCCACGGGATAGGGATAAAATCTCGAAATAACAACCTCTGGGCTTAGAGTCATGAAATTTGGTATGTAGGTAGTTGGACGTTTGGAATAACAGATAGGTGACTTTTTGACCCGATATTCCCACGGGATACTTAGGGATAAAATCTTGAAATAACAACCGCAGGGCTTAGAGCCATGAAATTTAGTATGTAGGTAGCTGGACCTCTGGAATAACACATAAGCTACTTTTTATCCCGATATTCCTCCGGGATAGGGATAAAATCTTGAAATAATAACCACTGGGCTTAGAGTCATGAAATTTGGTATGTAGGTAACTGGACGTCTGGAATAACACGTAAGGGACTTTTTGACTCGATATTCCCACGGGATACCTAGGGATAAAATCTCGAAATAACAACCACTGGGTTTAGAGCCATGAATTTTGGTATGTAGGTAGCTGGACCTCTGGAATAACACACAGGCTACTTTTTATCCCGATATTCCCACGGGATAGGGATAAAATCTTGAAATAATAACCGCTGGGCTTAGAGCCATGAAATTTGGTATGTAGGTAGCTAGACGTCTGGAATAACAGATAGGTAACTTTTTGACCCGATATTCCCACGGGATACCTAGGGATAAAATCTTGAAATAACAACCGCAGGGCTTAGAGCCATGAAATTTAGTATGTAGGTAGCTGGACCTCTGGAATAACACATAAGCTACTTTTTATTCCGATATTCCCCGGGATAGGGATAAAATCTTGAAATAATAACCACTGGGCTTAGAGTCATGAAATTTGATATGTAGGTAACTGGACGTCTGGAATAACACGTAAGGGACTTTTTGACTCGATATTCCTACGGGATACCTAGGGATAAAATCTCGAAATAACAACCACTGGGCTTAAAGCCATGAAATTTGGTATGTAGGTAGCCGGACCTCTGGAATAACACATAATCTATTTTTTACCCCGATATTCCCACGGGATAGGGATAAAATCTTGAAATATTAACCGCTGAGCTTAGAGTCATGAAATTTGGTATATAGGAAGCTGAATGTCTAGAAAAAAACATAGACGTGTTTTTGACCCGATATTACCACGGGATACCTAGGAATAAAATGTCGAAATAACAACCGCTGGGCTTAGAGGCATGACATTTGGATGTACCTATGTAGCCGTATGTCTGGAATAACACATAAGTACGCTACTTTTTATCCCGATATTCCCAGGGTATAGTTTTGTAACTAAGGGACCCCATACATCCCTGTATTATTATTATTATTATTTCGTATTTTTTTCTTTAATTGTATACTGTAGTTTTTAAGTATTTTATTTGTAATTATTTTATTTTGAAAAAATGACTTTCTGCCAAGTTTCTTGCGGCGCATTCTTCTTGGCAATGATGGTCTTTCCAAAAGCGCTGGTAGTATAAAAAATGACGTGTAAAAGTGCCCATTGCGGCCTATTTACTGAATAAATGATTTGAATTTGAATTTTGCATTTGAATTTGGATAGGGAAAAATTTTGAAACTTCAGCACTGGGTTTAGAGTCTTGAATTTTGTACAGTTATTCACAACACAACCTCAATGAAGACCACGATATAAATATTGGAAATTTCCAGGGGAATTTTGTAAATCCCGAAAATTTGAATTGTAGCTACCACACCGAATAGTTTACGCGTGCGAAGCCGCGGGTAAAAGCTAGTGTAATAATAAAGATCTTAAATTAATATTATAAATGTGAAAGTTTGTGAATATGTGTGTACTGTATAGGTATGTTTGTTTCTCCTCATTCTAAAACAGTGGGATGAATTCGAATGAAATTTGATGAAATAGCTGTGCTCTATTTCACGAAGGTACAATTTACAAAGAAACTACCACTTGTAAAATGTTATTACTTTACCGTTCATCATCCCATCATCATCCCAGCCTATATACGTCCCACAGCTGGGCACAGGCCTCCTCTCAGAACAAGAAGGCTTGGGCTATAGTTCCCACGCGGGCTCAGTGCGGATTGGGGACTTCACACGAACCATTGAATTGCTTCGCAGGTTTGTGCAGGTTTCCTCACGATGTTTTCCTTCACCGCAAAGCTCGTGGTAAATTTCAAATGTAATTCCGCACATGAATTTGGAAAAACTCAGAGGTGCGAGCTGGGGTTTGAACCCACGACCCTCTGCTTGAGAGGCGATAGGTCAAACCACTAGGCCACCACGGCTGCATAGGTATGTTTATTACTCATCATTCTAAAACAGTGGGATGAATTCGAATGATGAAATTTGATGAAATAGCTGTGCTCTATTTCACGAAGGTACAATTTACAAAGAAACTACCACTTGTAAAATGTTATTACTTTACCGTTATTACCTACTTATCATCTATTATCATTATTTAAGTTCAGTATTTTCTAGCTCGATCTCTAAAATCTTAAAAGAATTTCTTTGCTCACCCGCTACCTTATGAGTTAGTTAGATCAATTTCCCATAATCGTTATTTCCTAGTAGCAAAATTTCCGTTCGCATTTTTTTCCCAAATGCTTTTTTTCCCAGTAGGTATACTTTTTTACTACACAGAATGGACACAGAAACATAGGTAGATTTAGGTTATATTAAGTTTGCATCGGGCCAAAGGCCCTAAAGTACGCATTGTAGGAGCTCCGCCGCGGAGCTCCGTCGACACTGTGTATGTGTCGATTCTGATTGGAAAAAAACGCTACTGTGAAAATAAGCTTCAGTAAAAAACCATAGTGGGGAAAAAACATTCGGGAAAAATGCGAACGGAAATTTTGCTACTTCCTAGTCGCAATAACGGTTCGGGGTGATCTAACAAATCATAAATAATACAATGAGTTTTAATTAATTCAGAAGTCGGTTTTTAATAGAGTATTGTAATATCAAAGGTTTACGCTCAAGCCTCAAAGTCAAAGTCAAAATATCTTTATTCAATTAAAGGCTAAAACAAGCACTTATGAATGTCAACCCCCCCCCCCTTCAATTCTTCTTTTCAATTCTCAATAAGGACTATCGTTTTTTGTCTCACTAGATGGCGCACTGTTGCGTGAGGTTTTTAAGTGTGGCTTTCAGAGTCTGTTATTACGGGCGTGAAAACAAAGTTTAGATTAAAATCATATTTAATACACTTTAAAACCTTACCATAAAAATATCCAGCAACCACAGTGTTGCTCAGTCCCGTTTTGTTCGGAAAAAAAGGGAGGAAAAAAGTTTCCGAAAGACAAAATTGTCTCAAAACACAGATTCATTGCCCCGTAACGCATAATTGCCATCATTAATTTCAGGTAATGCAAAATATTCACAAAATTATTCTAATTAAAAATAAACCCGCGTAGCTCACCCAAAAACTATGAGATTTGACATTTCGGAGACCTGACGCTACACTAGCGCCTCTAGCGGCGAATTCATTCGCGATAGCCCTCATTCAATTCTGCATTCGTTCTCTATTCTCAAAGTAGGCATTATCGTTGCTATCTAAGCGATCATAGACAAAGATGGCGGATCTTTTGGGGGGGTACAAATGACTGAGGAAGAATCTTAAATTATAAAGGCGTGCACATAACACAGAATTATTATACAGAACTGAGGAATAATATTTTACCATGGTATTATTGAAATTACCAGGCAGGCAGTTGCAAGCAACTGATAGGTGCCTGTATTTATTTAGCTATTCCTTGGTCAGGTATTATCTTATTAAGATTGGTTTTTTGGAATCTTTTTGTATTTTTTTTTATTTCAATTCCAAATTTTTACTTTTAGGGTCATCCCGAAAAACCTAAATTGAAAATATAAACTGAAATATAGATACACAGAAAAAATGGAAAAATAAGACCATCACTGGGAATCGAACCCAGGTCCTCGGTAATCCGTACCGCACCCATCCCCAGTGATGGTCTTATTTTTCGTGTTTTTTCTGTGCATCTATATTTCAGTTTGTATTTTCAATTTATTATCTTATTCTTTATTTGTTCTTGGTTGGTATTTATCGTGCTTTATTTATGTTCGTTACGCTCACGCTAAAACGGCTCGACAGGTATTAATGAAATTTAGTACGTAGAAGATTAGACATCTAGAATAACACATAGGTAGGGTGTTTTTGATCCCGATATACCGGTGGGACAGGAATAAAATCTCAAAAACTTAACCGCTGAGTGTAGAGTAGAGTCATGAAATTTGCCTTGATTGTTTTTAATGCAACGTAAATGACAGATAACCATTTATATTCAACATAACTCGTAATTAATATAAGATTTAATTTTTGGAAATAAAATAAAATATCGGAATTGCAATTTTTTTTAATGGGATAATTGACAACATACTAGGCACATACTAGGCAACGGATAAACATACTTAGGTATATAGAAAAATACATACTTAAATATATTTTACCTGGGTGACCGAGCTTTGCTCGGGCTAAAACACGATGATAAGCGTTTTCCCAGAGATAAGACCAAGCTAAATCGATTTGTCATCCCCGAAAACCTCTACATACCAAATTTCACCGAAATCGTTGGAGCTATTTTTTATTTTATTCGACTGGGTGGCAAACGAGCAAGTGGGTCTCCTGATGGTAAGAGATCACCACCGCCCATATACATCTGCAATACCAGGGTTATTGCAGATGCGTTGCCAACCTAGAGGCCTAAGATGGGATACCTCAAGTGCCAGTAATTTCACCGGCTGTCTTACTCTCCACGCCGAAACACAACAGTGCAAGCAGAATTGCTCGTTTCAAGGTATTAGATAGATAGATATATATATTAAATATCCAAGACCCGAGAACAAACATTGGTATTATTCATGTCATTCTGCCCCGACCGGGGATCGAACCCGGAACCTTAAGCTTCATGGTCAAGTTCTCTAACCACTAGGCCATCCGGTCGTCGTCATTGTCAAATGCTGGATCCAATGATTTACGCGGGCGAACCCGCGGGTAAACACTTACAGCCTTATTCATAAAAAGTTAGAGCCTCCTTGAAGGCTCCTTGAAGGCCCGATGCTAAAAAAACATGATTCATAAACGTCTGTTAGCGCTAATCAGTCGATCAAGGCTCTGCTAAAGTTAGAGGACCGTAGACCCTCCTTTATCTCCCTGCTAAGTCACAAAATGGCCGCCACAAGTTTGAACAGCTGACTTTGACAAGAGCAAAAAGCCATACCGAAGATATTTATAGTGAAGGCAGGGCTACGCAAAGATTAAAAAAAAAACTGGAAAAATTATTTTCAGGAATTTGTATTTAAAAATCCTCTAAATTAGCAACAATAGGTAAATTAACAATAAATATGAAAAAAAAATAGGATGATTAACATAATTATGGCTTTTTACACAACATAAACATGCGGATCGGAAATGGCGGGAAAACAAACATCTCGCTTTTTATATATGCAATAAATTATTTAAATTTTTTTTTTTTTCATTTTTATTTATTTTCCTGCTAATTTGCTGTCACTGCTGTCAATTTTTTTTTTTTAATTATCGATTAGGCCATTTTTTGTCTTTGATTTGTCAAGGTGGCCAACATAACGCGTCTAATCCGTCTATCAGCAGCTCAACAACTAGCAGACTGCTAGCAAGTGTTTATGAATCATACTTCTTGACAACCGTCTATTAAGCTTAATCAGTCTGCTAAGTAACAGACCGATCAAACTTCAATTAAGGTTTTTTTATGAATAAGGCTGTTAGTTATTTAATAAAATACCACACATCATCAACCTTTTCCTTAAAATTGTGTTGTTATGCATTTATATTTATTCAAATGTTTTGCTCTATATGTCGATCCTTGTTTTTTGATTGCTGCTCTACCACTCAAAGGTTGACTGGCAGAGATCCCTGCAGGGAGAAGTCCGCCTTTGTACTTAACACTTAACTTTTTTGTTATGTAACCTTTTTGTTTTTCCTTTTTGTACAATAAAGAGTATAAACAAACAAACAAACAATTGTAAATGTGTGCTTGGAATGGTAAAGTTAACCATTCAAAACACGTCTTTTCCGAATTAAATCATCCAAACAAAAAGGTTCTAACTTACACACTCTTTACAGATAACAAAAATGAAAATTCTATCCACCCTCTTGGTGGGCGTGTTGCTACCCTTAGCAACGATCGCAGCCAACCAATCAGGAGGCGACTCTTTGGAAATCCAGCCAATGAGGGAGCCGGCTTTTCTGGAGGGAAAGAGACAGCTAGAGACGCCTGAAGTTGTGCTGCAGTTGAAGTACGACCGAGGGGAACTGAATAGGATATATCTCGCTCAGTTTCGCAAAAACAAAGAGGCTTGGATGCCGTCAGTGCCTGCCACAGACAGTTTGTGCTCGGACCTGTGCCACGCAGGTTTTTTTTTATTTATTATTTATGCCGTTTTGTTTGTTTTATTGTGAGTTTTTGTTTTGGGTTTGCGATGACTGGAACTGGATGGTAAGTTTGTTTATTATATTAGTACCTATTGAATTTTAGGTGTGTGTTTTAAATCTATGGTAGGTTTGGGCACCCTGCCCAATATCAGGTGAGCTGGGAAATGTTTGTAAATATAGAATTTTAGATTTACAAGAAGTTAGTTTTTTCTTTTTTAATTACTTATTTGTTAAATTGGCCTAGCCGTGACGTCATTTAATTGTCAACTCAATCGATTTTTTTATCTCAGGCCAAGAGAACTAGGGATTAATTTTTATATGTAACAACTTGTATATTCAGAAATACTATCGATATTTGCATCTAACAAACTGTCCTTGTTGTTGTTTTTTATACATTAATTATTTTCATTAGTGCCTTCAACGTTTCAATTAATTCTTCTTAATTTTGTTCTTTGTACCTTCTTTTTAATAGATTCAGATAAAAAATATTTCTTAGAATATTTTTACTTCTTACTGCCAGTTGATCATTATTTCGTATCCAATCGATGATACAAGTAGAGCCGTGAAATTATAACTCTATAAAGGTAAATTTTTGGTGCCAAATTATGAGCTATAAAAAAATCAAACATACCGAATATGGTATCAAATGAAAGCTAATATTTAGCCCACCCTAAATATATATAGAGAATATACACAGTCGGGACCCATTAGGTACTAAAAATTTTTTAGCTGGTCACGATTTGAATGGGTCCCGACTGTTGAACTTTAAGTTAGCTACTAAACAGAGTCCTAGCCCACTAAACTTGTTTTCTTCTGTTTACCCGACTGCGAAGAGGAGGGTTATGTGTTTGACGCATATACATGTATGTATACCTACGCGTATGTAGGTATGTATGTCTATTCCTCTGTCCTCTCGTAACTAGACAACGGCTGAACCGATTTTGATAAATGATACGTCATGAAATTCTTGAAGATTCAAAATGGCGGATTTTTGGCGCCAAATTGTAAATTTTCAAAAAATGTTTTTAGTATTTTTAAGGCAGTCAGGTTTTTTATTTTTTAAATTTATTTAGATTTCTACATGCTGTTGGGCCAATCAACTTTTTTACCGACACTAATCTGTCTGCGACATTTTTCAAACAATTGCAGATTTTTGTAAGTAAACATGTTTTTTCTGTAATTTAATAGATGGTGTACATGAATACATGCCATCCTACGTAAGTTCAACCTATTAAACCGTGAAATATCTTGTTGGAAGTACGATTTTTGGTAACGCCAGAGACAATTTTGGTAACGCAGGAGACGCCCAAGTGTCGGTAAAATACTAAAATAGTTGATTGGCCCTGTTACATTTTCAGCCACTTTTAGAAACCTTAGCTGGTTTATGCAGTAGTTGGCGTGACCCCTAAGTGCAGACGAGGCCAAATTTGTATCTCATTGGTTCAGTAACAGCCTATTCACTTTAGCCTGTGTTAGCCTAGGTTGTATTAGTTTGGTCCGCGCTTACAATAATGTTAAAAGTACAGTGTAGGGTATTCACCGAACCTTACATTAAATAATTAGATTCAAAAAAGAAAATATACGTCTCTATTTTCTAATACTCTGACAAACTAAATAGATTATATTGTTACCCAGAATAAAGCCTCAAAATGTACTCTGTGGTTTGACCTCAGGGTTTGACCTATGGCCTCTCAAGCAGAGGATCGTGGGTACAAACCCGGGCTAGCCTCTGATCTATTTGAAGTTCATGTGCGAAATTACATTTGTAATTTTATTTACCACGAGCTTTACCGTGAAGGAAATCATCGTGAGGAAACCTGCACAAACCAGCGTAGCAATTCAATGGTATGTGTGAAGTTCGCAATCGGCACTGGGCTGGCGCGGAAACTAAAATCCAAGCCCTTTAATTTTTTTTGATGACCCACTAGCCAATCATCCTGTTAATTTAAGCGCGATGAATTATAATTACTCTTTATGGGGACTCAGCTCTGATTAGGAGCAGCTACCCTTCAAAAATTCGAAAAACAGATAACCGTTGGGTAACGGATTAAGGAATAAAAACACGCCAATTGTACTTACATATCTGTGCAGACCAAACGTTAGCGCGATCTAATCTGCAGCCAGCGCCATCTGTTGAACACTGACGAAACTAAGTTTAGCCATTAGGGTGGTACCCAAAGTGACCACCGGAAATCTCCTCACAACCGGACATTAATAATTTAAAGCGTCATTAAACTTCCTACAGGGTGTGGCCTGTAATAGGAGCATACAATTAAAACAGATCATCCTCGTGAAACTAAACAAAGTAAACAACATTAGTTCAGCGACTTTTAAAAATAATGGAGTCTTTGAATTTACCTTTTTTCATACAAATTAGATACTGCTATCAATGTACGCCATCCTGGAACACAACTGACGTCGCCTGTCACGCTACAAACATCAAGCATTTTGCTTTACATTGCTTCTTCGAATAAACTTAAACTTCGAATAAACTGTAATAAAAATTAAAAAACCAATTAGGCATAAAGTCGCTGAACTAATGTTGTTCAGTTTGACGAGTATGATCTATTTAATTATTTGCTCGTATTACAGGCCACACCCGGTATATAATAATATTTTTCCATCTTTTAAGTCTTAAAATTTAAGACATAAGTAATTAGTTATTTGTGTCACAAGGGAGCAAAATGGTGTATTTACGGCGAGGGCGTAAATTGAATCCAGAATGTAGCGAAGGATTCTACAATAGAATCCTGAGCATAGCGAGGGATTCTAAAGTAGAATCCTGAGCGTAATGAGGGATTCAAGTGTTAACGCCCAAGATGAAAATAATTTTGCTCCCGAGTGGCTCATACAACTTTTCACACCGAGCATTAATAAACTTGAAAAAAATAATTCTAAATATTATTAAAGAACAACCAGCACAGAAAATGTCGTGGTTTTACAATTATCAACTTCAAAAAATGACATTTGCAATAAAACACTTAGAAAAGCCTTGAACAGAAAAGTGGCACTTTGCTCCCTCTCGCCAGGGAGGAAAAGTTACTTTTCTGTAGGAGAGGTGTGAAAAAGTATTTTTAATCTCATTTGCAGGTGGTAGGACCTTGTGCAAGGTCCGCCCGGATTGCTACCACCATCTTGCTCGCTAATCCTCCCGTGAAGCAGCAGTGCTTGCACTGTTGTTTTTCGGCGTGGAGAGTAAGACAGCCGGTGAAATTACTGGTACTTGAGGTATCCCATCTTAGGCCTCTCTCTAGGTTGGCAACGCATTTGCAATACCTTTGGTGTTGCAGATGTTTATGGGCGGTGGTGATCTCTTACCATCAGGAGACCCACTTGCTCGTTTTCCATCCAGTCAAATAAAAAATAAAAAAAATTGCTTCGTCACAGCTATTATTAATTATACATTGTATGAGTACTAACAGTGGGTCTGTATGTTGCATGTCATTTAAGTTGGGCGTTGCCGATATTTTAAGCACATTAATACTCTATTTTTTCTAAGACGATTCATAATAACCTTGTTTTTATTCTTCCGTGCATGTAACTTTGTGAGGCGGTAAAAAGTTTTTTTTATTTTTTCCAACAGAGATGTAATGCTTAAAAAAATGAAATCAAATTAAAACTGCTGATTGTTCGCATAGTTGAAATTAAATTTTCTAACAAATTGTTAAGTTATTGCGTAGGCACTGCGTTGTATTAACTTACTTTCTTTAAGCTAGAGGTGAGTGTTATCGGTAAAAATAAAAGCGGTAAAATAAACGAACTTATTAATTTGCGATATTGTTCATCAGAGTCGGAAAGTGACACTCGTGTTGAATAAATTATATTTTAAAATCCAAATAAGACTTTCGGTTCGACAGCGTAACGTTTAAAGCAACAAGTAATGCTATTGCCACTCCAAACGGTGTAAACGAACTTTAAAAAAATACTACCTGGCCTGTGATAACCAGGTTTGATCTTATGTACCTATAAATAGCTTAAGTTTGTACGCGGACTGAAACGCGATGACTCGCCAGCTATTACATAAACCCCTAAGGGGTTTTCAATAGTGGCTCGTAATTTTAAACTCACTTGTACCACATGTTTATATAAATAAATTAAAAAAAAAAAAAAGTTAAGATGACTTTATAAGCCAAGAGGCAGATATAACCTTTGGAGTCCCCCAGGGATCCGTCCTGGGACCGACACTATTTTTACTGTATATAAACGACTTAACAAACCTCAAAATGCAAGGGGGGTGCATGGGGGTACTGCTTGAGGGTCCATCCTGGGAGTCTGTGTTTGAAAGGGCGGAGAAAGGTCTCAGTAACGTATCTTCTTGGCTAAAACGCAACTTCCGAACTCTCAATTGTGATAAAACTAATTACATATGCTTCACTAAATATAACAGTTCACAACCTAATAACACTCTTAATCTAAAAATACACTCTGATCGTTCTATATGTAAATGTATGACCATCGATAAAGTCTTTTGAATAACTCCACGAAATACCTTGGTGTAATGCTGGACCAGCGCATGTCATGGTATGCTCATACTGAGTATGTTAATATGAGAATACGCAAATTGATATGGTTATTCAAAAAACTAAGATAAACAACAAGAAGACTATTAAACCAACTATACGTGACGTTGGCTCAATCAGTTATGTCCTATTGTATATCCGTGTGGGGGGTGCAGCGAAAACCAAGTTTCTGGAGGTTGAGAGGGGCAACGGGGTTTGTTAAAGTTATCTACCTACTCTAAACCATACAGATATTCAACGAATGAACTTTACCAACTAAGTGACATACTGTCTATGAGGAAACTGTACGTTTTGGGTATAATAACAAGATTACACAAAACACTGAAATTTAATTCTAGCCTTTTAACTCGTAGACGGAAACACGATGTTGCTCCCCTTCCAGTTACAAGATCTGTATTTGCTAAAAGACAATTTGCAACTCAATCGGCTTATGTATATAATAAAATTAATAAAGTGTTAGACATATATCACTTACAACTCTATAAATGTAAAAAATAACAAATGAGTGGCTAAAAAAGCTTAATTATGAGGAGACAGAGACTTTACTGTTTTGAGAGTGATGGGTGGTAACTGTTTGTAAGTAATAATAAAGTCAGATTTGAATTGTTTAAATTCTTTGGTTTATGTTAAAAATATATATAATTTACCTAAAGTAAAATGTATTAATGTTCAAAATGGTGGGTTGATATAGGATGGATGACTGGGAAGAATAGTTAAAAATTTACTTTTTTTTTCTTTGTTCTTTTTTTTTGTTTTTTTTTTGTTTTATAACCACAACTTGTGATATGGAGGAGCGGGGCTTCCTGATACAAGTATGATGTTTACTTAATAGGAAGTCCCAACCCTTAATTTATGTAACAATGTTGTTTTAGTGAAATAAACATTTTTCATTTTTTTTTTCATGGGTGTGTGTTTGTAAATCCTTCACGCTTAAACGGCTGAACGAAACGAAATTTTGAATTTAGATAGCTGGGCATCTGGAATAACATATAGGCTACTTTTTATCCCGACTAGATGAAAACCCGGCTTCGCTCGGGTAAAATGTACTCATAATAATGTTAAAAAAAAATTTTTTGCCAGTGTAAAGACTGTTGTACTTATCAAAAAATCTGACGTATATTCCCAGCCTTAATATTATCACAAACGTACTTTCACAGCTAACCTACGTATCGGTATTTCACTATTATAGTAGATATTTCTCCTAAATCTTATTTGCCCAAATAACTATGATGTCTCTCTCATAATCAAAGAAATTAGACCTACGATCTATACGATCGATCTGATGAAAATCGACGAATCGTACCGTGTGTGGGCCCTTAAGAGGTCACAATGGAGAACGAAATGCAAACCTGTGACACCTGTGACACGTGATGACGTGACACTAACGCCACTTTGATGTGATGACTTTGACGTGTTTACTTCGCAACGCCATTATATACTTAGTAATTTATTCAAGTTTATATTGATAATACTCGATAATCCGAATTTTCCGCCTACAAGTTGTCGACTCGGATTGACTAATTTTTTACGCTCTTCAATTTAATGTGCATTTCGTTCGAGTCTACCGTACCTCTTGACGAAATTATTAATATAGATATACCCACGGGATGGGGATAAAATCTCGAAATAACAGCCACTGAGCTTACGTCATGAAATTTGGCATGATTCTTTTTTATGCAACGTCAATGAAAACCAAGATGTAATTTTCGGGGATTCCCGATTCAACTGCTGTATGTAATGATTTACTGCTGCTGTATGATATAAACTAATAGTTTTATAAACATAAAATATGGAAGATGTTAGGTACTGTGGGGACTGTAACTTAGTAAGAGCTTAGGTACTGGGGATCAACGCGCGCGACTTTAAACTGTTAAGAAATAAATATCATCTTCAATCATTAATTCATTATATTTTATTTTAGAACTTGTTAGCACTTATTAATAGATTTATATAAATGGTTCCAGCCGCTCAGGCTGTCGGGAGCAATCTGCGCTCCGGCATGTATACCGCTGTCAATCTAACCTGCCCGGTGGTCAGTTTTACCACCTGCCAGCGGTATACAGCCTAGTTCCTACAGTACAATCATTTGTTTCTTTTATAGAGCAACAAATGAAATACTTGTAACCACTACAACAGACTTTGAACCTGAAATTGAAAAAAACACTGAACTGAAATTATTAAATTAGAAATTGATAACTATTTATTGTTTTCATTGCAATGTCACATTTTCAACTGCTGAAAAATTAACTGAAAGAGATCGCTCGTTAACTATAATGCCGCTTATTGTTTACTCTACTTTTATTCTTCTTTAATATGTTTGTGTATCGTTATATGTATATCGGAAGTCGATAAATGAGAAGTCACTATGACAGGTCAAAACTGCTACGAAAAATCTGAGCTCTGATTAGTGTAGACTTATATCCACATCTTATTACCCTGTGCCTCTTATTGTCCTGTGTTCTGTTATTTTCATGTATTTTTATGTACACTAAAGAGTATGAAGAGTTTTACAATACAATATGTTTTAATACTAACTTAAATCTATGTTATTTCAGGCCTCGGTGGGCCTCCCTGCGGCCCGACGTGCCCGGACCTTATCCCCGTGGGCCTGAAGCTGCATCTAGAGGACGCCAACAACACTGACGCCGTCTACGGAGAGCCCAGGGTCGCCGTGTGCCCGACGCTATGCCAGTACAATCTTGGTAAGTACTCCCAGGGCCCTTTTATCACATCAAATCATCATCAAATCAAAAAAATTGTTGAGAATAATGACGGCGGTTCAAACGCCGGAATATTCTTCCAGGGTGTATGGCTGGGACATCCGGGATTGTCCCGGAACTACGTGTCTTGTCCCGTGTTCAGGAATTACACTTTAATGTCCCGGATTTTGACTACTAACTATAATACTAGTTTTTTAATAAGTTACGAGAGCAATTTCCTTCCATGTTGAAAATCACATGCCTGAGTACTGTTTTTGAGGTCCTTACAAAAGACTTGTCAAATGTCATAATCAGGGCTCACTTTTTTAAAAACTAAAAAAAAAAAAATTTAAACACCAATTCTAATGAATTTAAGATTGTTTTTTTTTTAATCTTTTTGTATTTTTTATTTCAATTCCAAATTTTTACTTTTACGGTCATCCCGTAAAACCTAAATTGAAAATACAAACTGAAATGCAGATGCACAGAAAAACTAGAAAAATATGACCAGCACTGGGAATCGAACCCAGGTACTGAGTAGGACCTGGGTTCGATTCCCAGTGCTGGTCTTATTTTTCTGGTTTTTCTGTGCATCTATATTTCAGTTTGTATTTTCAATCTAATGAATTTGTCAATTTGCAGTAAATAGTTGGTTTTGTATTGGTATTTTTTAACCCACGAATTGTCCCGGTAATGAATTGCCTGCATATGGCAACCCTAGTCCCACGGCGATGCCACATGGAAGAGAAGTATTTTAAATTTCAGTAAAATTAAGCAATTAAAGTAAAGTGTAATTAGCTTATTAGTCTATCTGTAACGTGTCTCCATAATAAAATCAAACGTACACAACGCACTGCTTGGTCCCGAGATACCCTATTTTGGGGTCTGAGACGGACATTCAGTATAATTATAAATAAGCCATGTGTTTACAAATAAATTATTCACTTCTCATGCTCGTAAAGTTTTTGTTTATGCTCTAGTACATAAAGTAAAATCTTCGTCTAAGGCCAAGGTAATCAGGTGTCAAAAGCCACAAACAAAAAAGTTTTTACATATTTTTTTTATTTATATAATAATTAAAATCAACCAAAATAAATCAATAAAACTAAAAATATATAATTACAGAGTAACTCATGAAAATTAAAGTTACATAATTGTTGCTATTTCATTTCCTCGCGATCGAAGTGATCTCGACGTGTCTGCAGGGCTACTCCGAAACTCGAAACTCGAAGTTCGTGTCGTGCGGTCCCTATCGCTCTGGTATTAAATAGTATAAGTGTCAGAGGGACCGCACGACACGAACTTCGAGTTTCGAGTTTCGGAGTAGCCCTGCTGTCCACCGTCGCCGTACCGGCTCGGGTGGCTATATAAACGTCTTGGGTAAAATGGCTTGTTTTATGCTCTTCTTGTACAATCTACTATTTATTTCACTTCTTATGCTCGTAAAGATCTAGGCGACAAAAATGACTTTTTATGCTCTAGTGCATAAATTAAAATCTTCGTCTAAGACCAAAGCAATCAGGTGTAAACAGCCACAAAGAAATCAATTTCTACATATATTTTTAATATTTTTTAACACTATCCACTGTTGCTATTTAATTTCCTTGCAATCGAAGCGAAAAGCAGTGTGCTAAAGCAAATGCTGTTGTTGTACAATCTACTATATTATTATTATTACGTATCTATAATATAAAAGTGAACTGCCAGAACGGGAAAAAAAACGAGACAGAGCAGGATGGAGCTCTACAACACCACTTTGACACGTTTCTCACATAAAATCACAAGTTCGAATTTCGAGCCAAAAGTGAGCGATCTATTGTCTATGCCAGTGTTGCCATTCAGGGAAAAAGAAATTCATTCATTATCCTGCATTACAGTCTGTAAAAGTCTTTAAGCACTGACCTGCATATTAAGTACCTGGACAGAGTGCCGTCGAGTTGTATCTGTGCCTATTTGATATTCGCTTTTTATTTCCTTTCCTTCACTTCTTTGAAGCGTTGAAATTCGGGTACGAAGTACGAACGGCGTTCTATTTAGTAGTCTAACGTACTCGCGTACTCTTCTGCCAACTTGCGTACTATCACAGGCTGACTAAAATCCCAGAACTAACTTCACAGCATATCGTAGCGCGATAGTTTAACTTTGCATGGCTGCATGGAATAATTGTCCTTTGCCTATCTCTGAAGGGTTAAAAAAAATGAAAATGGGCCCAAAAGTCTTATATACAACATTGGAGGTTGAACGCCGAACATCCGTTTGAAACACGTTTGACCTTTATTATGTCACGAATCTATTCCATCTCTTTCTTTAGTTTGGGTAAGAAAGATATGGAACTCATTCGTAACATGTGAAAGAAAGACGAGATGGGACATATATAAAAACGTAATATCTAAAGGTAAACTTTTTGTTTCAAACGGATGTTCGGCGTTCAACCTCCAGTGTTGTGTATAAGCTTGTTGAGCCCATTTTAATTTTTTTTCCACCCCTAAGCGTCTGCTCTGGCAACATTGCTTCTTTGTCGGCGCCATCACTCCGCTGTTTCTGCAGCAGGGCTACTACGAAACTCGAAGTTCGTATCGTACCGTCCCTCTCGCTCTCGTATTAAATAGTATAAGTGTCAGAGGGACCGCACGACACGAACTTCGAGTTTCGTAGTAGCCCTGCTGTCTATTTCGTGGTTCGTGCAAGGAAATAAAAAGTAGTATGTTATTCTTCGTTTATGTTCCGTGATATTGCAGATATTAATTTTCTATAAGTAGTGGCAAAATAGTTACATCCATGGGCGATTGTCATTGGCAAATTATTGGACAGACAAAACAGAACAGACTCCATATAAATAAATAAATAATAAATAAATAAAAGCGAATATTGCGCTAGGGGCGCATTTGCCAGATCTGGACAGACCTTTACAAATCAAGGTGTTAATTAAATAACTGAAAACCAGAAAGTAGTTTGCACAGAATCGAGAATAAAATCGATTACCCTATGTTTTAAATCAGATTGTGTTTGTGTTTTTAAATTCCTTTTTATTGTGCCCAGTAAAGGTTACGACTGCAATGGTGCTGGTGCCAATTAAATATTTTAGCGAGGTTGCATACTATTTCTATAATGTTTTTAATACTGACAGTTTTGCTGTCAATGTGTGATGTTCTTCCAAAAACGTCAAAGCGCAACTGAACTCAGGACAATACAAATTAAGAGTGTAGAGATAGATTATTAAGTAGAACTACTGACTTAGCAAAACAAACAAATATCTTTTAAAATAATGAAGATATTCAAAAATAAATGAATGGAACAAACTTAAAATCTAAAAATATTTTTGGGGTGTCTGAGGTTATCAGTTATTTAATTAACACCTTGTAAATATCCACCTTGCAAAATATCTATACCTATTCTACGCGGGCGCAACCGCGGGCAGTCGCTAGTTATTAAATAATGCAAATAGAAAATTGTACTGAAATAAGGCTTAATCCCAGAATCCCACGGAACGCCAACAAAGAGGAGCTCCCGACAAAAAATCAATTTTTTTAAATAATCAATAAAATAAATAAATAAATATCAAGGGACAATGAGGGCTATCGTTTTTTGTCTCACTAGATGGCGCACTGTTGCGTGAGGTTTTTAAGTATGGCTTTCAAAGTCTGTTATTACGGGCGTGAAAACAAAGTTTAGATGAAAATCATATTTAATACACCTTAAAACCGTACCATAAAAATATCGAGCATGCCACAGTGTTGCATAGTCCCCGTTTTGTTCGGAAAAAAGGGAGGACAAAGGTTTCCAAAAGACAAAACTGTCTCAAAACACGACATTTCGGAGACCTCACGCTACACTAGCGCCTCTAGTGGCAAATTCATACGCGATAGCCCTCATTGACAGCAATGAGGGCTATCGTTTTTTGTCTCACTAGATGGCGCACTGTTGCGTGAGGTTTAAGTTAGGCTTTCAAAGTCTGTTATTACGGGCGTGAAAACAAAGTTTAGATGAAAATCATATTTAATACACCTTAAAACCGTACCATAAAAATATCGAGCATGCCACAGTGTTGCATAGTCCCCGTTTTGTTCGGAAAAAAGGGAGGACAAAGGTTTCCAAAAGACAAAACTGTCTCAAAACACAGACATTCATTGCCCCGGAACGCATATTTGCCATAATTAATTTCAGAAATTGCAAAATATTCACAAAATTATTCTAATTATAAATAAACCCGCGTAGCTCACCCAAAAACTGAGATTTGACATTTCGGAGACCTCACGCTACACTAGCGCCTCTAGTGGCGAATTCATACGCGATAGCCCTCATTGACCTAGTCTCAAACTAAGCAAAGCTACTATATATACTATTAGGCATCAGGTGCTGGCTGTCTTGTTTCCGCTTACTATTCTGGAGTTCAGAAAAAGATGCGTTTGCTACTTGCCTCAGATATCCGCGATACGTCCACACCACCGAAGCTGACGCCGCCGCATCAAGTAACTCTCCACACCTAGGACATTATAATTAAAGAGCAACCAGCATAGAAAATGGCGTGGTTTTACAATGATCATTATCAACTTCAAAAACTTTCATTTGCAAAAAAAACAATTAGAAAAGCCTTGAACAGAAAAGTTGCACTTTGATCCCTCTCGTCAGGGAGTAAAAGTTACTTTTCTGAATGAGGAGTGAAAAAATAATTTTTGGGCCATATCAATTTCGGTTCGGTCGGTGACTCGGTGATGTGGTGTCCGGTGGCCACTTTGGGTACCACCCTAATGGCTAAGCTTAGTTCCATCAGTGCTCGACAGATGGCGATGGTTACAGATTAGATCGCGCTAACGTTTGGTATGCATAGGTACGTAAGTAAAATTTACTTGCAAATATCGTTACCGCAGCTATGTCTGTGATTAACTATTCTCAAAAAATCGAATTTTTGTAGGGACTCCTTATTGTCGGAGTTCTAATAGACATTAAATTAAATAAAACACTGAAACAAAAGACAATCTCTTTATTGAAGACATTGAAGTGTTTATCTATATAAAGTATGTTTATCTGATGCCTTATTTGTATCCATATGGTACGTACAAGCTTTGCTTAGTTTGAGACTAGGTCAATTGTTGTCAATTGTCCCTTGTTACCGCGTAAACTTTGAAATTATTAAACTAAAAAAAAATACAAAAAAAATAACAATGATGAACGGGCTGCTAACTATTGGTAAGCTTAATACGGAAGCGTGCTACAGCGAAAGTTGCTCATCTACTTTTGAGCTTGACAGTACACTGGCAATGAAAACAAGGCAGTTGAGTTAAACCCATCTCCACAACGATTTCCGTAAATAAAACATATCTGTAGGTTGCATTGCTAAATTAGTATAAAGCCCAAGAAGAAAATAATTATGCTCTCGAGTGGCTCATACAACTTTTCACACCAAGCATTAAGAAACTTTAAAAGAAACAATGCTTGGTTATTATGTATTTTGCTCTTTGCTTAACATCATAATTAATTGACGACATTGTAAGAATAATCAATTTACTTTAATCGTTTATGATTTACGCTCTACAACAATTTCAGTTTCCGCGGTAAGTATTTTTTTCCAACCAGACACAGATAAAACAAAATCGCATCGGCGAAATGGTCCACACACAAACTGGAATAAATAGAATGGCGCCACCTTCTATGCGGAAAAAGCATAGAACTAAGCCCACGTAGACTAAGAACGTAACATTTTCGTCATGAAAATGCTCCACACACAATCTTATTTCATGCCAAAAACTAAGCAGGTACTGGCTGTTTGAGTTTATCTATACATCGTTTTTTTTTCGCATTAGAAGAAGGGTAAACAATCTTGACAATATTGAAAAACGTTTTTAAAAAACAGTTGTTGTTACTTATTATACCAAAATAATGTATAATTATGATCATATGTCCTTGCTAATTGTTACATATTTGCTGTGACTTATTTTTCAAGTGTTTTTCAATAAAAAGACACTTCAGGATCGCTTACCTTCTTTCTAATGCTAAAAAAAATAAGTATAAGTCACTCGAAGTAAATTAAAAAATTAATTACTTTTACTCCCTAGGGACTAAAGTACTCACTTTACTCCCGCCTCGTAAAGCTATATTGACCTAATTTTAGAGCATGAGAAGTGAAAAATAAGGACGTGGCGTAAAAACTGTTCTCCAAAGTAGCCCCTGCATTTTAAAGTAACCCCGTTTTACGAAACCAAATTTCTACACAAATTGTATGTTCTCTGAGTCTACGTAAATATACAAGATACTATTTTTGACGATATTCAGGATGGGCAGTTTTCTTTGTTGTATTTCAATTTGTAATTTTTCAGCTTTGAGTGTAATTTCGAGCTGTCGATTCATTTGTATTGTATTCAATCACAGTCGAGAGGCCGTATTGCCTGACGTTTCTTCTGATTCTGACGCTCGCGAACGCAATCAAATGACAGAAGCTGTCAACAGAAAAAAACTGTCATTTGATTGCGAGCGCGAGCGCTAGAAACGTTAGCACGTAGCACGTTAGGCAATACGGCCTGAGGTCATTACACGGGAACTCAGGAAGGAACACCATAAACAACGGAGGTTCCCGACAAAAATTTGAATTTAATATACTAGTAAGTTTAGTTAATGGTTATTACTCTAGTAAAATTTACTTAAAGATCTGTGCAGATCAAACGTTAGCGCAATCTAATCTGCAGCCAGCGCCATCTGTTGAACGCTGACGAAACTAAGTTTAGCCATTAGGGTGGTACCCAAAATTGCCACATGTGGTGATTTAAATATGAAACACGGCTACGACCCCGAATTATAATTGATAATTGAGTAGACGCTTCTTCGCACCACAAATGTCTATATTTGTCAAACACCTCGGAAAAGCCGCCGATCGTTGGGACAGATCCTTAAGTTTAGTAATAGGTTGGCTAATATAAGATCACGGATTGTTATTTCAATAATCCGTGCCACCAGCATTTGCATTCGTGGTACACGGCACCGATTTAAGCCACTAGCCAAATGATTTGGCTTCGATCACGGTGCGGCTCTACCCAGTTGATTTTGTGATATTTATCCATGTTCTTTTATATTTTTACTATTTTAATAAACAATTTCTATGCTTCTTCTCGTTTTAGTAGATACCTTCACCTTGTCACTGTGCGTTCTGACAATTTCATACAAAGAAAAAGTTCAAAGTTCAAACACGAAGTGACAGTGACGAGGCAAAGGTGGTAAAGGGTAAACGTATCTAACACTTCGACTATACATATTAATGTATCAAAAATTTGGATCACTATACGTATAGTTTGACTGGACTAAGCTAAAATAAAGGTAAAATTAATTTAATAAGTCGGTCGTGTTAGGTAGGGTAGCAAAGAATCAAATCAAGATCAAAAGTAGTAGTAGTTATTTATATATTTTTGTATTTTTTTAATGATAAATGAATAAATCCTACCATATGGGCGATCAATCCAAATGGGTCAGTGGATCAGTATGGAGAAGTCAGAAACTGTAAGAGAGCGAAATCTGTTCTAAGAAACCATGGCGTCGATTTTCTCTATGGGTACTAATACTCTTACGCGTCGATTTTAGATTTAACAAAATTACAGATTTTGTATGCGAAAACGTTAGGCAATACGGCCTCTGGGCGAAATTCTGTTAAATATTCGCATGTCATATTTGTTATTTTATTAGTGTATCCTGTGAGTATAAGCACCCAATTTATCTATGAAGTCTTGTGTAAGCATTAGACTGATATACCAACAACTTGAATAATTTTATAAATGCCGTCATTGTCCCACGGGTTTGAGATAAAATCTCGAAATCTCATCCGCTGGGCGGAGTCAAGAAATATGACAGTGTTGTTTAAAAGGCAACGTCTGTAAAGACCACGATTTAATTCCCACGGGAATTATGCAAAATCCCGGATTTTCAATTCAATCCGTACCTAATGATTTACCTGTGTGAAGCCGTGGGTAAACACTTCTTCTTAAATATAAGAGCTAACGCTCTTGGCGGTGGAGTAATCGCCACTCCACGCGGTCTTCGGCCAGCTGTTTGACTTCCTGACACGACACCCACCTTCTCCTTCTCCTGGTCAAAAGGTAAATCTTGGTCTCCCCCTGCCTCGTGTTCCTTCTACTTTCCTACCAGCAGGTTTAGACAGATCTTGTCGTGTCGTAACAAGTGTCCTATCATATTTCCCCTTCTCCAATTTATGGTCTTCAGTAGCATTATTTTTTCTTTGACCATGGTAGAACTTATTAGCCTCTTCAACGCCAGTCATCCAGTCGTGACCGCCAATAGGATGCCTCACACGCCACGGTCATCTATACATGACCCGCATTCAACTCGAAATTAATCCTTCTGCAATGGAATTAAAAATCAATCGCTGGTTTTTCTGTGGCGTACAGAGCATGATACTTCGTTTTTTTGTGGCGGTGAGAGGAATAAACACTAGTAAATGATAAATCATTCTTTGTTTTTCCCCAGGCCGTCCGCTTTGCCAGTGCGAGGCGCCTCCGAGCCTGCCGGTGGCCTGGGCTGAAGTCTGCGCAGCCTTCTGCTTGGCGGACAACTACGTGCTAGGGGGTGAGTGGCCACAGGTCCAGGGCTCCAGACCCTACGTCAGGGGTTCACAACCAGTGAGGCGCCCGCTTGGGGGCGTAGTGTTTCATGCGGCATTTCCACCAAAAACGTGATGTTGATTTTACACCACACTCCTAAAACCCACCGAAGTGTGAGAAGTTAGGTGCATTTGTTTAAAACAAAGTTTGGGTTTTCCAGCCGTATTCGGGCACATAATAAACAATAGTGATTTTCACTCCTAGTCTAAATTAGGGATGTTATGGATATCCGAAATTAAAAACTATCCGTAACGGCAACCGAATCCGATATAAAAGTTTCGGATAGTTTCGGATAGGGGCGGAGTTTAAATGTGACAAGTTGTGACAGGTTTTTGTTTTTACCCGGCCGAGCCGACGGCTCGACTCGACACATTAGCCGCGCGCGTCCTCTGTATTGTTTATTATTTTTATTGCTTAGTCGTAAACATTAAAACTTGTTGGTCATACTTGGTACTTGATAAAATATGTTGTGTATTGTAAATTACTAAATAAATTTTAAATACGCAGCCCTTGGTGAGGCTTGTATATTTACGCCTTTTGGTGTAGAAACTCTGGGGCCTTGGGGGCCAGAGGCAAAACAGCTCCTCCGCCAGCTATCTTCTCGGCTGGTAGATACCTCAAGGGATCGGCGGGCTGGTGCTTACCTTGCACAACGCATCAGCCTAGCTATCCAGAGAGGTAATGCTGCCAGCCTCCTAGGAACGGCCCCCCAAAGCAACAGCCTTGAGGACATTTTCTATTTAGTATAAGTTTTGTAAATATAAAGTAGATAGTTTCTGACTAAAATAAAATAGATGAAATTTTATGTTATAGTTATCTGAGAAAATGCGTGCTAAGTCTAGTTTAATATGGACATTTTTTGATGAAGTTAATGTAGATTCTGCGAAATGTAAACAGTGTGGTAAAAACTTTTCACGCAAAGGAAATGGCACTAGTCCGCTGAAACTTCATCTTAAATCTAAACACTGATAAGGATTAAGTATTTTACTTTTACACTTCCTTAAAAATCTAATATCCGTATCCGTAACCGAAACTATCGGGTAATCCGAAATAATTTAATATCCGTAACCGAAACCGAAACCGGTATTATGTTTGACATATATCTGTATCCCTATCCAGATTCGAAATTGTATATACATTATGCGTCCGAGTTGAGAAACTTCGATGGCGCGTTGTAGGATTTGAAGTTTCTATATTTGCTAACTAGATGGCGCTAGGCGTCGCTACAATATTACTACCAAACGCACTTGTGTGATCATCACATGTGAATTCATAACATAAATCAGTCGATCTGTATGCGCAGACTCAACTGCTCAACTCTCAACCTATAACCTTCCCCAGGTTGCCCCCCTTGCGCGGCGCTGACTGCCGAATCCTCCGCGATTGCTGCGCACGCTGCGGTGGCACGCGTCCTCACGACAGCTGAGGGATGGACCGCGTGGTGCAACGCGCAATGCCGCCAGGGTCAGGGTGGGGCCGCCTGCAACTGCGACAGAGCCCCCTTCCAGTAAACATGACGAAAAAACGAAAAAAATGCTATTTCGCTTCAATACATTACACGGCAAGTCTCTTTAAAATTACACAGTAGCGCCATCCCGTGTTGAATAGTTGAACTATATAAAATAGGCAAGTGACTAGCGCCATCTCGTAACGTATATCTTAACTACAATTTGCATTGTGTTTTGGTCGGTAATTATGTGTAGCCATCATATGACGTTACAAGACATTTTATAGCTGTGGAAATATTATTTTATGTGAAAAATGGCTGCAAGGAATCAAACAATCATCATCTTAAAAGTACGTTACTAGCGCCATCTAGCGTATAGTAGCAGAATTGTAAGTTTCAAGGTTTTCAAGTTAATTACCAAACGCACTTAAATTGGTCTTGCCGCGCTAGAGTCCGTAGAAATACGTCTAATGTACTTATATGAGCACATTATAGCATGTACAGCGCAAAATCAAGTTACCACCATCCATAGTTCATGTAGTTCCGTCATGGTAGACTAGATGGTGTTAGTGTTTCGCCAAAATCATCTCTAAACGATGGTTATAATGACTTATATTCCACAAGTAAATGACAATCTTTTACTAAGTTAGAAAGCAATGATCGTTTCTGAATTGTTGAAAAGTCTAAATAAATACTACCGTCGGTAATTTATAATATAGTCCGTGTTGTATAATTAAAAGCAAAAAACACACGAATATTGTCCATCTAGTGTCAAAAAGCTGAAGTAAATCTGACGGCCATATAGAACTTTTTTTTTAATGGTTAGCGATTAAATTAGTTAAACCATGCATGAAGAAAACTAAAAATTAATTTTCTTTTCATTTATTTTTTTGCTATAGAAATAATCGTGTTTCTTTTACGAGTAAGTTTTTTGTTTTCTTTGGTTACGTGTATGAAAACGTGCATATCTACATATTCTTTTTTTGTATTACCTTTTGGCATTTTAAACCATCTTCCGCGATTTATCTAGTTGAGAATTAACGTATCCTGTTTTTGTAACGATTTGAGATAGATATAAATTAGATATAAGTAGTTTACGACATATTATCCATGATTATTCGTTGACGTAGGTATTATAAAAATGTTTTATAATCCTTATAATTATGCTTTATAGAGTTTGCTATTTTCGTCGTATAAAAAGTTATTCTGTAGGTATAAAGATAATCTTAAGAAATTTATTATCATTTTAATTGTAAAATAATGTTAAGCAAAATACTGTGTGAAAGACAATATAAACTAATAATTAATGAATAGCTTTGACGCGTTCTGTCGTGTTTATCCATAAATATAACTTAGGTGTTGTGTTCATTTACTTTATTAAAACGTATGCTTTGATTTTTGTTTATTTTTTTCCTTTTTTTATCCTACCAGTCAATTAAGACATTGCGTTGACTCCCTAAATTCCTCAATTTTAATAATTCGTAAATAAAAACATAGATAGATGTCGTCGCGTGTAGTCAACGTTTTACAAAAACATAGTAATTAATTTTATTATTTATCGAAAATATCTTGAGTTCAATTTGGAAAAATCATCTGATAACTGACACTTCTGCTGTGGCTTGACACTTTTTTTTTAATTTATAACATTAAAAAATAAATAAAAAAGACCAAGGAAACACTCACGTGTACAGTCACTTTGTACCTTTAAAACAATATTCATTGTAAACTTGTCTAGAATATTTCTAACAACTTGTGCAATCACTTCGATTTCTATTAAGACACCTCGAACTTTTTAAACAATCACCCTTTCAACAAGTTTTGTCTGTAAATTTATGAAAGCAGAACAACTCTTCACTCTTCATCGTAGTGAGTCACTGTAAACATAGACTTACAAATAAGTTCAATTTAGTACAGAGAAAAAAACTACTATCCAAATATGCCATTGTGCTTTCGTGATTTCATATTTATGCGAATTTATCGCCGTTATCGAAAGATATTGTCAAAAATCGATCCCAAACATGAAACATAAAAATTTGTACCTTGAGTTGTAAGTACAATTGGCAACAGAAAAGTAGATGAGCTATTGTGGTGCTCGAAATGATCTACACACTTTCATATTACCTTGGCATAGAGTCGTCGTAGATCATTTTGAGCACCGTAATCGTTCATTCACTCAGTTGCTGTCTGTACTAATAGCGATATAAATACCCCTTTAATGTCCTTATGTCAATTGCCTTTACAGTACGAAATCTAACAATAAACCTTACATTTATTTTGTTGAATACTCTTTTTTTCTTACATGTTTATTTTAGAAATAACCCGATATTTAAAATAATCTAATAATATTCAAAATACGTGTAGCATTATTTAAAGTTATGCTGTATATGTGTAAAAACGTAATTATAACTATATCTGTAAGTCTTCCAGAAAGAGTTAAGATTATAAATACAGTAAAGTATAGAGTTAATAGAATGATTGTAGACGAATGAATGTATGCAGGTAGAATTTGCTTCTAGGTTATATATAACACATTTATCCTATATTTATTTTGAAAAGTGAAAGTTCTTTTTTCTTAATTCGAAGACTATAAGTTCAATGCATTTTTGTATGTATGTATGTAAACTCTCTATTGCACATAAAAATACAAATACACAGAGAGCAAAACAAAGGCGAGTTTATCCCTAAAAAGGGATCTTTTCCAACTATTCTAGTATAGTATGTTTTGTATTATATTATTTAAAGCAATATGTTCTAGCTTCCACTATTTTTTGCCTTTTGTGTGTTTACACACTGGCGGTCCCTAAATGATTGCTTCTCTCATCCACTCAAAGGTTGACTCGTAGAGATCCCTTAAAGTTTAAGGGATAATTCGCCCTACTGTCTTTGTTTTGTACAATAAAGAGTTCACATACATAGATAGATACATACATACATACTATGACAGCGCCACCACTGATGGTTAGTGAAGCTGACTACGAGGTTCCGGGTTCGATATTTGCATTTATCTATATAAGTATATTTATTTATCCTATTTATCAATAGCCTGGCACTCATAGGACAAGATTTACTTAATTTGGAATTAGCTGACTTGGCACTGTCCCATGTTATTTTATTTATTTATTATCCTCGAAAAAAATCGGAGATGCTACAACCCATCCCTTTTTTCATCTCTTTGTAATGAGGGCTATCGTTTTTTGTCTCACTAGATGGCGCACTGTTGCGTGAGGTTTTTAAGTATGGCTTTCAAAGTCTGTTATTACGGGCGTGAAAACAAAGTTTAGATTAAAATCATATTTAATACACCTTATAACCGTACCATAAAAATATCGAGCATGCCACAGTGTTGCATAGTCCCCGTTTTGTTCGGAAAAAAGGGAGGACAAAGGTTTTGCGAAAGACAAAACTGTCTCAAAACACAGGCATTCATTGCCCCGGAACGCATATTTGCCATAATTAATTTCAGATATTGCAAAACATACACAAAATTATTCTAATTATCAATAAACCCGCGTAGCTCACCCAAAAACTATGAGATTTGACATTTCGGAGACCTCACGCTACACTAGCGCCTCTAGCGGCGAATTCATTCGCGATAGCCCTCATTGTCTTGGTCGCGCCGTGTCATATTTTAATTAACAATAACCGAAGACACCGTAAGGGCGTTTTCAGATTATCCGATCCTATATCGGTATCGGATGCCGATACGATATCGGGCAAGTAAAATGTATGAAATATGATCCGATATTGGATCGCCGAATCTAAAAGACAGGTACATATTTCATACATTATACTTGCATTTTATCGGCGTCCGATACCGATATCAGATCGGATAGTCTGAAAACGCTCTAAGAACACTGTAGTTTCACTGACTAACTATAACTGAACTGAATAACTATGCAATTTTCTGGAATACAAACTATCCTATGACCTTCCCCGGGACTTTTTGTTTATGGTTTGGATTTGGAGAACGAAAATTTTGGATTCTACGCGTGACCGTGGCCGCTGCAATGTGGTCGAAATGTCCAAACCAATTTTATTTTGCAGCATATGTACATCCTCAAGTGTTTGTATTGTTTTTATTTTTAGAATATGTATGAAAGTGTACGAATGGTTAATTTTAAGTCAACCAAGAATTATCGCAACAAACAATATCACAAAAGTCTTCCGATAATGTAAGTTACTTGTAAAATTAATTAAAATTATACTTTTAGGTATTAAGGTAAGTTAGTTAATTAGCTCATAGGCAGTAGCGGAGGCGGGAATCTGCATTGTTCAGATATGTTTGAACATGTGCGCACTCAACTGGTAATAACATAAATACACGCATCAGCTCTAAGAGCTGCTAGTGTATTATTTGAATAATAATAATAATACCATGTTCGTGGCATTTCCCTGCCGTTTACTAAGTTGCCTCAATGAGGGCTACCGTAGACAAAGGTCCGCCTGAAGTATAGTGGTTAGTTTGTTAATACGGACGACAAAACAAAATTTACATTTAAATCATATTTAATGCCTTAAAACCGTACCTTAAAATATCGAGCTTGGCATAGTGTTGCGTAATCCCGATTAGTTCGGAAAAAAGGGAGGACAATGGTTTCCGAAACACAAAACTGTCTCAAAACACAGACATTCATTGCCTCGTAACGCATATTTGCAACTAATTTCAGATAAGTATTGCAAAATATTCACAAAATTATTCTAATTATAAATAAACCCGCGTAGGTCACCCAAAAACAGTGGCATTTGACAATTCGGAAACCTCTCGCTACACTAGCGCCTCTAGCGGCGAATTCATACGCGATAGCCCTCATTGTAAGGTAAGGTAAGTTAGTTAAAGACAGTTTGAAATTAATTTTGATAACCTCCTGAGGCCCGACGTAAAATTTCTGTTTTCACAATTTGAACAAATCATCAATCAAGTAAAATTCAATTTTTTTTATGTCCTCAAGTGAGGACCAGGGCACCCATGAAGAAATAGGGGGTTAATATTCATGGTTTATAATTTTCGGCTCCAAAAACCACATTATAATTTTTAATACAAATCAAAAATATTTTTTTTAATCATGACGTCTTGAAATATAATGCGATGATTTGAAAACTACAGTAGACTACTTACTGTAAACTAACAAACATGTATTTTGTATACCTATGCAAATTTATGGTTATACAACGCGCGCAAAGTGTACATCAATAAAATAAAACGTACAAGCTCTTCTAGATTCTACTAGAAAATATTTAAATTCAAAACTAAAACGAAAAAAATTACCTTACTTCTTTTTCATAGAGCATACTTTTACTTCAGCGCCATCTATTTGTGAGTAGCGGGTACTTGTAAAAAGCTCTCTTTATTTCTAAAAATTAAGAGTAGAAAGGTGAAGGACTTTTATATATTAATAATAATCATAAATATTAAAAAGTTCGTATCACCGCCATATCATGTATGAATCTAGGAGTATCAGTGACGGTGTAATATTTAAGTAGATGTCTGTGATATTTATTTCGTTAAGTTGTTAAAGTATAAGTGTACTAAGTTAGAGATTATTACCGAACCCCAATATTTGTATTGTTCCATTTGACAGCTGTCATTCCAGTACAATTTTTAACCTGTAACATTTAGTTAGATTACATAAAAATTACATGCGACCGACAACGAACGCTACTAATAAAAAACAAATAATGTTAAAGTATTGATGAACTTGGTCATTCACTTGTTATAAGAATTCTTACTTATATTTGGTATAAATTGTAACACATATGTTACACTCGATGGAAGAGCGGTTTCTCTTGACACAAGTATCGTAATACATACTTAGAAAGAGGCACCAACTAAACTGAGTAAGATGCTGAAAGAACTATTTTTTTTTGGCGAATGTTACGTTAGAGGTAAATGCTCACAAAATAAACAAACGTTTCAGCGAGTATTCTACCGAGCATTCAAGAAAACGACGGTTGCTTCTAGCTTTTTACCGAGCATCCGAGTACATCATGATTAAGGAAAATTTGACGAGCATTTACTATGATGTTAGTAATGTTTGGCTCTATGTTTGGGCATATTCGCTGTAAAAACGGCGAATGCAAGATGTTCAAGTAGGGTTACCAGATGAAAAAATCGTGAGAATTTATCGCAATGCCAGATTTTTTCAAAACGTAATTTACAATTTAAAAAGTCGATTATCATTCTAAGTATTGATATTATTTGTGCATTTGTGTTATATATGAGGACGATTATTTTTGATTTTGTTACTTTTTGATAAAAAGATGTAAAAAAAATCCTCTATTTAATTGAGATTTATAAAAATCCTGAGATTTCCCGAGATTTCCAAAATCCGGCCGGAATCCTGAGAAGAGTCTCAAAATCCCGGGATCTCAGGACAAATCCCGAGATAATGGTGACCCTAGCTACAAGTGAATTGCATACACGTCCTATTCTGTAATCATTACCTCCCTGTCGCTCATGTGTATATCTAAATTAAATGTCTCGCTCTAGCGACTACATACTCCGTGAATACTCGTTAGCTAGAATAGTATTATATTAACTGTGCTGTTAGTAAAAAATACTGAATTTATGCAACGCTAGCGCCCTCTCTGTAGAAATAGATGGAACTAATAAACGATTTCTTCTATGTTGAATGTAGTTTTATTATTAATCGAGACCGAATTACATTCAATTGCATATTTATTTTATTGCATAATAATATTTAAATTTAAAAAATCAAAAAACCCGGCTGCCAAAACTAAAAGAAAGAAAATAAGTCTAGTGGTCTAGACTAGAACTGTTAAGTAGCTAATTTAAAGTTCAACAGTCGGGACCCATTACTAAGTTTTAAATGTACTTAAATGAGCTTCTTGACAGAGTTCTAGACCACTAGATTTATTTTCTTCCTTTTAGTTTTTAAGGCAGTCGGGTTTTTGATTTTTTAAATTTAATGTTTTTTATTTTATACTTTTTTGATATTTCTGTGAAAAAAGTACATTAAAAGTATTATAACTCATATATATTTAGAATGGGCTAATTATTGGCTTTCATTTGATTCCCATATTATTGTTACAATACAAAATTTTTTTTTTTATTCCTTCGCCATATTTTTTTACGCAGACGTCATATTGAAATATTATATAGCCTATGTCACTCCGACCGTTATGACGAATCCAATGATACCTCATATGTTACAATCCGTCCAGCCGTTTAGGCTGCAGCGAGGACCAAAGAAATGGACATACATACCCACATACATACATACATACTTACATACATACATTCGCTCGAAAAACATAACCCTCCTTCGGGCAGTCGGGTAAACAGAATCATGCCAAAGTTCATGACGTAAGCTCAGTGGCTGTTATTTCGAGATTTTATCCCCATCCCGTGGGTATATCGGGATAAAAAGTAGCCTATATGTTATTCCAGATGCCCAGCTATCAACATTCAAAATTTCATCCAAATCCGTTCAGCCGTTTAAGCGAGAAGGAGTAACAAACACCCACCCATAAATAAAAAGAAAGAAAAGCCTTGAACAGAAAAGTTGCACTTTGATCCCTCTCGTCAGGGAGTAAAAGCTACTTTTCTGAATGAGGTGTGAAAAATAAATTTTTGGGCCATATTAATTTCGGTTCGGTCGATGATGTGATGTCCAGTGGCCACTGTAATGGCACCACCCTAATGGCTAAACTTAGTTCCATCAGTGTTTAACAGATGGCGCCGGCTGCAGATTAGATTGCGCTAACGTTTGGTCTGCCTAGGTACGTAAGTAAAATTTTCTAGTAATATCATACCATGGATGTAAACTCATAGAAAATTTTTGTCGAGGGCTTCTTTAGAGGAGTTCCTTTGACTTAGTGACTCAACATGTGTAGGACAGTAGGGATGCAATATCGAACGAAGCCAAAAGTATCGATACATACCTTCTTAATATCGGAATCGAAATAAAAGTATCATATTGGTAATAGTTGGTTGGTATTAGTATCGAAACAAAAGTAGCGATGTGAGAGTATCGAATATTCATGAAGATCATAAACAAGGCCTGCCGGATCTTGCATTTAGGGGCATTTACCACAAGTTATCTTAAGTCTACGATTAAGCTACTTATTTCGATGTCTACTTCTAAAACAAGTCAGATCTATGCTGTATTACACGGCAACAGAAAAAAACATTAAATTAAAAAAAAAAACCCGGCTGCCAAAACTAAAAGGAAGAAAATAAGTCTAGTGGTCTAGAACTCTGTTAAGTAGCTAATTTAAAGTTCAACAGTCGGGACCCATTTAAATCGTGACGCTCAAAAACTCTTAGTAATGGGTCCCGACTGTTGAACTTTAAATTAATTAGCTACTTAACAGAGTTCTAGACCACTAGGCTTATTTTCTTCCTTTTAGTTTTGGCAGTCGGGTTTTTTGATTTTTTTAATTTAATGTTTTTACTAAATAACATAGTGTCAGAAATAAAAGGAAGACTATGTTTTCGTTGTGACTGTAAAATACGTAAAAACATTTTTTACATCATCGAACCATTGTATTCTGTTCGTTTGGATGTAATACTACCTTTAAAAAAAAAAAACCAGATTGTAACCATGGGGCGGACGACTGTCGGACTTAAGCCGAGATGATAAAATAGTACATTATGTCTTAAGGGCGGTAAACAAGGAATTACGAACGAGAGTCTATTAGAAGCCCGAAGTCGAAGGCTTTAATGAGTCGATGTTCGTAATTGTAATTCTAGTACCGCCCGTGCGGCATACAATGTTGTTCATCACATTTGCGAGTAAAATTGTATATTTGTAAAAGAAAAACTAATATTTTTTCAAAAATTGCCGATACCGCTGACTACGCTCTTGGCAGCGCCAGCCTCCGCGCCGCCCTCCCCCCCCCCCCCAGCCTGACCATGCGCCCGCCGTGCTCCTGCAGGCCAGCACGACCAGCACGCCATAGTAATTTGAATAGTAAATTGATTATTCTTACAATGTCGTCAAGTGATAGTGAAAATGATGTCAAGCAAAGAGCAAAAGACACAATAGCCAAGCATTGTTTCTTTTAAAGTTTCTTAATGCTTGGTGTGAAAAGTTGTATGAGCCACTCGAGAGCATAATTATTTTCTTCTTGGGCTTTATACTAATTTAGCAATGCAACCTACAGATATGTTTTATTTACGGAAATCGTTGTGGAGATGGGTTTAACTCAACTGTCTTGTTTTCATTGCCAGTGTACTGTCAAGCTCAAAAGTAGATGAGCAACTTTCGCTGTAGCACGCTTCCGTATTAAGCTTACCAATAGTTAGCAGCCCGTTCATCATTGTTATTTTTTATGTATTTTTTTTTAGTTTAATAATTTCAAAGTTTACGCGGTAACAAGGGACAATTGACAACAATTGACCTAGTCTCAAACTAAGCAAAGCTTGTACGTACCATATGGATACAAATAAGGCATCAGATAAACATACTTTATAAAGATAAACACTTCAATGTCTTCAATGAACTTTGAATTGAAGTGACATGTCGGGGGTTATCCAACTTTTTTAGTAATAAACCTCCTTCCGTCTTCCGTAGGTACCTACGGAAAAGAACCTATATAAAAGTGGATACTTATGTTAGAGCACCGACTGTACAGTTATAAAACAGCTGCGCAGTCGCATTCAATTAAATTGAGGAACAAAAAAATATACTAATAGCATATTAAGATTGGTTTTTTGGAATCTTTTTGTATTTTTTATTTCAATTCCAAATTTTTACTTTTACGGTCATCCCGTAAAACCTAAATTGAAAATACAAACTGAAATAAAGATGCACAGAAAAAACAGAAAAATAAGACCATCACTGGGAATTTCCCAGTGATGGTCTTATTTTTCTGTTTTTTCTGTGCATCTTTGTTTCAGTTTGTATTTTCAATGATAGCATATTATTATAGATTACGTAGAATGCACTACTGGCGCAATCTAGCAGCCATAAACTCACTTTTGGCTCGAAATTCGAACTTGTGATTTTATTTTGCTTAATATACAAAATCTTATAACAAAAAATTTAACCGACTACAAAAAAACCATGCAAATAATTTTCTACCAGTCTGAAGTCGGTGCCACAGCACGAGCCAGCAGGAGTGGACCTATAGTCATCTACCTCACGTACGCACTTTACATTGGGCTTCAACCACACTGCCCTCTCGTGCTGAGGCACCGACCGACTTCAGACTGGTAGAAAATTATTTTCATGGTTATTTGTAGTCGGTTCAATTTTTTGTTATAAATTTGTTTTTTTTTTCATGCCTTTTAAGTGCAAATAATCTAAGTAAGATACAATAGTTTAATATTAACTGCTTTCACGAGTGATTGCTTTTTCCGATGCAGACTAGAGTAGAGTTCATTATTGAGGAGTCCTGGTGCTTCACCACCCGTTTTACCACATGCATTACGAGGAGCATAAATTTCTTAGCAACTGTGTCAAAGTAATTAAAATTCAACCCGTGAAATACTTGTTATCGAGTAGTAACTCCGATGGTCAACTGTGGTCTTCATCATCAGTTCCACTTCACCAAATGATGATTTTCAATAGCATAGGTGTCCCTACAACATTTGAAGAGTTCCCTCGATTTCCTTAAGATCCAATCATCGCATCCTGCTTTGGTGCTTATGGGACCTAATTGAAGACATTCACGCAAACGCAAAAAATAATTTTCAAATCGGTTCATAAATGACGGAATTCTGAGGTAACAAACATAAAAAAAAATACAACCGAATAACCGCCTTTTTTGAAGTCGATTAAAAACAGCGCCATCTAGAGGCGAGAGGCAATACTGTAGTGTGACAGGGTATAACTGCCCTAATTGCTACCTACTTAGTTCTATCAAAGTTCAAGAGAGGGCGTAAGCAGCAGATTAGAGCGTGCTAACGTTTGGTCTGTATAATATATACGTAAGTAAAATATGTGTTGGTGACTGTTGCTAACTTGCGGCGATTATCGCCCAGTGTGCATTGTGACAAATTTATAAAATTTTTGACGAGAGCTTCATTATATTTACGAAGTTCTCTAGTTTTCGTGATGTGTGGATGAAGTTGAAATTTTTATATGATTTAATAGTGTTATTGTTGTGGCGTCACTTTTTACCCGACTGCCCGAAGGTTATGTTTTTCGAGCGTATGTATGTATGTAAGTATGTATGTATGTATGTCCATTTCTTTGGTCCTCGCTGCAGCCTAAACGGCTGGATGGATTGTAACATATGAGGCAGTTTAATACATCAGTGATATGAGGTATCATTGGATTCGTCATAACTGTCGGAGTGACATAGGGTCAGTTTAATACATCAGTGCATAGGGTATATAATATTTCAATATGGCGTCTGCAAAAAAAAAATATGGCGAAGGAATAAAAAAAAAATTGTATTGTAACAATATGGGAATCAAATGAAAGCTAATAATTAGCCCATTCTAAATATATATGGGTTATAATACTTTTAATCTACTATTTTCACAGAAATATGAAAAAAGTATAAAATAAAAAAAACATTACATTTAAAAAATAAAAAAAACCCGAGTGCCTTAAAAACGAAAAGGAAGAAAATAAGTCTAGTGGTCTAGAACTCTGTCAAGAAGCTCATTTAAGGTTCAACAGTCGGGACCCATTCAAATCGTAACCAGCTCAAAAAATCTTGGTAATAGGTCCCGACTGTTGAACCTTAAATGAGCTTCTTGACAGTTCTAGACCACTAGACTTATTTTCTTCCTTTTAGTTTTTAAGGCAGTCGCGTTTCTTGATTTTTTTAATTTAATGTTTTTTTATGTAGGTATTTAGTTCTTGCTTTCATATTCCGATTACATTTTTTAATCTTTCGTATGCTGGATGTAAAAAAAAACCTGCATCCTTTGTTTCAATAGTAGATCGTACAATAAGAGCATAAAAAAATGAGCCATTTTCCCAAGACTAAGGCGAATATGGGTTTGATACTCGAGTTTTACACTGTTTTTCATGGGAGCACCAAAGTACGCATACTCTTCGCTAATCATACCGTAATTTTTGCCAGAATCATCGTTTGTCATAACTTTTTTCCCACTAAGGTTTCCTTACAGTTTTCTAAAATTTTTAAATGGTTATCCTATAAACTATATAGTCTAAGAGGTGGCAGGAATTTTTAAAACGATCATGGAAACGGTTAGACTCATTTTTATGTGTTGTAGAGTGGTCTGCTGATGTGAATAATTTTGGTCTGCCTGCTCTCAGTGGGTGCAACTTTGAGATATAGCTCATCAAAGAGGCTTTATTGTTGCGAAAAAAAAACGATAACAGAAATGGTTAGTTTTATTTAGTACATATTCAAAGTATGGCGTCTCCGCATGTGAAACGAATTGGTCTGCCTGCTCTCAGTGGTTGCATTTCGGAGCTATGACGCGCGCAAGTCGCTTTATTGTTGTGAAAAAAAAACGATAAGGGAAATGGTCAGTTTTGGAACCAATTCCAAGTATGACATCACCGCCGCTGAAACAAGTTGGTCTGCCGGCTCTAAGTGGTTGTATTTCAGAGCTATGATGCTCGCAAGATGCTTAATTGTAAAGAAAATTCAAGGTAATGGTAATCAATAAAATAAATCTCAGAGACCGTTAGTACTAGAAAGCTGTAATTTGGTATAAATATACCTATCTATCACGCCAACAAAGTGGTAAAATAAAAAAATAAAAAATTTTAGGGTACCTCCCATAGACATAAAATGAGGATGATTTTTTTTTTCTCAACTAACCCTGTATTGTGGGTATCGTTGGATAGGTCTTTTAAAACCAATGGGGGGTTGCTAAAACGATTTTTCGATTCAGTGATCTGTTTGTGAAATATTCAACTTTAAAGTGAAAACTTTCATCAAATCGAGCGTCTCCCCCCTCTAAAATCTAAAACGTTGGGCGGGAAAATTTGGAAAAATTAAGGATGGTACTAAGTATATGAAATTTACAAGACATATTATAACGACTAAGATTGCTTGAGAATTTGTATAGTACGAATTGAAACATAAAAATATCGATATTATACAAGATAAATTACATAACAGGATTTTATATTGTACGTCCGAATGGACAAACTGTTGAGACTTATTGTAAACACCCTATTATGTACACAGTTATAATTATAACAATAAAGTTTGTTTCTTTTTCTACCTGTTAATTCAGAGAGCATCGATTTTTAACGTGAGTTGTTAAAGTTGTACAACTCCGTACAAAAAATTCTCTATAGCAAGTAAATATTTACTATTTTGGCATTTTCGTGTAATGGCGAAGATTTTTTTTGTATGTAACCCAGTATAGTCAAACGTTAGCACGATTTATTCTACAACCAACGCCATCTATAGGTCGCCTTCGCAGTTAATTCTTCTATTCAGATTCTACACCTTATAATATTGTTACCATGGACAAACATCTACGCCCGTATGTAATAAATAGAAACAACACAAGCAAATAAAATAGTTATTTATGTGGCTGGTGCATAATGAGAGGCATTAAAGTACGAGTGTGGTTTTATGAAACGAGCCGAAGGCGAGTTTCATAATAAGATCACACGAGTGTTTTAATGCCTAATTATGTATAGCCGCATACACAACTTTATCTACATGCATATCATAAGTTTTCTATAATATGTTCAGATATGGCCTTTATTTTGACTTTGACTTTGACTTTGACTTCGCATAATAATTATTATCTACATGCATGTACAACGGCAAAAACTACTAGACACTGGCAAAATTGTCCTCCGATGGACAGAGCCATATCTTTTTAAAGAAACAACAACAACAACAAATACATGCATGTCAAAAGTTTTCTACAATATGTAGGTACAGATATACATTGTTAAAAAAAGTATTACTTACCGATACTTTAATGTAAACATTAAGATGCACTGTACTTTAATGTGAACATTAAGATGCACCCGCAGATACCAGGTTTCTTAATAAAAGACATTTGATAGTCTTTTCTGAACATATAATAGGGAAGTTATGATATGCATGTAGATAAATATCTTTATTAATCACAATAATATTTTGAACTTTACAAACCAGTCTTATAACCTCCTGACGCCAAGTAAGTGTTCTTTATATTACTGTAATTTGAACATCAAACTCTATCAAACATAAATGACATAAATGATGTTCATAAAGCAAAAATTTTACTCGGGCTTCAAGAGGAATATTTGAATTTTTTAAACAATTTAAAATTTAATAAGTAAAAACAGAGCTAGAAAACAGTGCTACGTACGGTAGATAGGTACCTACCTACTTTCCTAGCGGCGATCTATCATTTTTAAGTTTTACTATTTAGCTAGGTATTTTATTAGATTAAGGTCGTCTTGTAGTATTTTTTAAATCTCGATTTAAGGCTTAAACTGACAGTCCTTGTATGGATCTGACAGGACTTAAGACCACTTAAACCTAGATTAAAAAGCCTGCAAGTGGACGTTAGTCTTTATTATTAGGTTCTTAAATACCCCCGTATATAGTAGTGGCGTAGAGTAACTGGAGCGGGGGGGGGTCCGCACGGGGCGGCATATTTAGGGGGCGGCAAAATACCATTAAAAATTAATGGTGCATGTGAAGTTCCCAATCCGCACTGGGCGCGCGAGGGAACTACGGCCCAAGTGTTCTCATTCTGAGAGGACTGTTCCCAGCACTGGGACGTGTATCGGCTGGAATGATGATGATAATTCCATAAGAAAAAAATGTCGCACCAACGATTCGGACCGATTAGAATGAGCAGCCTAAATAAGAGGGCGGCAATAGTAAATTGTTCAACGAGGGACTAAAACAAGCCATAATGACACGAGATGTTTAGCCACCCAAACAGAGCGAGGGTGGCTATAGTTCGAGTGGCATTGTGGTTGTTTAGTCTCGCGTTAAATACTACTTTTCACTTTAAATGCGAGGAAAAAACAATGTTTTGTGAACAAAACATTTGAAATAGGGATGGACATAAAAAAAAAACGATGTTTTTTTCGATGCAATGCATCGTAAAGTAGCATCGATGTTATATCGATGTTTCAAAAAATACATCGATGTTTTCCATACATCGATTGTTTTTTCCATAGACATGTTTAAGGTTTTTTTAAAGTGACTTTTTTAACTTTGACACCGCACTGGACTGGGTCGATGTTGGTAAAGAGACTTGCTATGTATATTCATACAGTGTAGCTACCAACTTCGTTCGACGTTCGACCCAGTGCAGTGTCGTGTCGTATCGTTGCTCGCGTGAAAACGCTCTAACGTTGACTTATAGACCTACGGCTACAAAGTTATCTGACCCGGTGATGAATGTGGAACTACAAACGTCAATCATAGAAAAATGTCAGGCTAGCATTGCCAAGATGCGATCACAGCGCCGCCGTCACCGGGTCAGATAACTTTGTAGGTCTATAATTGTAATTATTACGTTCCGATTCACGAAACGAATTTGCATTTTCGTTTCGATGCATCGATTAAAAAACATCGATATTTATTCGATGTTGAGGTAATAACAATACATCGGTTCAATACGATACATCGTTAATAAACATCGAGTGTTTAAAATACATCGATGTATATCGTCCACCTCTAATTTGAAAAATTACAATATAAAAAGTAATATTCGAAACGATCAGAGACCAGTGCCCTTAGTGTAAGTTTTCGGTTACAAAATACGTCTCGATTGCGTTCGCGTTAAAACCACAATTTGTATGGAAACATATAAGTTGAGATTATAACGCGAACGCGATAGAGACGTATTATGTAACCGAAAACTTACACTAAGGGTACAGGGTGAAGGTTTACACGAAGTTCAACGGTTGATATTACTTATCGCTCTTATGCACTGTTTTTTTCACCAAAACAGTCACTATTCTGTATTAAGGTCGTTTGTCACGGTCAGCTAGGCACTACAGTGCCAGTAGATGACGTTAGTGTGCAAATTCCACGTATTTTTTTTTTTTAGGAATGAAATCGTGGATATTTTTATAAAATAATGTACATACCGCCAATAGCGTGAAATTTGTGATATATCGTACCAAGTTTCAGATGTATTTTAATTTAGAAAATACTTTCACTTGATCGCTGCAGTTTCGACTGAGATATTTTCGCACACATGCTTGTAATTTGTAGTAAACAGAAGTCTTTGTTAATTTCGCTCTCATGATCAAAGAGCAGATTGGCCCAGTTGCATAAGGCTTGAGTTTACTCTATCCTCAGCTTAGGAAGTTCGGGTTCAAACCCGTTGTAAGGTTTAACATTTTTTTTTTTTTTTTATTGTTCTCAGTTAATGATGTTAATATTTTTTGAAATGTGTAGCTAAAAAATTATAAGACCTAATTTAGGCACAAACATTTTTTTTTTAAATTTTAGGTAAATCTGAATATGCACAGCACAACTACAGTAAGTACTATGAGACTTATAATTCCTCACATCCACTCAAGGGTTGCTTGGTAGAGATCCCTTCGAGGGATAAGTTCGCCTTTACAAAGTCAAGGAAACCGAATCACGTACCAGAGTGGAACCCAAGTGGAACCTTTTCATATTCAATTGCGCTGTGATTTCTTTGGCAAGTGTATGGGATGTCAACATGACATTAGTAGCACATAGGTTCCACCCTGGTACGTGACTCAGTTTCCTTGACCGTAACTCAACGATTGTTTTTTTATTTTTTATTTACAATACACTTTACATACTATGAGAAAATTAGTCATAATCATTATCCCTATACATTATACATACCTACATATAGAGGCCTCCTCTCACAATGAGGGCTTGGGCGTTATTTTCAACGCAGGCCCAGTGGGAATTGAAATATAGCACACACCATTAATTATATAGCAGGTGTGTGTACGTTTCTTCATGATATTTAATTGGTTGGGTAGTAATCGAAGGCTCTACTGAACAACAAATAAAAAAGTCCATCACTAAGTCAGTTTTTATTTATTTATTTACATCAGTCAATTAAATTAGCCCACATACAACCACTGCTGAGTGCCTTTTCCAGTCTTGTGCCAGTCTCGTACACAGCCGACAATGTATGTATGACAGTGTTTTTCACTCTGTAATTAAATATTTTATTATGAAAATAAAACATATTTTGAAGAAGCATATTTTGTCAAATGAACTTTTCTCTGAACTCCAAAATTACCGAGATATGAGGCTCAAAAGTTAGTCCGCTACCAAGGGGCTGGGGACTTGGAAAAAAAAACAGTAAAAAAATCTGTCCTAAACACCTACGGTCATGGAAACTGAGACTTTAGGCCTCCCCCATATTTTCCCGTTTTGCCAATACTCGCCACGTTTGATAAGCGGGTTGGCGAGCGTAGTAAGTATATGATGTGGGGTTGCTTGGAAAACGCTGCTGCCCATCTTCTGATATTATCCCTCAGCCGATTCCTACGCTACCCACGGGGGTGGTGGAAGTTGTATGTTGTACTCAGCCTCTACTGTACTTACTTTTTAATTTCCTTATAATGCGTCTTTTTCGAGACCAGAGTATTGATGCTTTATGTATTTTTTTCGCAAAGTTCGTGGCTTCATAGTTTCCAATGTGAATTATAATTCAGTTCAATACTTGAAAATATAACTGCATTCACATTATAGATTATAGATAATGATAATCCCGCCAGTTTCGAGGACAAATTATGATAATTTAATTTAGGAAAAAAATTACTTCATTAGTTTACAATGTCATGACAACCTATGACAACAAACGAACAAAAAATTATGACTTGACGAGTTTGACATTTGACTTGATGTTTTTTTATTTTTATTTTATGGAAAAAGCCACAAGCCATGCAGCCTTTATCTGATTTTATCACTACTAATTTATAATCCGTTAATGCAATTTTCCGTACTTATTTGTTAATACGTTAATGTTATGTGATTTTCTTTCTAATTTCTGTCGGAAACCCAAAGAATTGGCAATACATTTGTTCGTTGCACTTCAGTCTTTTGACTGACGGACTTTGTACCTATGGCCAGCAAAAATATTTAAAAAAAAGTGAAACGAGCTTCAAAATGGTAATTATGTGATTTTGATCAGACAAATCAAACGAAATCTGGCAACGTCGCTTAGCATCGAATTGTCAGCGAGTTGACAACGTAGCTGAAACACACACTACTAACCGAGCCGTTGGCGTACGATACTGTCGCCGTCCACTCACATATTGACAAAAAATAACTAAAATAATCATCTAGATTAAGCTATTAATCAAAAGCTTTCTTTAGGTAAATAAAAAATGCCTCAAATAAAGAACAAAATAAAAGTCAACAGATGTGATTTTAATTTCAAATTATTCTTTCAAGCGCACATGATTGTGTTAATACATTAGTATGGAAATCGTTCCACCTTAAGTTTGGCGTCGTTATCCGGCTTGAGTGCAGGCAGGAAGACTCTTTAAGGTGGAACGATTTCCATACTAATGTATTAACACAATCATGTGCGCTTGAAAGAATAATTTGAAATTAAAATCACATCTGTTGACTTTTATTTTGTTCTTTATTTGAGGCATTTTTTATTTACCTAAAGAAAGCTTTTGATTAATAGCTTAATCTAGATGATTATTTTAGTTATTTTTTGTCAATATGTGAGTGGACGGCGACAGTATCGTACGCCAACGGCTCGGTTAGTAGTGTGTGTTTCAGCTACGTTGTCAACTCGCTGACAATTCGATGCTAAGCGACGTTGCCAGATTTCGTTTGATTTGTCTGATCAAAATCACATAATTACCATTTTGAAGCTCGTTTAACTTTTTTTTAAATATTTTTGCTGGCCATAGGTACAAAGTCCGTCAGTCAAAAGACTGAAGTGCAACGAACAAATGTATTGCCAATTCTTTGGGTTTCCGACAGAAATTAGAAAGAAAATCACATAACATTAACGTATTAACAAATAAGTACGGAAAATTGCATTAACGGATTATAAATTAGTAGTGATAAAATCAGATAAAGGCTGCATGGCTTGTGGCTTTTTCCATAAAATAAAAATAAAAAAACATCAAGTCAAATGTCAAACTCGTCAAGTCATAATTTTTTGTTCGTTTGTTGTCATAGGTTGTCATGACATTGTAAACTAATGAAGTAATTTTTTTCCTAAATTAAATTATCATAATTTGTCCTCGAAACTGGCGGGATTATCATTATCTATAATCTATAATGTGAATGCAGTTATATTTTCAAGTATTGAACTGAATTATAATTCACATTGGAAACTATGAAGCCACGAACTTTGCGAAAAAAATACATAAAGCATCAATACTCTGGTCTCGAAAAAGACGCATTATAAGGAAATTAAAAAGTAAGTACAGTAGAGGCTGAGTACAACATACAACTTCCACCACCCCCGTGGGTAGCGTAGGAATCGGCTGAGGGATAATATCAGAAGATGGGCAGCAGCGTTTTCCAAGCAACCCCACATCATATACTTACTACGCTCGCCAACCCGCTTATCAAACGTGGCGAGTATTGGCAAAACGGGAAAATATGGGGGAGGCCTAAAGTCTCAGTTTCCATGACCGTAGGTGTTTAGGACAGATTTTTTTACTGTTTTTTTTTCCAAGTCCCCAGCCCCTTGGTAGCGGACTAACTTTTGAGCCTCATATCTCGGTAATTTTGGAGTTCAGAGAAAAGTTCATTTGACAAAATATGCTTCTTCAAAATATGTTTTATTTTCATAATAAAATATTTAATTACAGAGTGAAAAACACTGTCATACATACATTGTCGGCTGTGTACGAGACTGGCACAAGACTGGAAAAGGCACTCAGCAGTGGTTGTATGTGGGCTAATTTAATTGACTGATGTAAATAAATAAATAAAAACTGACTTAGTGATGGACTTTTTTATTTGTTGTTCAGTAGAGCCTTCGATTACTACCCAACCAATTAAATATCATGAAGAAACGTACACACACCTGCTATATAATTAATGGTGTGTGCTATATTTCAATTCCCACTGGGCCTGCGTTGAAAATAACGCCCAAGCCCTCATTGTGAGAGGAGGCCTCTATATGTAGGTATGTATAATGTATAGGGATAATGATTATGACTAATTTTCTCATAGTATGTAAAGTGTATTGTAAATAAAAAATAAAAAAACAATCGTTGAGTTACGGTCAAGGAAACTGAGTCACGTACCAGGGTGGAACCTATGTGCTACTAATGTCATGTTGACATCCCATACACTTGCCAAAGAAATCACAGCGCAATTGAATATGAAAAGGTTCCACTTGGGTTCCACTCTGGTACGTGATTCGGTTTCCTTGACTTTGTAAAGGCGAACTTATCCCTCGAAGGGATCTCTACCAAGCAACCCTTGAGTGGATGTGAGGAATTATAAGTCTCATAGTACTTACTGTAGTTGTGCTGTGCATATTCAGATTTACCTAAAATTTAAAAAAAAAATGTTTGTGCCTAAATTAGGTCTTATATTTTTTTAGCTACACATTTCAAAAAATATTAACATCATTAACTGAGAACAATAAAAAAAACAAAAAAAAGTTAAACCTTACAACGGGTTTGAACCCGAACTTCCTAAGCTGAGGATAGAGTAAACTCAAGCCTTATGCAACTGGGCCAATCTGCTCTTTGATCATGAGAGCGAAATTAACAAAGACTTCTGTTTACAACAAATTACAAGCATGTGTGCGAAAATATCTCAGTCGAAACTGCAGCGATCAAGTGAAAGTATTTTCTAAATTAAAATACATCTGAAACTTGGTACGATATATCACAAATTTCACGCTATTGGCGGTATGTACATTATTTTATAAAAATATACACGATTTCATTCCTAAAAAAAAAAATACGTGGAATTTGCACACTAACGTCATCTACTGGCACTGTAGTGCCTAGCTGACCGTGACAAACGACCTTAAAGAGAGCCCCTCCCCCTCCAAAAATTACGTAAAACTGATGTGGCGTCGTTCGTTAGAATTAGGGGCTGTTTCACCATCCATTGATTAGTGGTAACTGGCGGTTAGGTGTGATGCCGTCTCTATTTGTTTTGTTCGAATAGACGGAGACGGCATCACATTTAACCGTCGGTTAACGCTAATCAATGGATGGTGAAACAGCCCCTTAGAATAATATATATGCGATCCGCACCGTAGGAGTTGTATAGAAAAACGATACAACTTCATTCAAAAATTATTTAAATACATCAATCAATTAACGAATTAAACTAGAAGAGATTTTATTGTAAAACCCAGTGTAGTCAAACGTTAGCTCGATTTATACTACAGCCAACGCCATCTACAAGTTGCTTTCGCGTTTAACCTTTCAGTGTCATGAATGCATGAGATTTTGTGAAGGGATGTATATCCGGGCTTCGGATGCGAGTCCTAGCTTTAGGGCCTTTTCGCACTATGTCCTATCCGAATCCGATCCGAACCCGTGAAAATACGGTCCGGCGAAGTCGTAGAAGTTTTGTATGGTTCCGTCATCCGATTTCTCTCCGATGTAGTGCGTAAACTACCATACAAAAGTTCTACGACTACATCATCATCATCATGTCAGCCGAAAGACGTCCACTGCTGGACATAGGCCTCCCCCAAAGCTCTCCACTCAGACCGGTCTTGTGCTTTCCGCATCCACCGCGATCCCGCGATGATATCCGCAGTAGCCCGAAGAATTGCGAAACTAAAGTGGCAGTGGGCGGGGCACATTGCTCGCAGGACTGATGGCCGATGGGGCCAGAAGGTTCTCGAATGGCGTCCGCGGACCGGGAGACGAGCTGTCGGTAGGCCTCCAACAAGATGGAGCGACGACTTGGTTAAGATCTACGACTACGCCGGACCGTATTTTCACGGGTTCGGATCGGATTGCGAAACCGCCCTTATGCTGTGTAATCTACATTTGCTGTTACTCTGTCTTTTAATCTGTCATCTCCCAGGATAACAGGATCGAAGGATTTTGGGCACAAATTTGTGCCTCTGGGAGAGGACAGGTTAATTATTTCTCTGTGTATCTGTTTTCTGTATCGCTTACTATTTCTGGTGTATACGTACAATAAATAGTCTTTGTTGAAGCCCTACCCTTCGTGTTTCGTCGGGCAGAGCGGCGGCGCGTAGTGTGCGTGTTGCGGCAGCCGCCGAGTCGCGTGCTCCTGAGAAGAAGGGCTACGAAATAGCCCGAAACATGTCGAGCTAAGCTCGGTTTAAGACGTGAGTTATCCGTTACAATATCATTAAGGCCCACTTGCAGTAAACACATAAATCTCGAGTTAGCGTTAAGCTCAGTTTAGTAGTGTCAAATTGTATGGAACTGTCAAGCTTAAGCCTGGATTAACTACTAAATCTAGATTTACTTTTTCCTGCAAGACGGCCTTAATTTCGTATTTTGTACGGAATATTCCAAGTTTAGGTATATTTTATATATGATTGGTACCCGTAAAAGTAACAAATTTGGAGTTGAAATAAAAAATACAAAAAGACTCCAAATAACCAATCATAATTTGATTGCTTAGTAGCGACATCTCTTGTCTGGGTGAGCGGTTGGTTCCGATAGAATGTGACGTCTCTCGATGAGAGCGAAAAACATAGATGTCGCTAGTGCTGCTGCATAAGTAGCGTAGTAGAAATAAGCAACCTGAGATATGTATGCATAGGAAAAATTCGTGTCTAAATTCCTGTCCAGCGGTGGTGTAGGGGTTATAGCACGCAGCACGGATTGCTGAGGACCTGGGTTCGATTCCCAGCGCTGGTCTCTTTTTCTGGTTTTTCTGTGCATCCATGTCTCAGTTTGTATTTTCGATATGGTTTCACGGGATACCCGTAAAAGTAACAAATTTGGAGTTGAAATAAAAAATACAAAAAGACTCCAAATAACCAATCATAATTTGATTGCTTAGTAGCGACATCTCTTGTCTGGGTGAGCGGTTGGTTCCGATAGAATGTGACGTCTCTCGATGAGAGCGAAAAACATAGATGTCGCTAGTGCTGCTGCATAAGTAGCGTAGTAGAAATAAGCAACCCGAGATATGTATGCATAGGAAAAATTCGTGTCTAAATTCCTGTCCAGCGGTGGTGTAGGGTTATAGCACGCAGCACGGATTGCTGAGGACCTTTTTTGCAGGAGGATTGTTTTTAAGTGCACAGACAGATTTTCACACACAGCCGTACACTATTTATTTTACTTTGACATGTGTCATGTGTCAGAATGTTTTTTTTTGTATTTAGCTAAAACCAGCAAATACCTAAATAAATATTTTAATTTTACTACTACTACTCAGAATACAAAGACTAACAAATGTGAAAAACTGACAAAGAAGTATTAATTAAGTTGGATTTACTACAGATAAAATCTATTCTGTAGATTTTTTTTTTGGTGATATTATCAAAGCTATTTCTTCCGAAGCTTACAAGAACATTCGAACGCGCCCACAACAAATGTCAGTCAAGCCATTTCAATTTTATCTTCTCTCTTCTCTGTGGTAATTGTTTCGTAAATTCCGAGCGGATTTGTTCGTATTATTTGTTTGGAGAAGAAATAATGGAAAATTGCTATGGATAACATAGAATTAATGCATTGCCGCTTCTGCGCGGAGCCGAGGGACACTGACAAACTCATAAATTTGACCATGGATCCGGAAAAATGCGAAGACACTGCTTCAAAATTAAAGTTCCTAAACGCTATCTACGTTGATATTGCGAACAGTAATCTGCCTAAAACGATATGTTTTGTTTGCTATGAATCACTAAATAATGCTTACAATTTCCTTCACAAGGTAAAGGCCGCACAAGACGCAATAATAAACATATTTGCACCGAATCTATTGAAAGTAAACCCATCAAGTGACAAGTATACTTTTGAAGATTTGATTATCGATGAAAGCGAGCCTAATATTAAACAGGAGAGTTCCTCTAGCTCTAAAAACCGGCCGGACCCTCAAATACTTGTTAAAGTTGAACCAAAAGAAGAAATGGTAGTTTTTGAGCCTGATATTGACACTAACAGCACAGGTTGCAGTCCTAGCCCTCCTGACTTCGACGATGGCCTCAACGTCCAAGATATAATTGACGCAGCAATGTCTGGTGCACCATTTACAAATGATGTTACAATTTATGCTAAAGAAATGTCTGATATCAATAAAAAAGAGATTTCAGAATGGAAAGACTATCCGTGGCTCTGTTCGCATTGTAATATAGAGTTCCAGGATATAGCGACTCTCCGGAAGCATTCTAAAATAGTGCACAGAAAGTGCTCTGCATTCATGTGCATAGATTGTAAGACGTTTACGAATAACTCCTTTAGTTTGTTTGTTAAACACGTTTCTAATAAGCACCGAACAAGCCTTAGGTAAGCAATAAAATTAGTTTTTTTTTCATCTAGGCTTTAGTACACCAAATGTGACTATGTCAGCCTCATGGGGAGCCTCAGATATATACACCACACTCTACCTCTCTTGTACTGAAATCACGTCTCTGGGTGCAAAGGCCTGTCTAATAAACCTGTAAATCAGCATTGCTTCTTCTGAAAACCTTTGACTCAGAATCACATTTACACCTCCATTGAACAAGCCCATACTCAGTGGCGTAGCTAGGTAACCTAGGGCTTTGGGGCAAATAAAAAAATGGGGCCCACTGCTATCAAAACTGGTAAGGTTTTTTGAAGTAAAATTATATATACAAATACCTACTTTAAAAATGCTAAGCAACTTTATCATCAGCTATAAAGCAGAATTTCGAGGGCCCCCTGAGCTTGAGGGCCCCGGGGCACTGCCCCGCCTAGCCCTAGCCGCCTAGCGCCTGCCCATACTATCCAAACACCTGTCTCTGATGTCCTTATCCTGATCACATTCCAAAATAAAATGAATAAGGTCTTGTATGTGAGTTGCTTAACTTCTGACTCAGATAAATCCATAACCATTTGGGAGATAATTATAAAAAGTAATATTAACGTTAATTCGGTGATTAGAAAGGCAGTATTTCTTTTTTATGTCTTCAGCTTTAGGCTTTATTAAATAAAGCAATCCTGTTCGGCAAATTCCGCATTAAAACCATCATTTCTTTAAAAAAAAATGTTGATTGGATTTACCGTTCATTTAATATACCTTATAAATTGCAATTTATGTGTCTTTGAAAACACTCAGTGTGAATTTGTATATTTTAAATTAACAGACCTGGACAGAAAAAAAAATCTCGCTGATTGGCTTGGATAGACACCTACATTTGAAAAAAACTGTCATATGGATTTATCGAGTATAAAATTTAAACTAGTTTTTTATTTTTACCCTTTTATTTAATACCAAAATCTTAATAAATGGCACAATTTGGATGCACCAAAAAAAAATAACCTAGTTTTTATTTTATTTTTGTAAAGAATAGGATATTTTAAGATACCTTTTTCATTGATTTTGAATTTGGATGAGTATTTATTTTTTTATATTTTTTTTACTAAATACGCTGGATGACGTCAAAGTGAGACAGCCACGTTCCATTGCCTAGGAAAATTCAGGTTGTACATAACATAATCTGTGGTATTACAATTTGACAATAATTCTAGCATGGCTTAGGGTCCTAAATTAATCGTGACAAATAGTTTTATTTATCTCTCTTCTTTTAGCTTTGATTATTCCTGTTGATTTAATGGTGTGTAAATAGTGTAGTAAAGTGTGTAAATAGATATTTTTTTATTAAAATGTGATATTTAAATTCTTTTGTATTTACTTGTAACATAGTAATTTAATAATTTAATTTGTAAAAATACATTGGAAATACTCATATACATTTCGGTCTTAACAATAAATGACAACTGTTTAAGGCCGGGTGCGTATCATTTGATTAAAGTTCTATCTTTGTCACTCTTTGCTATTAAGCAGTACAGGAACATTTCAAATTATCAATTTGCTTACGAGTGTAGACCTGCTTTATAACTGCCTTTGTAACGAGACACTGCAGGGGTCAAATGAGGGTCATTACTTAAATTTTGTTTATTTAATTCAGTTTATCACATTTTTGGAATCTGATTTCTGAAAACGCTTCACAAAGCCTATTTCTCCAAATGGTTTTCGATTTATTATATGTTGTCAAAAATTGGGACATCCCAATTGGATTTAACCGAGTTTGAAGTTAAGTGGCTCATGTAAAGGTGACTGTATAACTCTCATCAAATTCAAAAAATACTAATAGTAGTTGACTTTGGTAAAATGTTGGGTGTTGTTCAAGTTGGGTAGCCAAAATAAAAGAATTGAGGGAGTCTAACCTGGTTCGAATTGAGTTGCCCTTGTGTGCTGAATCTTGTGGGACACCTGATTCTCTTCTTTGATTCTTCCACCCCAGGGTGCTCTAATGCAGGATTCATATCTTATTTCGCGTAGATCATGTCGAAGGGAGCAGGAGCTTGACCCTGTTGCAGTGCAATGCAGTGATGAATAAATGCATGTGATTATTTTCCTACCCTCAGTTTGACCATAAAAAAGTTGGATAATACGGCGAGTGAAAGGAGGGTAGAAATTTGGTGTAGTGATGAGATGAATGGGTACTTGCCACAAGTGTTATGTAAACCTAGGGTGGGGAATCTTTGCTTTGCTTAGTTTGCTTTGCTTTGATGATGATGGGGGATTGGGGGGGGGAGCTAGATGGTGATTTATGTAAAGCTAAATTAAAATTAATATTGCGGCTAAATAAATTAATATGCATTTAATAAAATTGAAATGTGTACAAACAAAAATGATACTTTATAGTTCTTAAAGTTGCTTGTTTTTCTAGTTTTGAAGGTACAATAACTAAAACCTGAACAGCTTGAAAAAATATACCATTGTTTAGGTAAGCATGGGAGTGGGGCTTAGAACTTTGCTTAATTTTGCTACAAGGGGAAGGGAGGAGTCAAAAACTACAAAAATTCTGCTTACATAACACTTGAATGACCCCTGCTGAAGCAACAAGAGCGAAACAGGAACTAGCTTTTGTCCCGTATGAAGACTTAACAAGCCATTTTGATAACTGCATATGCATTGTAATCCATATGAAGCACACCAAATTTTTTTAAGTCAATCTCAGTAAGGTGGGGGGGTGAGGATTAAGTATACAATTTTCCCCACCAGTCTGCTAAACATCATAAATATTGATATTTTTCAGAACACGCTGCTATTACTGCGACGTTTCAGTAACTGAAGAAGAATTCCGACACCACATCAACCAGCACTTCAGCAAATCACAAATCCCGTGCCCGGCCTGCGGAGAAATACTTAAGAACGAAGACACCCTCCAAAAACACCTATTAGAGTACAACACTGCAAAACCAAAACGGAAACCACGAAGAAAACGAGGCACACCCATCACCATAGCTGATCTTACTTGTAACATTTGCATGAAAGTCTACAAGAACCCTAATAGTCTAAGGGATCATATTAAACTGCACCGTACCGACCGCAAAAGGGACTACACCTGCGATCGCTGCGGCAAAACATTCTACAGCAAAGGCACATTAACATCTCACATAATGTCGCACGATAAAATCAGACCGCACATTTGTAGAATCTGCAACAAATCATTCTTATTCCCTAACATGCTTCGGAGACATGTTGAAATGCACTCTGGAGTCAAGCCGTTCAGCTGTGAACAGTGCGGGAGGTGTTTCCGACTGCAATATCAATTGAACGCTCACAAAATTATACACACAGATGCAATGCCGCATGTGTGTCAATATTGCAATAAGGCCTTTAGATTCAAACAGATATTGAAGAACCACGAGCGACAGCATACCGGCGCTAAGCCGTATGCTTGTAATCAATGCGGAATGGAGTTCACCAATTGGTCTAATTACAACAAACACATGAAAAGGAGACACAATACTGATACTTCGAAGAAGAAAATTACCCCGGAAGGTGTGTTTCCTATTAATCCAGAGACAGGGCAGATAATGCAGGTACAAGATGCGGGGATGGCCGAATGGAAGAATAAGATAATGATTCCCGCGAAGAGAGGGAAGAAAAAAGTTATAAAGACCGAAGATGTTGACTGATGTGCCTGGTATGGTAGTGGCCATTGAGCTATCATATGTTGTTCACAAGAGGGAAGAAATCACGGGTGGGTTTAAATTTTGCGTGGATTTAAAAATTTCACTAGGTGAGAGGATAAAGAAAAATCCATGGAACAGAAAAAACAAGCATATAGAAAAATAATAAGAGATTTATTCAGTAGTTTGTTTGTTTACAAATTATGAATCACAAATAATACAATTATTAACAAAGTACAAACTATTAAAAGGCATGTTAACGAGACAAGTTGACGCCATATTGTCTACTACCGGTACAGAAGTTATTACTTTTTTTTTTCGAATAATCGCTAAGATTTCAAAATGTGTAAGCCCAGTTTAAATTAGCAAGCAAAATCGTGCAAGTTGGATTACATTGAGATTCCATAAAGCGAACGACTTTAAAGTGGTCAATCGAGCGCCGCAATGTAATGTAGGTACCTTGCATGATTTTTCTTGCAAGTCTAAACTGGGCTTATGAATACGCAACTGTATTTCTGGCAACACTGGTTTCGGTACAGTGACTAAAATTTTCTCTTGTTCTTTCTATTCCATGGAACCATCTCACAAAGTATCACCCCGACATCGCTTGGAGTCCCCTACTGCGTATTCAGTTAATTAACTACTCCGGCAAGCCAAAACTTGCAGGTTCAAATTTTGCCGCCAGACACGATTTTCATTTTCAAAAGACCGTTTGCCATAAGAAAAATCTAGTTGGTTGTGTTTTTCCCAATAGGAACTCAATTAGGTTGCTCTTGGAAATGTTTTGGTCCCACTCCCGCTTTTATGGCAATCCCCTTGCCCTCACTTTCTAAGGAGATAAGACTCACCTTCCTTCAACTTACGCAAGATTGTCTCGAAAGCCTCTCTTGGTGTGGTTGCCTTAGCAAGTTTCTGATACTCCAAGACAAGAGTCCTGGGGTCCCAGAGAATTATCTGTTCTACGGCTCAATCTGGCCTGATCAACAGCTCGATCTGAACCTTTACATTGTTCTCCTCCTTATTCAATGGTCTGGTGGGCTCTAGAATGACCTTTCCTTCCTTCCTGACATCCATACTTCCATACTATCCATACTAATATTATAAATGCGAAAGTAACTCTGTCTGTCTGTCTGTCTGTCTGTCTGTCTGTTACGCTTTCACGCCTAAACCGCTGAACCGATTTTGATGAAATTTGGTACAGAGATAGAATAGACCTTGGGAAAGAACATAGGCTATTTTTTATCGCGAAAAAGAGGCTTTAAGGGGTTGAAATAGGGGATGAAAGTTTATAAGGTGGAAGTTCGTCGCTGTCGAAGTTAAAACCATGAAACTTGGCATTTAGGCGCTTAATAAGAAATAAATCGATATTTCTTTGAGCTTTTTTGAAAATTCGACCTGTGAGGGGGTGAAATAGGGGATGAAAGTTTATATGGAAGATCGTCATTGTCGAAGATAAATCGATGGTTCTCTATGAAACTTGGCATTTGGACAGGTCATAAGAGATAAACACATATTTGTTCAAGCATTTTTGAAAATTCTTCCTATAAGAGGGTGAAATAGGGGATAAAGTTTATATGGAAGATCGTCATTGTCGAAGATAAATCGATGGTTCTTTATGAAACTTTTGTTCAAGCGTTTTTGAAAATGTTACCTGCTAGGGGATGTTAGCAGAGGGGATGGTGCAGTGTTAGCAGAGCCTTCTAAACTCATAAGCAAAATGTACGCAATGTGGGGTCATTTTAGATGGCTTATTCACATAGACAGTCAGACATGAAAAATTATGATTTTCAGATTTTTCTTATTTATTTTGCTATAAGAGCTACCTTTATGCAAAATTCCAAGTTTCTAGGACAGCCGGAAGTACCCTATAACTTTTTCTGTTGAGGCAATTTGTATGAAAACACCTTTTGAATGACTGTAGCTTTTGATGATTGCCTTGACTTAGAGGTTTGATTTTTTCACAGCTTTCGAGACTATTGACCTGAGTTTAGGGTCTTAATTTCAACTCGATACCTATACTCTGCGCGTTTACGAGATAAAGGGTCTTGACAGACAGACGGACGGACGGACAGCAAAGTAATCCTACAAGGGTTCCATTTTTCCTTTTTAGGTACGGAACCCTAATAAATATTTGCTCTGGCGCTTTTTTTTTATTTCGACCTATTTACTTGAAAATATGGGGATGAAAGTTCTTAAGAAATTCCAAACAAGTTACTACGTATAAGTATATTTATCGGAAATATGTGTAGCTATGCTTAGTAAAAATGCCTTGACTTACAGTAAAGGACGTAAGGTGATAGAGTTCACTGTGAAGAATTAGTCCTTTTGTGTTGGCAGGGTAGAATACACGTCGTATTGCTAAAATGTGGCTACCCGCAAAATATTTATGTTTTACCAAAGAGCATCGGATGGATGTATGTATGGAAGAACAAAAAAAAATAGTTTATATTTATAGCAATGTATTAGAATAGGTTATTTTCGGTAAACCATAGAAGTTTCTATGTACTATTATTGGCAGAATAGGTATCCTATATAAATTAAATAATCCCCAAAATTACTATTCCACGCGGACGAAGTCGCGGGCAAAAGCTAGTACCTCATAAATTTGAAATTGGTGAGAATTTCTGAAGTGGGAGCAGATCTATCTCTCAGAGGGTTCTGCGAAGCAGATATAGAGACTGTGAGATTGTCCAACATACCACTGAATGACTTGATCTGACTCTCAGTTTTAGAAATATAGTGAGCAACAGTATCAGATTGTTTTCTCCAGATACCTTCAGCTGCAGACATTGAGTTCGTGGCGTCTCCCAAATTTTTTACCAGCACGGCCATGTCAGCAGAGACCAGGTGCATTTGGGTCATCATAGAGCTCTCAAAACTAGATGATTTTCTAGCTGATATAGCTCCTTTTCGAAAGACCCCTGGACCAGGGGGAGTTATCCGGTTTGGAGATCATAAACAGAGTGATATAGTCCCCAATAATCTGTTCACCCAGTGTGTCCCAATACTCATCTAGAAGATCAGTCTCCTCGTCTTTTAGGAGAAAAGAAGCTTTAAACGCCTCTATCACCTCAGATCGGTGATTGCATACTATTGACCTGATGGTTCTGGGATCCTCACAACGTTCCTTGAGCTTAGATATGATGCTCTTAAATTTAGTTTAATTTATGGCTCACCCATGACCCAGCAGTTTCCCCAGAGTTTGTGGATTAATTAGCTTCAGGAGATCTATCATTTTTCTCGTCTGCAGGGATCCTTTTGGGTGAATTGGGAAGAGGATGTCTTTCCTTATGCCAATTTGCTCCATAGATATCCAGTGCTGTGTAAATTTTTGAGTCGGATGATGTTACTGGGTCTTGATTAGAATGAGACGAGACAACATTGTGAACCTCAGCCAAGTCATCATCATGAGATAGAGGCTCAGATGGGATCATGGGATCGATATGGATACTCTTGTGTAATGTCTTCTTGTAATGTTTCTTACATTGTGGCTGGCAATCCTCTTCCCACTCATTATTATATGGGTGGAAGGAGATAGTCCATGGATGAAACGGGGTGAGGGGAGAATTGGATTCCACAAGGGGTTCAGAATAGTTATTGGTTATTGACAAAAGAGTTGAAACAAATCGGTGAGAAAATGGCTCCTAGGCATGTACGTGCGTTAGCTGGCCTGTCAGATTTCTACCCCGTACTGGCTGAAACAAATAATTGACCATTTTATGTTCATTTTACAGTATTCTGCATTAGTCGGCGTTGTTTTAAAAATAACTAATTTTTATAATTTAAACTTAAGCAATGCAATAATTAAGTTAGTGTAATTTTATTGATAAACACGTTTTATTTATTTATAGCTATTAAACTGTATTACTATGATTTACACTTATCAAGTTTTATTAAATGAATGACATTTAAATTGTGGTTATTCTTTAAAATTGGCAGCGAAAACCGAAATAAAGGAAGCTAACCTGGTTCAAAAAGTTGATTCTGGCGCGTGGTTTTGATGGGCGATAGCCTCTTCTTTCCTATTCTATTTCTACCCCCAGGGTGCGACAACAATCGCTCGTATTACTCTTCCCCACTGATAACGTCGAAGGCACCAGAACCTCGACGTTGCTGCAGTACATTAAACGAGCGCACTTTTGCAATCTACCCTCTTTTTTTTGCCAAACCTTTTTTTTAATTCTCCGCAAGCGCAAAGGTTTATGAAGCCATACAGCCAGTTAGACCGTAATGAGTATAAAGGAAAAGAGGGTAGTAGGTGCTACGAACAAATAGATGTTATGGAGGTGAGAGATGAATCTGTATTTGTGTATAATATTGTTATAATAAAACAAAACATTATTCGTAAAATACATTTACTGACAACAAATTAAATTAAATTGTGCCTCAACCCAACTTAATAATGCGTACATAACATGGCACGAACAACTTATTTAACATCATATACTTCCATTCATACTATAAAATCCTATTTACATGTGTTTAGTACTCTACAAATAAAACTTTTTTTTTCTATATAAAAGTGAAAAGCTATGGTTTAAAATTCTGCTTTACGGTAAATAATAGCTGCATCTTTAACTATGTTTAAAACTAACAGAGTTATGTTTTATTTTATACACTATGATCAAAATAACATATAATTACTTCGTATAATTATCTTAGAATGGAAAAAGAAAGGCCACATTACAATCACTTCATATTCTAGAATCACTGACGTATACGATCGCATTCATCTCTTTCTACCCTCGTCTGATGCTGAGTGAAGAAGTAATGAAAACGAATGTGTTTAATTTGACAAGGCTTCTGTTGTTATACTTTCAGACTCAAAAAAACCGCGTTCAAATCGGTCCTCCCGTTTAAGAGCTATGATGCCACAGACAGACACACAGCGGTCAAACTTATAACACCCCTCTTTTTGCGTTGGGGGTGGAGGAACTGCATGAACACGCATATCTTTTATAAACTTGGCTATCATAAGATTGCGGGTGAGCAAAGAAAATTCTTTTAGTTCATTCATAATAAAAAGGACTCCCAGAGCTAGCCCTTTACAACACTACCTTCCACTCACTTTGGTGTACTCGTGTTATATGTCTAGTCGACTGTGGCAAAACAACAAGGGTAAAAGAAAGACATTAAAAAATGAGCCAATCAGCAAGACTAATTTCAAAAGGGCCCCACGATACCAACGCCATCTAGCGATAATCCATCTATCAGAAAACTCATTGGTGCGTTTTTGCTGGAGGGTGGATTGTATGTCAAGACACAATTCTTTTAGAGAGTACAAAAGATGCATACACAGTTCTTTCTACATTCTAAGACATTTATCCTTAAACTTTAATAAAGTGCCAAGAAGTTAAAAAACACTCGAAAGTGGCGCCACCATCTAGGTATGCAGTCTCACTTGGGTACAATATATATGGTCTATTTTTATCCAATCTTTATCCACCGCAACACTTGCCTCTGACATGATTATCTTTATCCATTGGATATTAAGTCTTGATTTGATTTTGATTTTTTATTAAAAAATACCATTTAGACCTTACTGTAATCTCAGAGAAATCAATTAACATTTCACGCGTGATTTATCGATTGACGACACTAACGCCATCTCTTGTCTTGAAGGCCGATGGAGCTTGCAAAAACAATTGCCATACACATTTTTAGCTACAACAATAGCAATCATTTAAAAAAAAGTTGATCAAATAGAGGTTCCAATTTGGTAAATTGTTACTTCTGAGCATCGCTGCAAATAGCTTTGCCGCTCATCAAATGACTGCTATTGACTCTGACCGTCAGCACATCCATCTACTTCGCTCTTGCATTCTTTTATATCCTCGTTTTGCTGTTCCTCTGCTTCTACAACAGTCTGCTTGGGCCTACCAGGGCGCCGTTGTCGCATCATCTCTTTCTTCCACTCAAGAGTATCCTCTGTCTCCGGAGTAATTACCACCTCGCCAGTAGCCGGGTTGATGGGGTACAGACCTTCAGGTGTATGCTTCTTCTTAGCCATGTCCATACCATGCCGTCGCTTCATGTGTTTGTTATAATTAGGCCAATTTGTAAAGTCCCGTTGGCAAAAACCACAAGTATAAGGCTTGACACCAGTGTGTTGTCGAACATGCTGATTCAATATAGTTTTGAATCGAAAACCCTTGCCGCAGTAAGCACAGATGTATGGTAGTTCATCTGTATGAATGATTTGATGGGATTTAAGCTGCTTCGGGAGCCTAAAGCACCGACCACACTGATCACAGGAATATGGCTTCCTTCCGTCATGTACCCCGACATGGTTACGTAGCTGGCTTATGGTTTTAAAGCCAAGCTTGCATATTTGGCAGTGGAACGGCCTCGCATTGTCATGTAAAAGCATGTGACCAGCTAAATTCTGCTTACTAAAGAAGCACTTTCCGCATTTCTCACATGTATGGTCCCTTTTTCTATCTGTATGAGTTAAGAGATGTGTGCTCAAGCTACCTTTGCTTTTGAATACTTTTTGACACAGCAGACAGGTAAGGTCGTCCACGGTGACCACAGTGTTACTTGGGATACGAATGCCCCTGGCTCTCTTGTCGCGGAAGAAAGAGCTAGTATGCTCGGTCAACTCCTCCAAATTGGCAAAAGCTGTGTTACAGCCCATGCAAATGTTTGGTGACGTGAAATGCACATTTTTGTGTATGTTCGCTTGGTATGGTTTCAGGAAGTTCAAATGGCACACGTAGCAAGACAGTTTCAGGTATTTCCTATGTCTCTTGACATGTAAAAGGAAATTATCCAGTTTCAGTTTCCTGATGTTGCAATCGGTACATTTGAAAGCATTACAACACTTGTGATACTGCATCGAGTGTGCTTTCAACTCGTCTGCGGTCGCAAACTGTGTTTCGCAGTAGGAGCAGGTCCATAAGTAATCTTTCCAAGTTAATTTAAGTTGGGAAAGCGGTAACGAGTCCAAACCCATACATTTCGTAGTTTTTGCTTTCTTCTTACGTCTGCCATTTTCCTGCTCTGTAGAAAGTACAGGTTTTTGATCCTCCTCTACCTCGAGCTTTATTGTCAGGTTTTGAACTACATCCACGACTGAACTCGCAAAATACGCCTCGCCACCATCCGAATCGCTCTCTGATACTTCTTCTTTCTTAACTCTACGAGCTAATATGTTGCTCAGCAACTCTTGAGCGTGATCCACGTTCTCTATGAACTCGAAAGCCCTGTCCAAGGAGCTAATGCACACAAAACAAACAGTTTTAGGTAACACTTCATCGTTAAATAGACTCAATGTCCTTGCATTTAGTCTTCTTAGCTTTTTCACGATTTCATTGCGTTTATCTTGCTCGGACTCCAGATCTATGAGTTTGTTATTAGGTTTTAATTCGGCGCAGAGCCGACAGTGTGAGTTTTCCATATTTTTCCTAAATAAGCACCCAAATTTGCAAAAAATCTGTAACTATTTTCGTTTCTTGGTCGACATTTGACATTAACTTTGTTTTTAATATCACCACCATTTTTAGAGTTGAGTGAAAAGGTCAGTTGCAGATACAAGGATTTTGAGAACATTGCTGACGATAAAATATTTTTTTGAGTAAATTCAATTTCTCAAAGAAGGAATAATCTTCATAGAAGTTAATTCCTTGCTTCTACTGCTTTATTTTCTAAAGATTTTCTGTTGAAAAATCCTTACTAAATAGCACATTTGAAAAAAATCGTAAGATTATATATTTTCTCACGGATCAAAACAAGATCAAAAAAGAAGAATCCAGGGCAACCCCAAAAAAAAAAGAAAAACAAAACAATTGTTTGAGCTCGAGCGCAAAGATTTATTTAAATAAAATTTGATATATTACCTGAAATAACCGTGAGTTACTCGTTTACTTTCTACTTCCCATCAAACTGTTTCAATATGAATTCGTCAGACACGTCACATTGCCGTCTTTGCGCTGAAAAAAAACCAATTGCGAAGCTTATCAGCTTGGCATCCGACAATAGTCGCAGTGGAATAATTCAGAAATTAAAGCGTCTGAACGTAAATACTGCTGATTTCTTCGACGGAAGTAATTTACCGAAAACAGTGTGCTTAATTTGCCTCAATAACTTAGATAAGGCTTATGAGTTCGTCGAACAGGTGGAAAACGCTCAACAATTACTTGTTATCATTTGTCAAAGATTGAAAAAAGAAGCTATATCTGATGATGATACTACAGAACCGCTCCCTCAAGCTCAACCTGCTAAAGAACTGGATAAAGAACCTGTCAAAGAGGAACCTGTGGAAAATGTGGCAGTGAATTTACCAAAAAAAACTGTGATTAAAAAGCAACCTAGTCAACCAAAGTCACAGCTTTCGTGGAAGGACTATAATTGGGCATGTGGCAAATGTGGAACAGAGTTCCCGACCATAGAAGAGTTCAAATCTCACTCCATGTCATACCATGAGTGCTGTAATGCCTTTAAATGTACCGATTGTAACAAAAAGATGTTACGGTTGGACAAGTTCGTGTTGCACGTAAAAAGGCACAGAAAATATTTAAAACTGTCTTGCTATGTTTGTCATTTAAAGTTTTCTTCGCCTTACAAAGTCAGTGAGCATAAGAATATACACAAATCCTCAGAACATGTATGTTCTGGATGCAATACCGAATTTACTAGCATAGAATCCTTAAATGAACATATAAAACTGTATTATAAGAATCGAGCTGGAAATTCAATAGCTGTGCTTGATTCATCAGACAGCTTGTCTTGTGCACTATGTAAGAAAACCTTTAAAAATAAAGGTACTCTGAATGGTCATCTTCTAGTCCATGTAAAACGGAACCCTAAGAAACGGGTCCATATATGCGACAGGTGTGGGAAAGGGTACTACAATAAAGCTGACTTGGTGTCCCATGTTATATCCCTGCATAACGATGCAAGACCATACCAATGTGAAATCTGCAAATCAGACTTTAAAACTATAATAAGATTAAAAGCACATGTAAAAATTCATGACAATTTCAAACCTTTTGCTTGTTTGCAATGTGGACGTACATTCAGGCTTCAAAAGCAGCTCCGTTCACACGAGATCGTACATACAGATTCTCTGCCATTTGTCTGTCCGTACTGTAGCAAAGCTTTCCGTTTTAAAAGCATATTAGACTTGCATTTGCGTCAGCATACTGGTGATAAACCATATTGCTGTGAGTTATGCCAAAGAAACTTCACGAATTGGTCTAATTATAATAAACATATGAAACGCCGACATGGCACAAGCATGGTGAAGAGGAAGGTTATTTGGTCTAATGACAATGACAATCCTCCTCTGATGGCCAATGTTCCTAATGAGGAAAAAGGATTAGGTTTTGTATGAATGTGTGCTTCACTTAATGGTACAAACAGCATTATAAAACCTAATAATATGAGAGGCAAAAGTGTGACACAAACCTAATTTTATGATTTTTCTTTATATAGAAGCAAACTATTTTGTTGTTATAGGGGTATTAATGATTTACCTAACTTAAAATGCAATTTGTGACATGCAAAATGAGTGCTTTTCTTATAATATGCCTAATTTATAATTTAAAAAATATATCATTGTTCCTATTTTGTAAATAAAAACTTCCTTATTTAAATGAAAGTTGAGTTTGAGTAATAGGGTAAATAAATACCTTGTTTTTTGGCACTCTGCAATGTTATATGATTGTTACTGAACTATTTGTGGGTACATATTGTTTACTTGTTGAATATGGAATTCTAAAAAGAGCAGTATCTCTAATAGTGAAATTTCTTTTGTTTTTATTAGATCTTACTATCAGCTGCAAGTAAAATGAAAGTAATTATTGCTCTAGTGCATTTTCGAATTCTGTCTCTTCATAAAATGGAGCAGTAATTAACGGTTGAGATGCATATGATACTGGCTAATGTTGTGAACATAATGGAATTGTTTTAATTTTAAAAATCGAACATAGTACAAAGTTTATTTATCACTATAATATCCTGTTTATATTTTTATAAGCTAATAAAGCCATACATCTTGGAGATATTCTTTCATTAACTACCTTTTTCAATTTACAATTTTTCAAACCTTTTTCTCTTAGATATACAAGTCTATCATACAATATTAAATTTTCTATCACTGGCTGCAAATAATTTTGTAATAAAATAAAAATGGCCGCTTTTTTCAAAACCAAAGAGCTTTCTATTTCCTGCCAGATTGATCTAAGTTCATCCAATTCGAAATTTGAGAATTTTATGTCAGAAGAATCTTCTCTATTTTCTAGGCACACAGGTTCATTTAGTATTAACCTGAATCCGTTGCAAGCGTCCTGTATGTAGGTTTCGAAATTTCTATTCATTGTCTTCGTTTTGACTGCCTTTCTTGTGTTTCTTTTTAACTTGCAGTTATCTGTGAACATGGAAATAATATCAATGATATTTATTTATTTAGGTAGTGGTAAGTTGTACATGAAAGAAGTTTATGTAGATTGATAATTCTCTCTCCGGTCTGCAACAAAGAGCGCCCTCAAACGGCCAGTAGAAAAACTACATCAACTGCAGTCATTCAATCCAACGCTATTACAGTATTTAAAAAAAAAACACTTACGCTTACTGGCATACAGTTGCAGCACAGCTCTCGATATCAAATTGAACACTAAATCTTCCAAATCCTCATCACAGCAAGGCGGCTGCGCTCCCAATCTCAAAAAGGGCACTCCCATGAATTCAAAACCTTTAGAGCTCTCAAAACTGTCTTTGAAGCAATTGCTTAGTGGAAAATTCTTAAATCTATCGTCTACTTTTTCCATTTTATGGTAGCAGCACGGCATAATAATAATTGCCTTTGCCTCGGTCATTTTTAAAAACAAATCCAGGGCCACAACTGTCAAATCGGCGCAAGCATGGAGTCCAGCTACGCAGAAACCGTTAAAATTCAAGAATTTACCGCGTAAATACTGTTCTATTGATACATTTGAATTCTCGTTTATTGTATGTTTTATGTATTTAACGTTCTCTACTGAATTTGGATGATATTTTCCTTGACGTTTCTTGGCACCGACGTAGTGTGAAGTATTGCATTCTAAACCCAATACTTTGAGATTTGTGGTTTCAAAAATAATCTGGTCCAGGTAGCCCTGCAAAAAAATAACTCATTAGTAGTGCCAGTGGAGTAATGGCGTTGCTACGATTCCGGATAAAGGCGGACACAGTCATGCGTATTTGGTTGCTCATGCGACTACAATAAATGATGATTTAAATGTAGCTAGTTAAATTTGACCATATTTTTTATATTTGTCATGTGATTGGTGCTTTCCACTCCCTAGCACAATGTCAGTGGATAGCACTACCCCCTCTCCCCCTCACCTTCGTGCCCAGAAGCACAGAATATATAGTACTAACGTCTGGCTCTGTCTACCCTTACTGCACGCCACTACTACGGTTTTAAGACTTGGCAACCCTAAATGTAAGAGACTAAACTCAATTTTCTTTCTTACCAAACCAGATCCGAAGTCAACAACAACGTCACATCCGTTCTTTTCACATACTTGTTTCACCTCGTTCGCCAAGTACGCGATTTCGTGCCTCTTCTTAGGACTTACACCGCAAGGAATATTCACTACATTTTCTAAATTATCAACTTCTTCAAATTCGTCATGAACAGCTGTTAATCTTGACAATTTTTCAAAGAAATTGTTTAGAAGATCTGTGGGTAGTTTGAAATCTTTGTGAAATACTTCAAGCGTTTGCATATTTTGGACGTCTATGTGTTTCAGAACATCGTGCACCAGTATGTCCGTGTTGGGGAAATTGTATAGATACTGGTATTCTTTAAGAAAAGCTAGGCAATCTTGGAAATAGTCTTCAGGATGTTCAAAAGATGTCGGTAGAGCCATATCGTTTATCTGAAAAGATACAATACAATAACTCTTTATTGCACATCAACACAGTAAGCAGTACATAAAACACAGATAGTGAGAAAAATAAAAGATTTACGTAGAATTTGGGACTAGGAGAATCTAAAACTATAAAAGAGTAACTAGATGGAGACCTGAAATGTGGCTGGCATCCTGGCATGTTCCTGGAGGTGCATGAAGATGAAGAAGGGATAAGGAGACAGCTTTTTTAAAATTTTCTACGAAGGCATAGGGCGCAAGCTAGTCATTTATTAAATAGCAATTAAGGGTGAAGAACAAAAAGTTGTACGCAGGTAGTTAGAATTACCAAAAATAAAAATAAATTGTTAAGGTGTGCATCTTTTTGGTCAATATCATCAGCATCACCTATTTACTAATAATTACGTTATTTTCGCATCCCTCCCTCCTCCATCCTGTATAGTTAATTTGTCAATAGTTTTGAACTAAATCTTCAACAAACGTCCCAAAAGACGTCGAAGAGTTGCACAAAAATAAAAATAGTAAGTTGAGAATAAAATATTTATTTATCTAACTTTGCGTAATACTCTTCAATAAATAACCAATAACAAGCATCATTTTAGAGTGATGTAATCCTTCTTTACATTTCAACTTAACACAGTGCTATGTTTTAAATTTAGTAATAGGTAGTAACATGTTTTTGGATTGGAAAAGATTTACATGAGGTTTATGACACCATTTTTTGTTTGCAGCAGCTCAAATACTGCTATTTTTAACTGACAAATAGTGATAATCTTCTCTATTCTTCACTGTTAGCATCACGCATAATGTCTTTGCCTGATATTACTCTGTTGGCTTACGAAAAAGACAACTTAAGCTTTTCGTGTCATCAAACTTCGACTGAAGTCCATCAATACTAAATTCTACCATTCTGACCATAACTTTTATCATGTTCTTCAGTTTACTGCTGGGGGCCACTAATCTTATCCCACTCCTCGCCTTCTTTGGTCAGTTGCTGAGATGCACCTTCTCCGATCACGCATTTACCGGCCCACTTGTCACTGCCCAAGTATTTCTGGCAGACCTCAATCAGGTCTTCTTTGTTCACTGCTAGAACACGCTCCCTCTGCGTTTTCCAAATGTCATAAGACAGGCCATAAAGGAAGAGGTCTATGCCTTTCATGTATTCAGCGACGGGCTGGTCCATTTGCTGAAGAATCGACAGTTTAGATTCGAACAAGTTCTGATCATCCACTAGGCTAGTATTTTTGGAGACCCAATCTGCCGTGTCGTCAAAAACATCCATGGTGATCCTTGAATTGGGATCTCTGTAAGAGTAGTAGCTGAAGATACCGTCGAGTGTCAGCGCTGCGCCGCCGCCGTAGGCGCCATTCTGCTCTCTCACAATAGGATGGAGGTATTTCGACGTCAAAAACTTAGATAATACTCGTAGCTTCGGATAATCTGGGTGAGAATAAGCCACAGTTGGGATAACTTTGGAGCAGAAGTTGACGGGTATATTCATTGATATATGAAGGCCCCGTTTCGTGTCAGGCATTTTTTCCGAGTCAATCCAATTGATGCGATTTACGTCCTTGCTGTCTTTGCTTAAATCTGCACAGAATTTCTCCACAGCCGGCAGAACTTCTGTGTTCGTGTTGCAATAATGGAATGCTGCTCTCAAATTGCTTCCTGTTAAAATTTGGTTAGAAATTTCATCAATTGTGCTTGCAATTTCACTAATACTGTATTTGTTCTGGGCTTCTTGCATGCTCATCACATGGTGTAAACCTTGGAGTTTTTCCTTGCAAGCGTCTACAGACGACACTAAGGATCTTGCTGCTTGCATGGCAAAAACGTGTCCGCTGTCAATAATTCCAGTGGTCAAAGATGAGCAGTAGTTAGTTAACAGCATTTTAAGGCGTTCCTCGTTTTGGAAATTAGGTTTAGCAAAGATCTCCCTCCAGATATCAAGCATTTTTGGCAGATTTTCGTCCAAACAGTGGCTTGAAATAAGCAAACCTTGTTCGTATTGGTCTCCTTGATCTATGTGCTCTGTGATATGGGACGTAAAGCTTAACCCTGATGTGGATTTGCTGATGTGTTTGTCAAAGTCTCTATAGTTGTAAGATTTGGTATCGAATTTGCCCAAAATATAGTTGAAAAATGGCAGTAACCCTCTTTGTTTTTCGTTTAGTCCTTCAGTTCCTAGTACACCTTTAAAGTAAGTCACCCCATTGGTGTTGGCTTCCAATAACTGCAAAGGCACTGTTCCTGCCAGTGTATGCTTTATAGGGGGTGCTGTTTTGTTCAGTGTGATTTCATTAATTTTGAGACAAGGTAGAATATCTAAATCTTGTTCCTTCTTCTGTGCTCTGGACAATGCAAGACCTTCATTATAAATGGCTTCTCTGTCAGCATCGCTCAAGGCTTTTATTTTACTTTTTAAAGCCTTTTCTTCAGCTTCATTGAAAATGTCATCAAATTTAGGGTTTGGTTGCATGGTCATAATCAGTTTGTGATTGTTCAAAATGAAGTATTTCTCCAATGTGTCTTGAATGTAGCTGGGCTTCAAAAGGCTGTGTTTTAGTTCCTTCAGTAGCTTATTCACTTTGAGAGCATCTAGGATAGGTCCATTATGGTTCCAGAGAGGCATCAGGTTGAAGAGAACATTCAAACCAAATTTAGGTGACTGGTGTTTAACCGAAAGTTCAAAACCATGCAACACACTTTCAATGTGGTCCTTCTCAAAGCCTTTTTCGTATATTTCGTGAATCGTTTTAGTAACAATGTCATCAACTAATTTGAAATTAGACTTTTCAACATCTCTTAAGCCTACAACAAATAGAGTGTCTCTTATTTGATTGTCATAACCTGTGAGGCCATTGTAACCACCAGAAATGTTTTTTTCTATTAGGCTTTTGTAGAAAGCAGAATTTGGACCAATCAGCATGAGCTCAGCCAGAGCAGTCAGCATAAAAGTGTCAAATATGTTAGTAATGTCCGACATGACAAATCCTATAGCAATTTGGTTTTGTTTCTCAATGGGACCGCCATACTGGTCAACTCTACAGCTTATATTGGCATGTTTTGGTATCTTCCATCTTTCCTGTGGTGTTACAACTGTATTTGACGGATCTAAGTATTCACAGTAACTCAAGTATGTCTCATTCAGCATTTTGAGGTTAGAATCTAAAGGAAAGTTCCCGTAGGAATAGATTTTCGCGTTACTCGGATGGTAGTGGGTCGCATGAAAGTTTTTCAAATGCTCATGTGACAATTCAGGAATGCACAAAGGGTCTCCACCAGATACATATCCATAAGTGCCTTTAGGAAGTATGGCGTTGATGAACTTTTGACCAAACAAAGAGTTTGTCTCTGAGAAAGCTCCCTTCATTTCGTTATAAACAACTCCTTTGAAAGCCAACTCTGATGTTTTGTCTTCAAGGTTAGTGTGTTCTAATCGCCACCCTTCTTGCAAGAAGTCTAAGCGTAGCAGGTTGGGCTTGAACACAGCATCTAAGTACACTTTCTGAAGATTTCTGTAATCTACTTCATTCTGCGAAGAGAATGGGTAAAATGTATAATCAGGGCCTGTTAATGCATTCATAAATGTTGCCAGAGATCGGTTCAACATTTTGAAAAAGGGATCTCGAACTGGATATTTCTCTGAGCCGCATAGTACAGTGTGTTCTAGAATATGTGGAGTGCCCATGGAATCTAAAGGTGTAGTACGGAAGCCAACTGAAAAAACATTGTTTGCATCATCTCTTTCTAAATGAAGATACTCTGTTTTTGTCTTTTCATGTGTCAATAGAAATGCAGTCATATTGTATTCTTTGATATGTTCAATATTTTTACAAAGGAAGCCATGGACCGTCTTCCCGGCTTCAATTTTTTGGGGCACATTTTCCTTTTTTCGCAATATGCCTCCGCTGGAAAATCTTGTTGATGTGAAGCGACTTTGAAGGCCCCTCCATCCGCAATTATGGAGTCGCGCGTACATTTTACCGTTTAACGACTTTGTGCCTCAATTCTCCTGCAAATATACATATCACTCACTGGTTTTAAAAGTTCCAGTTACGTAAAATGAGTTTCAAATTATAAAATCGCAAGGTTCGGGTGTCTCTTTCGAAAACGATTAAATAATCGTGTTTTTAATATATAACAATGTTAGGGAGTGAATGACGTTAGCTAGCAACAGTCGAACTGTATTATATTTATGTAAAAAAATTAGAAAAATAATTTGTTGTAAAGTCTGGAGTGTTACGCCGAAAACAAATGAAACATGGTGCAATATTTTCATACTTACATAAACGGTAATAAATACGGAGGAATTTTCCTTCTTATCTTAGAAGTTGTATTTGTAATATATCTTAACGAATATAAGATCTTTATATTATCATCTTCGATAATATTTTTGGTTGAATGAAAGAAAATGTTAACCTTTTGTAGCACGGGGAAATTATGACAATTGTACGTAATGTTGCCTTATAGTATTTTTAAATTACTCCAATTATTTAAAATGTTTTCTTTCAAAAATTCTTGCTGTTTCCATAAATTATGTACTATGTTAATTTATTTAATTAATCAGATAAAAAGGTTTAATGACTTAAAATTATATTTATTGGCTTAATTAGAAATCAGTATAAAATGTAGGTTCTACTATATTTACAGAAATGGTAACACCTGTGTGCGTTTCGATTTTGCACTGGTGAAAATGTTTTCTGCAACAAAAAGGCAACAATCGATAATTATCATCTTACTATCAATCATTTAATACTTCAAACATGCTTTGATTGTTATAGAGTTAAATGTTTTTTTGATTTAAATACCACTGAAAAGGCAAAAATCTCTTAATTCACTTTCACAAATCACTGAAATGCATGATCATGATCAAAACAACCAAGGCGACCAAGACGCAATATTTTGACGTTTCTTTTCTTTCTTTTTAAACACGTGTGGTGCGTGTGATGGGCTCGCTGCGAGTCCAGTTATTATTTACAATAAAATAATAACATTAAACTCACAAAATGAGTTTGTACAACTTCAAAAAGATCGCCGTCGTGCCCACGGCTAAGGTAAATATTGAATAAGCATTTGATTTTATTAATGTTTACATGCGATATTCTAACCTTAAATCGTTGTTTTTTCTTACTTTTCAGGATTTTATAGACATTATTTTGTCTAAAACACAAAGAAAAACACCAACAGTAGTACATAAGCATTACAAAATATCGCGGATACGTGGGTTTTACATGAGAAAAGTGAAGTTTACGCAGCAGAATTTCCACGACAGGCTATCTCGTATTATACAGGTATGTGGTGCTTTTAATTATTGAAACTGCTTTTATTAATTTATTATACTTATGTATAAGCTTAAATATTGAAAAATACACAAATTTAAAGAGGAGGTACCTACAATTCAGTTCACAATATTGCTCAATATTTTGGCAATTCTGTACCAATTTTGAAATAATCACTCAAAAATAACATGAAAGTCGAAAAATCGATATATTACTACAGAGCTGTAATTGGTAGGATCTACATAATAAATTTCACCTGAGTCCATTCAGGCGTTTTCATGCATGCGCATACTTACAAAGTTTCCCATTTTTTTAATTGTTAGGATAGACCAAACATAAATCAACATAGTTAATACACACCAATCATAATATCTGCTCTCAGAGTTTGTTCCGGGCACATCCCCACAAACAAATTTTAGCACATGATGAGAGTTAAACTATCACCTCTGTGAGAGATTTGCCATAAGGTAGAAGACTTGTCCCATTTGTTGTTGGTATGTGTTCGGAACTCAGACTTAAGAAGAACTTGGGGGTTTGGACCCCATGCACAAATGCCTGGTCAATTGCTGTTAGAGCCAACATCTGACAAAGCCATTTGCATATACCACTTCTTTGATCTATTCCTTGTGTAGGGAAATAAGCGAGCACCCATGAAGCTGACATGATCACCTGGAGTGTTCAACCTGGCCTTAACAAAAATAAGAAAAAAAATCTCAATATTTTAAATTTCATATAAATTGTTTACTTTTTATTTTTAATATTGTCTGTCCCCAGGAATTCCCCAAGCTAGATGATGTCCACCCATTCTACGCAGACCTGATGAATGTGCTGTACGACAAAGACCACTACAAGCTGGGTCTCGGCCAGCTCAACACTGCCCGCCATCTCATTGACAAGTAAGTTATCCAGTGAAACGTTACACAAATATGTGTAGCAGCTGACTTTGAATTTCACAGTAAATTTATTTTTTCCACACCTTCAGAAAAGTAACTTTTCCTCCCTAACGAGAGGGAGCAAAGTGCAACTTTTCTGTTCAAGGCTTTTCTAAGTGTTTTATTGCAAATGCCATTTTTTGAAGTTGATAATTGTAAAGCCACACCATTTTCTATGCTGGTTGTTCTTAATGCTCGGTGTGAAAAGTTGTATGAGCCACTCGGGAGCAAAATTATTTTCATCTTGGGCGTTAACACTTGAATCCCTCATTACAGGATTCTACTTTAGAATTCAATGTACGCCCTCGCCGTAAATACACCATTTTGCTCCCTTGTGACACAATAGTTATTTGTGTCACAAGGGAGCAAAATGGTGTATTTATAGCGAGGGCGTACATTGAATCCAGAATGTAGCAAAGGATTCTACAATAGATTCCTGAGCGTAGCAAGGGATTCTAAAGTAGAATCCTGAGCGTAATGAGGGATTAATGTGTTAACGCCCAAGATGAAAATAACTTTGCTCCCGAGTGGCTCATACAACTTTTCACACCAAGCATTAAGAAACTTGAAAAAAAAAAACAAATTCTAAATATTATTAAAGAACAACCAGCATAGAAAATGGTGTGGCTTTACAATTATCAACTTGAAACAATGGCATTTGCAATAAAATATTTAGAAAAGCCTTGAACAGAAAAGTTGCACTTTGCTCCCTTTCGTCAGGGAGGAAAAGTTACTTTTCTGACGGAGAGGTGTGAAAACACTTAGAAAAGCCTTGAACAGAAAAGTTGCACTTTGCTCCCTCTCGTCAGGGAGGAAAAGTTACTTTTCTGAAGGAGAGGTGTGAAAATAACTATTAACCCAAATAAGTCTGTCTACATTTGGAAAATGTCTTGTTAAGAAGGCAAAAGTCTAGGTCATTAACAAAAAAAGTTCCCTTAAGGCAGCCATAGCCAAGTTCTCTGCTAATTCAAAGGCATAAATCTACCACAAGACTCACATAACTCGAGTCTTTAATCGAATATAACGCGTAAGTAGCGGTGTGCGCGAATTTGCTATGGCTGTCTTAATGAACTCTTTTTTGTTAATGACCTTTTAATGTGAGATGAAGAACTTTACTATAATCAAAGTATTTATTCATTCAACGTACACATCTTACAAGTAGAACAGCCATATTTTTAGACACTTTTTTTTTTATAATTAGTATACCAACATGGAACATAAAATATAAATGTTGCTATATCCAAAATGACGTCAACCTTTACTGTCTTAGCAGACATATTACCAAAAAAAAAATCGTAGCCAGGAACAAACACTTTTTTTTCCTAATATTTGTTGAGGCTTTGAACATCTCAGGTGATCATAAGAGAAATTATCTACCATCCATCCGTATGAGAGACTAACACATACGCCCTTATCCTTCTTTGATGGTTTGTAATAATTGTAATAGATTTTAGTCATGGTCATTCTTAAAAATGTTGCGTCACGTCATGTCCCGAATGAATGTTTTCTTTCTTTCTTTCATTTATCGGTCATGGCAAAGCTTCTGGAGCCCCTTCGCCTTAAAAGTATCCCTACAGAGGAGAGAAAACAAGAAGGAAAAGTACTCACCTTTCTCATTTTGGTTTTCAGCGTAGCAAAAGACTATGTTCGCCTCTTAAAATATGGAGATTCTCTGTACCGCTGCAAGCAGCTGAAACGAGCAGCCCTGGGCCGCATGGCGACCATCATGAAACGCCAGGCCGCCAATCTAGCTTATTTAGAACAGGTCAGTTTAGTAGCAGCTGGGAATAATGCTCTGGTGTCCCTCAGGGCACTGTGTTAGGGCAAGTCTTGTTGCTTTCATGTATACTTTTAATTAATAGTAAGATTGCATCCTGAAGCCAAAATTTTGTGTTTGTAATAAACAAGTTGTCTATTTCAAATCATACAATTGAATTCGTAGTGGCAGAATTCTCTTGCATTTGGTTTTTATATGTAAATTGAATATTATTATTCAATCAACAAAAATTACAGTGGCAAGTAAAGCTTGTATTATTATTTTCTTTAAACAAAATCTTACAACTTGACAAGCTTGTGCATGTCACTGTAGAACCTTGTTGTAGTCAGCATTTGCCGCAATTATCAAAAAACTTAATAAGAACAGCCAAGGCTCCCTGCAACAGGGTTCCGAGTGCCAAACTTCGAACTCCGAACTTGTCAAGGTATAGAAACACAAGGTATAGACAAAGTGTTTTCAGTGTTATATCTTGACTTTGTCATCATCATATCCATCATATAGTACGTCTGCTGTGGTTCAACAGGTAAATAGGTTTAGTTTAGATAGATTAATAACTATATTCACAAACATGCCGTGACAATACGGTATTTGACAACTCCTGATTTTGCCATATCTCAATATTATTATGAAAATATCGATATAAAAGAAAGAAAGAAAAGAAAGAAAATAATTTATTTATAACAGCAATGACACATAATAAGTAAAAATAACAATAGGAAATGTTGCCGTTATAAAAAGGTTCCGGCTCAGCATAACGCTTAACACTGGATATACAGATACTGATAGTGTTTAGCGAAGAGAAAATTTAAATCGGTTGAAAATTGGAATTATAGTGATTTTTTGAAAAATCTATATGTCTCTTTCTCAAACGCTTTTCTCTATGCGGCAAGTATGGCGGTACTGCCACATGCCAGTATGTCTTTCTCTGTCTAATCTTGAATTTCAAACCTGTATAACTTTGTTATTTGTAAAGGTAGCTTAAAAATTGTTTTTCTATTCGATAACAGGCATTGTGTAGTTTTAATTTATAAAACATATACAAAATAGTCAAATACCGTATTGTACGAAAACAAACAATTCAAGTTATAACATATAAATTAAAGTTGTCACGGCACAGTATTGTGATGGCGTTATTCGCTGCGCTCGCGCAGGCTCGGGTGGCCGAATGGTACGCAGCTCGCGCTTCGTGCAGCCGACCCGAGTTCGAATCCCAGACGACCCGCCCGACAAATTGCAGTTGTTTCCTTGTAGTCACGGCCAGTGGGCGTACCAACTGCATTTGATGATCAGAAGTGCGACAACGAATCGAAAATCCACAGCAACTGCCAATCACTGTTTAACGTTAAAATAAATTATTAAAAAGTTGACACTGGTTATTACGATGTACCATCAGCCAAATATGTGGTCTACCACCCTAAAGCTGATAATAGTTTGCATGTCAAAAAACAATAATGCCAAGAGACGTATCTGTCAACTTGAAAGTTCGACTTTAGCGACATACTCATTTGATAGGAACTTGTTTGAAAATTGATAGACCACTTATTTGGCTGATGGTACATCACCGCACGCGACCGATGCGAGCATCCGAATAATCTGCTGCGGCATTGCTGCCACAGCGCTGATATTCTGTCGTAACCAGTACGAGTTGACGCACTCTCGCAATTTTTAACCCCCGACGCAAAGAGAGGGGTGTTATATGTGTGTCTGTGTGCGGACGGGTGGACCGATTTGAATGCGGTTTTTTTTATTTGAAATCAGCTTTTCTTTTCTAGCGATGGTTCTTAGACATGTTCATGTTGTGTGAATTGGTGTCAAGTGTCATGATATTTATTTTATTTTACTAGCTTTTGCCCGCGGCTTCGCCCGCGTGGAATTCGTTTATCGCGCGCTGTTCCCTCGGGAACTGTGCATTTTTCCGGGATAAAAAGTAGCCTATGTCACTCTCTGGCCCATAAACTATCTCTATGCCAAAAATCACGTTGATCCGTCGCTCCGTTACGACGTGAAAGACGGAAAACATACAATCACACAAACATACAAACACACACACTTTCGCAATTTATAATTATTAGTATGGATTTATGTTTCATCAAAATCGGTTCAGGCGTTTTTAGATATTGAACTTTGAAGTGACAAGGGTTTTCCAACTTTTTTTTTTTCGTTTGTGTTAGTTACTCTTACTTATGTACTATAATATATAAATTAGGTCTCCCCGACGTTCACATCATGTTGATGTTCCAGGTGCGTCAACATTTGGCGCGTCTGCCCTCCATCGACCCGTACACGAGAACCATCATCATATGCGGGTTTCCCAACGTTGGCAAGTCCAGCTTCATCAACAAGGTATGACCTTTTACAAGGTATAATTTTAAACATGGATCTCCGCAAAGTAACACCTGATGTAGTTAAAGGGGTCGATCAACTTTTTCTTGTTTGTTATTCTGTCCCTGTCCAAGAGATAACAGTGACAGAGTTTCTTAAAAAAACCGTTATGATCAAGGAGCGGAATTTCTCATAGCAAAAATCAAACGTCAAAGGAATTGAACATAAGTTTTATCGACTATCCATAAATATTTCAGCAATTAATAAAACAGGAAATAGTAGGTACTTTTAGGGGCTGTATCACCATCCATTGATTAGTGTTAACTGGCGGTTAGGTGTGATGCCGTCTCTATTGGTTTTGATCGAATAGACGGAGACGACATCACATTTAACCGTCGGTTAACGATAATCAATGTATGGTGATACAGCACCTTAAAATAGCAATTTGTAAGTTAGTTACAATTAAAATATAAAGAGCTTGAGCTGCTTCAAATTAACTTTACATTTAGAGCAGTAAATCGTTGAAGTATCTTCATTGTAAATAAGTAAGGGATGTTTTCTTATCCATTTGTCAAACGTTTTTCTTTTAAGATTAACCATTTTAATAACACGTGAATGACTGAGAAAAACTGAAGCGACATAAATATCAATAATATCATATCATGGGACACTTGACACCAATTGACCTAGTCCCAAACTAAGCAAAGCTTGTACTATGGACACTAGGCAACGGATAAACATACTTATATAGATAAATACATACTTAAATACATATTAAACATCCAAGACCCGAGAACAAACATTCGTGTTATTCACACAAATATCTGCCCCGGCCGGGATTCGAACCCAGGACCTCAAGCTTCGTAGTCAGGTGCTCTAACCACTTAGCCATCCGGTCGTCAAATATGAGACGTTGACGCGATTTATTTTATTTTAATATGGAGATGCAAATCGCTTATCAAAGAGGTCTAATGTCACAGAATAATGTTAAAGGCGATAACAAGCAGAGTCGATTCGATAACATCGATAACTGGAACAGTTGATAAAACTTATGTTCAATCCCTTTGATGTTTGATTTTTGCTATGAGAAATTCCGCCCCTTGGTTATGATATATGCTACTAATGTGCTTAGGAGATTGTCCATAATCCCATGCCCCAATGACCTTCGATCTGAATGCCTTAGTTTTCTAATGATTTTTGTAGCTTATTATATTAACAACAACGGCTTTCAGCAATATAGTATCCCATATTTACATCAAAGTTCATTATTTTCGAGATATTTGGCATCAAAGTTGAACAATTTTAGGCCAAAAAACTGGTTTTCTGGCCATAACTTTTGTGTTAATTAGTTTCAAATGAAAACCATCGACCAGTTTTTAGAGACGTCAAATACGAACCCAAATATGTAGATTTCGTATATGTTAGATCTTTCACGTCAATAGAGATACGAAATACGTGTTTTTTTTTTTTCAGACAATGTTTAAAAAAAATCATACAAAATTAAGTATTCATTTTTTTTCAAAATCCGGTAGACAAAAAAGGAGATAAAAGATTGGAGAACCGATAGCCGTTTGACTTATAATTCTATCTGTAGTGCAAAAGTAGGAGATACGATTCAAAACTTGTCAAAAATCGATGAAAACCTCGGGTAGCCCCTTAAATAATAGGCTTGTAACTACGACAAAAATGTACCCTATAACCACAGGAAACATGGAGAAACTCATGGTTTTAAAGAGTTGTCCAGGGCACGTAACCATGGCAACGCGGTACAGGGAAAAGTTGGTCGACCCAAAGATATAAGAACACTCTTACTCGGTGATCTCTATTGCCTAATGGCTAAAGGCGGAAACATACAACTCAAACGCGACGCCACGCCACGCCACGTCGTCCGACGCATGTTTCTATTGCACCTGACCATAATAAATATATGGGACTGAATGAGGCTACCGTTTTCGCGTTCACTAGTTGGCGCCACTGTAGCCAAAGGTCCTGCCTTAAGTACAGCGGTTAGTTTGTTATTCATCATCATCATCAGCCGGAAGACGTCCACTGCTGGACAAAGGCCTCCCCCTTAGAACGCCACAATGAACGACAACTCGCCACTTGCATCCACCGGTCACCCGCAACTCTCACGATGATGTCAGTCCACCTGGTGGGAGGCCTGCCAACGCTTCGTCTTCCGGTTCGTGGTCGCCACTCGAGGACTTTTCTCCCCCAACGGTTATCTGTTCTTCGAGCGATGTGGCCCGCCCATTGCCACTTCAACTTGCATATTTTACCAGCTATGGCGATGATTTTAGTTCTTCGACGTGTTTCCGTATTCCGGAGTTTGTTTACGGGCGTAAAAACAAAATTTAAATTTAAATCATTATATTTTAATACCTTAAAACTGTACCTACCAAAATACCATACCAAAGTACCGTACAAAATACGAAATCCTTAGAAAAATCTTACTTAATTCTTTCGTAATGGCTAGGGAACCCTATTTCGGGCGTGTCGGACACGCTCTTGGCCAGTTTTTTATTTCTAAGTTTGTTTTGTTTGATTACTTTTTAATATATTTAAATTTGCTAAATTTGAGGTTATTCACAGGTTTAAATTTTTATTTCTGCCTTATGCAATTGTGTTGTTTTTTCTCTGTTTTTGTACAAACGATGATTAGAGTTATAATTTACAATATGACAACGAGATTCCACTGATTATGTATGTGTTATATATGTTTTACAGATAACTAGGGCGGACGTAGAAGTGCAGCCTTACGCGTTCACTACAAAGAGTTTGTACGTCGGCCACACCGACTACAAGTATCTGAGGTGGCAGGTGAGAAGTATTTCTAACCCCCCCACGCGAAAGGAGGGGTGTTGTGTGACCTCTATATTATGATATTTTGATTTTGACTGACTAAATAACTTTCTATCAAAATATATAGGTAATAGACACGCCAGGCATCCTGGACCACGCGCTAGAGGAGCGCAACGTGATAGAGATGCAAGCTGTGACGGCGCTGGCGCACCTGCGCGCCGCCATCTTGTATTTCGTGGACCCCTCCGAGCAGTGCGGCCACAGCATCGAGGATCAGGCGAGTACATCATTAAAGAAAGAAGACATTTCATTTGTTGGTGGTCCGTACCGTACCGTCTCGCTAATCCTGCCGTGAAGCAGCAGAGCTTGCACTGTTGTGTTTCGGCGTGGAGAGTAAGACAGGCGGTGAAATTACTGGCACTCGAGGTATCCCATCTTAGGCCTCTAGGTTGGCAACGCATCTGCAATACACCTGGTGTTGCAGATGTTTATGGGCGGTGGTGATCTCTTACCATCAGGAGACCCACTTGCTCGGTTGCCATTGAGTTGAATAAAAAAAAATTGAATAGAATATAAATGTTTATTCGCACTTCGCAAATTACATACAACACAAAATAAACAAGTATAAAGTAAATATTAATATAAGAAGGTATTTGCGAAATTACGAAGCGGTCTCAGATCAGCATAGTGCTGGCCGTAGAGGCCAACGCTGGAAGACATTTAATTTTCACAAAGACGCAAATACAACAAAATTTAAATAAAGAAAATACGATTCTTTTTTTTATCATGGGAAGGAAGCCAACGAGTAAGCTATTCACCTGGTATATCCTGGGTTCTATTTATTAATTAATTATGTAAAACGATGTAGCTGAGAAGCTTTTTTCTTCCCCTGGCTCCGATGTAAGAAAATATTAGAATCGCCTCGAAATTCTCAGTAATAGTATTTTATGCAGCTGTATCGTAATAGGGGTCCTTAAAACACGAGTTTGGTTCATAATAGGGTCACATGAGTGTTTTAAGGCCTAATTGCTCCGCTCAGCTGTTTCCACCTGAGCTGTGTTGAGCGAGGATAGGTAAATGAAGCTTTTCTATTGGTCCATGAAAACAAATTCCTCGCAGTAACTTTTTTTATTACTGCCACACGCAATTTCATATTAAAGACATGCAGCACACAGAAACTTATCACTGTCGAATGATGATGATGATGGATGATCTTCCAGATATCCCTGTTCGAGAGCATAAAGCCCCTGTTCAGCAACAAGCCTCTCATCGTGGTCCTCAACAAGATGGACGTGGTCCGGCCGGAGGACCTGCCCCCCCCAAAAGGAAGCTGCTGGAGGAGCTGGAACAGCGCTGCTCGCAGAACCCGGTCAAGTGAGTGCATCAGTATGCCAGTAACGACACTACGTATAAAGCACAGCATCATCCCAGCCTATATACGTCCCAGAATGAGAGGGCTTGGGCAGTAGTTCCCGCGCGGGCCCAGTGCGGATTGGGAACTTCACACATACAGATTTCCTCACGATGTTTCCCTTCACCGCAAACGTCGTGGTAAATTTCAAATGTAATTTCGCACATGATTTCGAAAAAACTTCGAGGTGCGAGCCGGGGTTGGAACCCACGATCCTCTGCTTGAGAGGCGCTAGGTCAAACCACTAGGCCACCACGGCTTTTTATCGTATAAAGTACAGTCAACTATAAATAGATGACATGTATACAGGGTATAGTTGTTAAGAGTCAGAGCCTATGATTGTTCCGTAAGTATAACAGATACATACATCAGTCAGTGCCCTACAAAAATGTCATTAACCCTTAGAATTCAAGCCCCGCTAATTTAGATACGCTACTACAAAATGAATCATAGTTTTATATTGTTTAGCTATGAGACATTAATTTAAAAAGGAATATTATTTTTAACGACTTCAATACGGTATTTGACTATTTTGTATATGTTTTATAAATTAAAACTACACAATGCCTGTTATCGATTAGAAAAACAATTTTTAGGCTACCTTTACAAATAACAAAGTTATAAAGGTTTGAAAGTCAAGATTAGACAGAGAAAGACATACTGGCATGTGACGTTACACGCCAGTACCGCCATACTTGCTGCATAGAGAAAAGCGTTTGAGAAAGAGAAAAAATCACTATAAATCCAATTTTCAACCGATTTAAATTTTCTATTCGCTAAACACTATCTGTTTATCTATATTTTCATAATAATATTAAGATATGGCAAAATCAGGAGTTGTCAAATACCGTATTGTATTTGTACCGTATTGTAAATTCAGCAAGGTCGAATATTTGTGTACATTTATGTGGTCGCTATATGCACTATGCCTGGAAAATTAAATTATAATACTTAATTTATTTCGTATATTCTCCATAAGTTGTTAGCATCATGGAGTCTTAAAAATATAGTTACTACTTATAAAATAAAACTAGAAACAATATCGCATTATATTCGTTCAATCCCTTCATCATCATTATACATAGAGTCCACATACATACTCTTTTGGTTTTGATATAGAGAAGAAACTTTGGCCCGATCGAAGCTGTCGCAGACTCGTGTCTGTTTGTCAGTCAAAGCGCGGCCCACAGCGAACGTTGTCATATGGTCGCTCGGTACGTCTGTCTGTGTATCGAGCATTACCCATGGCAAATACAAAAACCGGCCAAGAGCGTGTCGGACACGCCCAAAGTAGGGTTCCGTAGCCATTACGAAAAAATTAAGTAATATTTTTCTAAGGATTTCGTATTTTATACAGAATCTTCCAAGTTTAGTTATATTTTATATATTATAAATAAATTCTACAATTTATTAAATTAATTACAACTAGATAGTTATAGGCTAACCAGAATTATAAAAAAACCTCGCCATATTGCGGAAACCAATAGAACTAATTTCTTGCGCTGGTAACACTAAATTCAAATGTCGTCTGTCTATTGCTGTCAAAGTTTAACGTTGTTTGCGCGTGGTATTGTAAAGTGTTATTTTGTGTTTTTATGCGTTAAAATGCGGAAGATTATCCATAGTCTTGGAAGGAACATGATTCACAATGTATAAAAGTATTTGTTATAGAAAAAGTCTGAAGGATTGGAAAATATTCCTTTAAATAACATCACCGACACCTTTGTCAATATGACTGGTAGTTGTTTGTATAGTAAGTTTAAATAATGTTGCAATATAAAACGTAGAAGTGCTGCTCTGGCGCCAGGTTTTTTATATTCCTGGTCGGCCTTTAGTTAGTTATTTGTATTACCTTACGTTGATAATACAAACATTGAATAATCATACACAATAACAGTGAGAGTATTTAGCGTGCTGCGACCCCCTCTGAGACGTGACCCACAGATTGAAAAAAAAACATTGTTCTAGTTCATTTAGCACTCTGGTACAGATGCAGTATAGGTAGTACCACCAGAGTTCAGGTCACGCACACAAGAACATGTCATCTAATGACAGGGGATTTTGACATTTACTCATTCATTTCATTCATTCCATTGTTATGCAATCAGAGGGCTAATTTTGTAAAGTTTCTGTCACTCGCGATCACAATCAAACGGCAGTTTATGTATGTGAAAACTGTCATTTGATTGTGATCGCGATTGTCAGAAACGTTACGCAATAGACCCTCAGTTTTACGTGTAGCTTTTATTTTTATTTTTATTCGACTGGATGGCAAACGAGCAAGTGGGTCTCCTGATGGTAAGAGATCAACACCGCCCATAGACACTTGCAACACCAGGGGGATTGCAGATGCGCTGCCAACCTAGAGGCCTAAGATGGGATACCTCAAGTGCCAGTAATTTCACCGGCTGTCTTACTCTCGACGCCGAAACACAACAGCGCAAGCACTGCTGCTCCACGGCATAGCGAGCAAGATGGTGGTAGGTGGTAGATGGTGGTACTTCATCTCTCGTGGCACTGCCTGTAACATCCGTTGTCCAACAGCGCGGCGTCCAACTCTGAGCTGTCGACGGTGCCCATAATGCGGATGTCCACTGTCACGGACGAGGGCGTCCAGGAGGTCAAGATAGAGGCGTGCGAGCGGCTGCTGGGGCACCGCGTCACCGAGAAGATGAGGACCAAGAAGGTACGACCGGGGTGGACAAATATGTCCTTACTGTCAACCCATTGGATTCCTAGGCCACAACAGAACCTTGTCTGTGTGTCCTTTTACGTCATCCTATAGGCATTGCTATAGACAAATCAAATATATAAAGGCTGACCAGAATTATAAAAAACCTCGCCATATTGCGGAAAACCAATAGAACTAATTTCTTGCACTGGTAACACTAAATTCAAATGTCATCTGTCTATTGCTGTCAAAGTTTAACGTTGTTTGCGCGTGGTATTTTAAAGTCTTTTTTTATGTTTTTGTGCGTTAAAATGCCGAAGATTATCCATAGCCTTGGAAAATAATTCATAACGTATATGTCATGTATTTGTCATAGAAAATATTCCTTTAAATAACATCACCGACACCGTTGTCGATATGACTGGTAGGTGCCGTATAGTAAGTGTAAAGAATGTTACAATATAAAACTTGAAAGTGCTGCCCTCGCGTCAGGTTTTTTTATATTCCTGGTCAGCCTTTACTATGGTAATGTACTATAGTGGCCTAGTAATCAAATTGATTGACTGTAGGTGCATTACGGCAAAAAAAATTAGTTAGTTTTATAAATATCTTGAAACATTTACAATTTATAAAAAAAATGCATTCGGTGGACACATTGGTGCACCATGATTAATTATTCATTATTTGATTATGATCATAATTTGATAGCTTAGTAGCGACATCTCTTGTCTGGGTGAGCGGTTAGTTCCAAAAGAATGTGACGTCTCTCGATGTGAGCGAAACATAGATGTCGCTAGTGCTGCTGTTTAAGTAGCGTAGTAGAAAAAAACAACCTGAGATATGTGTGCATAGGAGAAATTCGTGTCTTGACTCCTGTCCAGCGGTGGTGTAGGGGTTATAGCACGCAGCACGGATTGCTGAGGACCTGGGTTCGATCCCCAGCGCTGGTCTCTTTCTGTTTATATTTTCGATATGGTTTGTTTACGGTTCGTGCTAGTGGCGCCCCCTGCGCAGTTTTGCGCAATATTCCTTACTGATGTAAATTTTCCCATGATATTTATTTAACTTTTATAATATTAACTTTTGTTTGGCACCTCGCAGGTGGACGGCATCCTGAACCGGCTGCACGTGGCGACCCCCTCCCCGCGGGACGGCAAGCCGCGCCCCCCCTCCATCCCGCCGCAGGTGCTCGCAAGGAAACAAGCCCAGGCCGACCGCGACGCGCGCAAACGGAAGCTGGAGAGGGAGATCGAGCTGGAGGAGGGAGATGATTATGTGCTGGGTGAGTGCCAAGATGCCCCCAAAATGCCTAAGAGGCCGCCTGTTGCTAAACTTGTAATTTTCTCTCTTTGTACCTGTTTTCTGTATCGTTTAGGTACTAGTTGTGGTGTACAGTCGAAGGCAGAAATATCTGTACAGCCATAGCATCAAATATTATGTATACGTCGACCTTATGGTTAGTATCATAAAGGATAGATATTTTTGACGCCCTTGACTGTACAATAAATAGTCATTGTATTGTATTGTAAGTTGTAAGAGGATGATGGATGAGTCTCATTGTACGGTCTTATTTTATGGGGATCTGCTGCAGACATTGAGTCAAATTTTTATTTATAAAAGAGTTAAATTAGAGCCATCTATAATTTGAAGACGCGTAAATCTTTAAGATCTTTCTTTAAGGAAATAAGTATTCTAACTAACTAACCCGGTCGTTGTTTTATGTGTTTGTAACAATTACATTATCAAAGCCATTCATATGGAAATTCATTATTTAGTGTCATATGTATTTAAGTATGTATCTATCTATATAATTATATTTATCCGTTGCTTAGTACCCATAACACAAGCTTTGCTAAGCTTACTTTGGGATTAGGTCAATTGGTGTGAATTGTCCCGTGATATTTATTTATTGATTTATTTATTTAATTATCAAATTATGATAATTACGAACTTCTCCGATAAAATAAAATAAAAAAACCATTATGACTGACACTACATCTGTAACATTGAGTTGTAGATTTAGCGGAAAAAGCTTTTACACAGACCAAGTAAATATCAATCTTATGTCAATGTCATAGAGACTGAAATGGAAAAATTATTCTCACTTTAACTATACCCCCAACATCCTTTCAGACCTCCAAAAGAACTACACGGAGATACCGGAGGAGGAGCGCCATGACCCCATCCCCGAGTTCTGGGAGGGACACAACATCGCCGACTACATCGATCCCGACATCTTTGACAAGCTGGCCGAGCTGGAGCAGGAGGAGGCGCTCAGGGAAGAGGGGGGACTCTATGCTGTGCCCAAGATAGAGCTGGACGAGACCATGAGAGAGATCAAACAGCTGGCCATACAGATACGGTAAGTGACGATTGGTTTATGCAGTAACTAGCGCCACCTGGTGTCGAATAGTAGCTGTTTTTATGTGGCCACTAGCGCTATCCAGTGTCAAGTAGTGACACTATTTTATGTAATTATGATTGGTTATTTGGAGTCTTTTTTGTATTTTTTATTTCAACTCCAAATTTGTTACTTTTACGGGTATCCCGTGAAACCATATCGAAAATACAAACTGAGACATGGATGCACAGAAAAACCAGAAAAAGAGACCAGCGCTGGGAATCGAACCCAGGTCCTCAGCAATCCGTGCTGCGTGCTATAACCCCTACACCACCGCTGGACAGGAATTTAGACACGAATTTTTCCTATGCATACATATCTCAGGTTGCTTATTTCTACTACGCTACTTATGCAGCAGCACTAGCGACATCTACGTTTCGCTCTTATCGAGAGACGTCAACATTCTTTCGGAACCAACCGCTCACCCAGACAAGAGATGTCGCTACTAAGCAATCAAATTATGATTGGTTATTTGGAGTCTTTTTTGTATTTTTTATTTCAACTCCAAATTTGTTACTTTTACGGGTATCCCGTGAAACCATATCGAAAATACAAACTGAGACATGGATGCACAGAAAAACCAGAAAAAGAGACCAGCGCTAGTGCTGCTGCATAAGTAGCGTAGTAGAAATAAGCAACCTGAGATATGTATGCATAGGAAAAATTCGTGTCTAAATTCCTGTCCAGCGGTGGTGTAGGGTTATAGCACGCAGCACGGATTGCTGAGGACCTGGGTTCGATTCCCAGCGCTGGTCTCTTTTTCTGGTTTTTCTGTGCATTCATGTCTCAGTTTGTATTTTCTATTTTATGTAGCCACAAGCGCCATCTAGTATAGACTAGTGACAATGCAACTAGCACCATCTAGTATCGAGTAGTACAGTCAGCGTCATATAGTACGTAGCAGTCAAGATCACCAAATACTTGGAAACATACAAATAGTCATTAACATTGACCCAATCAAGGCGATCAAATTGCTCATGACATCCATCGCGTACAAATAAATCGGAGCACGCACATCACCACTGGTAGCGTAGCAGCCATAATATCCAAAAGTATGGGACACACTAGAAAACTGAGCTTTATATAAAAGGTTTAAGGTTTAATCTCGAGTTGAGTGCGAATTAACACGTCAGACTCGACTTTTTGTTTTTGACAATCACCGAAAAGAGTACCAACTTGTCAGTGATCGTTCCGTCTCTTTCATTTGGAGCCTGACGGCTTTTTTCACATTTTTATTTACATTGTCAGAATTCCGGATTAACGGATTTCCTTTTAATATGGCTTGAATTGGCCAGTATAATTACATTATAAAAGAGTTTTTATTTAATTTGGCATAGCATTTTGCACCAAGAGACTGAAAATGGAACACCGTTCATATTATATTAAAGAGGACTAGCTATCTGGATCATTGGACCTTACACGGTATATAATAAAGTCAATTTTCCTGCGGTGTCCCATACTTTTGGATACTTTGGCTGCTACGGTATAATGTCGGCTTGAATGTTATAAAGAATTTGGCGACGTGCGTGCTCCACTATATTTGTACACGATGGATGTCTCGAACAATTTGACCGCTTTGACCGATTCACTGGTAATGACTATTTTGTATGTTTCCAAGTATTTGGTGATCTTGACTGCTACGTACTATATGACGCTGACTGTACAGATACAGATGTGAATTTTTAGCCATTGTGTTTTGTGGGAAAAGTTTATATTTATCTTTCTTTCTCAACTAGCTTATGAGAAAATTAGATATATACGCACCTATCTGATAAAATACGATAGAAAAATCATTCAATAGATCTGGAACACTGATTTATGTAGCAAACTAGCGTCATCTAGTATCGAGTAGTTACACTGTGTTTTATGTATCCTTGCTTTTCGCAGTAATGTTAATAATTAAATGTGTGTCTGAAACCAAAAAAAAAAATCTTAATGTATTTTGTTATGGTTTTATAGGAAAAGGTAGGCTAGGTTAGGTTTGTTTTATGAAAGTTCGAAATATAAGTATGGTTTCATAGATAATCGTGAGTTGGGAAATTAAACATTAGGGTATAATATTTCGCTGAAAAACGATAGAATCGTTTTCTGTAGCTGGTAGCGCCATTTAGTGTTCTACGTTAAGAGCAAGTTTGGCTAAGTTTCGTGATTTTAAATACGTATTTTATTAGAGCAACACAAAATATTCTTTACTAGAATTTACTTGCGGTTTCGCACGCGTAATCCATTAGAACCGGCAGTTATTGCTTCCTGATTTTTATTGACGGTGCATTAAAAACAACCGTGCAAAATTTCATGTTTAATAGGGATGCTGACGCTATTAAAAAATAATCCGAAGACAAAAACAACGCTTTATTTGAACCCTGAAAACCAGATTAATTTTCGATTAACTGCAAAATTAGGTGTTTTGTTGCTTTAAAACAAATAAATAAGTTGCTATTTCCATTCAAACTATGGGAGAATTGTGTTTTGACAGGTCATAAGAAGTACGTCAATTGATTGGTGGAGTCAACATCCCTATTGTAGTAGTAGTTGAAATAGATTCTGATTCAGTGGGAAAAGTGAACTAATTATGTTCTTCCAGACGACCACCTATAGGTAGTGCCACGAGAGTTGAAGTGAATGATTACACACAGCTACATGAAGAACTGATTGCACAAAAGGAGAATGAATGAAATGAATGAGTGAATGTCAAAATCCCGCTGACATTACATGGAATTTTTCAACCTCGGCTTTGGCGGAATCATCGATAGTTTCGATGGAGCTATATTTTTTCCAAAAATTTAAATTGTGTGTTCGTGACCTCATATCTGGTAGCACTATCTATTTAGTTACCATATTTCATCCAAATTCGTCCAATCATTTTAGCGTGAAGGAGTAACACAGAAAGCATGCATATTATAAATGTTTTTCTTTCTGTCGAAGTGTATGTATTGTGTGTGTTTTTGTGAATATTTGGCCCGATCGAAGCTGTCGCAGACTCGTGTCTGTTTGTCAGTCAAAGCGCGGCCCACAGCGAACGTTGTCATATGGTCGCTCGGTACGTCTGTCTGTGTATCGTGCATTACCCATGGCAAATACAATACCTTTTTTTCTTTTTTTTTTTTCTTTAATTGTATAATATAGTTTTTAAGTATTTTATTTGTAATTATATTTTGATGAAAAAATGACTTTCTGCCAAGTTTCTTGCGGCGCATTCTTCTTGGCAATGATGGTCTTTCCGAAAGCGCTAGTAGTTTAAAAAAATGACGTGTAAAAGAGCCCATTGCGGCCTATTTACTGAATAAATCATTTGAATTTGAATTTGAATTTTTGACCTAAAATTGGCTATTACAGTAATTTGGGCTCCCACACAAAACTGCGAATTCGTATCGCATAGCAAAAATCAGCGAGCTCGCGGGACGCATCGCAAAAACTTCCGATCTGCGAATTCCTGCGATATCTGTTTGTTCTTAACAACGAATCTATGTTCATGACAATGGTATCTACTGGAGACTGTAACACAGTGAAAACTAACACAGTCTCCAGGGTTCATATTGTGATTATACATGTGTTTTGAACAATAAAGATTTATTATTATTATTATATTAGGTATGGTGACCTGTGCCCTTAGTGTAAGTTTTTGGTTACAAAATACGTCACGATCGCGTTCGCGTTAAAACCTCAATCTGTATGGATACACGAAAATCGCAAACGTTCCGCTAGAGGCGCTGTTCGTTTTTCCATACAAATTGAGATTTTAACGCGAACGCGGTCGAGACGTATTTTGTAACCGAAAAGTTACACTAAGGGCACTGTACTAACGCTTTGCCGCACGAAATCGTATCGCAGCACTTTGCATCGTTTGTTCCTGCGATGTCTCAAAACACAGATATTCATTGCCCCGGAATGCATATTTGCCATAATTCATTCATTTCAGATATTTATATTATATTATAAATAAACCGGCGTAGCTCACCCAAAAACTATGAGATTTGGCATTTCGCACACCTCACGCTACACTAGCGCCTCTAGCGGCGAATCGATACGCGATAGCCCTCATTAGCCCTCATTGTCCCATGCTATTTATTTATTGTTGCAGCAACAAGAAGGCAATCCTGAAGGACGAGTCTCTTCTGACCAAGCAGTCCACCAAGCCCGTCATGCCGCGTAATACACGCGCCAGAGAGAGAGCCCGCAGCACCACCAAGCTCAGAGAAGAGATGGAGAAACTGGGTGAGTCACACACTTTTTTAAAAGACTGTATAGTAGCTTCCACAATTTTTTTTTTAAATCTTAAACTCACTCTTTGTCGGACCCTAACTGATTACTCCTCTCATCTACACAAAGGTTGACTGGTAGAGATCCCTTAAAGGGATAAGTCCGCCTTTGTACAAGTATCTCAAAGTTTGTCAATTGTGTTTTGTTTCTTTTCTTTTGTACAATAAAGAGTTTACATACATTACTTTTAGGACTAGAATTTTTAAAATATCCAGTATACTTTTCCAGCCAAATCCGGTTCAAGAGAACTGATCTGCTGTCATTCTGAGGGGAGACGGAGCAGTGGCTCTGCCTCGCCAAACCAGGTGGTAGCAGCTTGTGCAAGGTCCGCCCGGATTGCTACCACCATCTTGCTCGCTAATCCTGCCGTGAAGCAGCAGTGCTTGCACTGTTGTGTTTCGGCATGGAGAGTACGACAGCCGGTGAAATTACTGGCACTTGAGGTATCCCATCTTAGGCCTCTTGGTTGGCAACGCGTCTGCAATCCCCCTGGTGTTGCAGGTGTCTATGGGCGGTGGTGATCTCGTACCATCAGGAGACCTACATGATCGTTTGCCATCCAGTCGAATTAAAAAAAAACCCAACCTCTAACGATCCACTGCTTACATCTTACTTCTTTTTTTTTTTTTAAGTAGCCTGTATAGTGTCCCACTGCCGGGCAAAAGCCTCCCCTCTTGACCTCCACAAAACTCGTTCTGACGCAATGTCAGGCCAGTCCTCTACTTATCTTTTAACAGATATTAATGATTTTTTCGCCACTAGTTTTATTGTTTTGTTTTCGGTATTGAATGGACCGTTTTGAATTTGGACCAAAATGAATAGCAACCAAAGTGAATTTTGTCAAAATGTAATTGTGCTGAAATATATTTACAATCAAATTATATTTTGTTGTAAATTAATTAAAACCCAAACGGAATATTGTCCATTAACATCGTGATGGGCCATGCCATCGTGGTTTTTATAAAAGTAAGACTCCTAAATAACTCGTCAAAAACTTGTATTAAAAATTAAGAAAAAAATACTTTCTGCCAAGTTTCTAGCGGCGCATTCTTCTTGGCAATGATGGTCTTTCCGAAAGCGCTGGTAGTTTAAAAAATGACGTGTAAAAGTGCCCATTGCGGCCTATTTACTGAATAAATCTTTTGTTTTTTTTTTTTAGTTTTTGACAAAGACTTATTATTAGTTTTGGCCCGATCGAAGCTGGCCTAGACTGAATGTTTAGCGTCAGTCAAAGCGAGGCCCACAGCAACTCTGGCATATGGTCGCTCGATACATCCACATATGTACTCGAGCATTACCCATGTCAGATACACTTTTATTATTTATTTATAACATTAACGTTTTATTCTGTTATGTTTCTGTAATCTGGCGCTGGCTGAAAATCAGCGCTGGGGTGTTTTTAACGCTTCAGCATTATGCTGAGCCAGTGTCCGATTCACAACCGCAATGACACATACCTTTGTGTTGTTTATGTATGTATGTATGTATGTAAATACTTTATTGCATTAGTTTACTTTGACATTTAGAGACTATATACATCTCTGAATTATTTAGATTAGGAATTTTATTTATTATTAACTCAGGGACTTTATACATCCCCTTGCTATATTTAAGGCTGTATATTGTTAAGCTTATGGATTTTAAACTTGTATATTTTTAGTTTAATTTCTAGTCACAGGCCCGCGACGTCGAAGCTCCCAAGACGATCCCATAGAGCTTATGGGAACGGAAGCAATACCATGCCCTTGGTACCGCTCTGCTTTCAGAGCATGACATGAGTTCGTGTGAGCTAACCTTGGGGGCGGCAGACGTGAGCTTGCCTTCGGAATCCAAAAGTTTAATGGTTACTTGACCTGAAATGTAAATTTCAGAATTAATTTATTATTATTATAATTATTTATTTTTTTAATTTATGACGGTGGAAGCAGTCTACACTTCCACTGAACGTAGATTATAGTTAGAGTTTAGTTTTGTAACTAAGGGACCCCATACATCCCTGTATTATTATTATTATTTTTTGTATTTTCTTTTATTTCATTGTATACTGTAGTTTTTAAGTATTTTATTTGTAATTATTTTATGTTGAAAAAAATTACTTTCTGCCAAGTTTCTTGCGGCGCATTCTTCTTGCAATGATGGTCTTTCCGAAAGCGCTGGTAGTTTTAAAAAATGACGTGTAAAAGTGCCCATTGCGGCCTATTTACTGAATAAATGATTTTGATTTTTTGATTTTGCACATAAAACACAAAAAGAAAACAACAAAACAAAAGAGTAAAAAGGCGAACTTATCCCTAAAAGGGATCTTGGGGGGTTTATTTGTACCCTAATAATATTGTTGTCTTGTGTTGTGAATAAATGTATTTTCTGTCTTTTCTTTCTTTAATCATTCACTTCAACGCTCGTGGCACTGCCTATATCAGGTAGTTTTGTTGTGTTGTGTCAGATATTGGTGCTGGCAACTGTATCTACTATGATGTTATATGACACGACAATCGTAGAAAATCGATACAAAATTAATTTATTCTAGAAAGAGATGTGATGCAAACTTCATATGGACGTATTTTCGTTATTTTTCAATAGATGTTTACGTGTTTTTTTATTTTCCATATAAATAAATGTCTAGACTACACTAGACCTGCGATATTTTTTTAATTTTTGTAAATCAGAGTCGAAAAAGTTTTTTTTTGTTTATGAATTCCTTTAATTCGTGATGTTTTCAGGCGTGGACATGTCGGAGAGCAAGGAGGCGCACTTCACCCGCACCCGCTCCCGCTCCCGCTCCGCCTCTGCGCCGGTCGCCAAACGCGCGCGCATCGACGTGTCCCGCGGCCGCTCTGTGTCGCGCCCCGCGAGGGACGAACAAGGCGTCAAGGATACACAGGTAGGATACGACAAAGAGCTAATACATTTTTAATACGGTATTTGACAACTCCTGATTTTACCATATCTTAATATTATTATGAAAATATAGATATACAGATAGTGTTTAGCGAAGAGAAAATTTAAATCGGTTGAAAATTGGATTTATAGTGATTTTTTGAAAAATCTATACACCTGTCTCTTTCTCAAACGCTTTTCTCTATTCAGCAACTATGGCGGTACTGGCGTGTGACGTCACATGCCAGTATGTCTTTCTCTGTCTAATCTTGAATTTGAAACCTTTTTAACTTTGTTATTTGTAAAGGTAGCTTAAAAATTGTTTTTCTATTCGATAACAGGCATTGTGTAGTTTTAATTTATAAAACATATACAAAATAGTCAAATACCTAAATGTGGCTATTTCACATGTCCAAATATGCACGCGGACTGAGGGCGCGACTTATTGTGCCTTTCAGCTTACTAAAGATATCATAACTATATTTGTATGAGATTATCTTTTAACAATAGCCGTGGTGGCCTAGTGGTTCGGTCGCCTCTCAAGCAGAGGGTCGTGGGTTCAAACTCCGGCTCGCACTTCTGAGTGTTTCAAAAGTTCATGTGCGGAATTACATTTGAAATTTACCACGAGCTTTGCGGTGACGGAAAACATCGTGAGGAAACCTGCACAAACCTGCGAAGCAATTCAATGGTGCGTGTGAAGTTCCCAATCCGCACTGCCCAAGCCCTCTTGTTCTGAGAGGAGGCCTGTGCCCAGCAGTAGGACGTATATAGGCTGCGATGATGATCTTTTAACAAGCTTTTATTTAACTTGCAATGTTCGCATGTATGTAAGAAAGAAATATATGCTATATGTATATTTGTTATATTTAAGAGTATGTTAGTTCGGTGACAATGCAAGTTTATGGTAGGTACCATCGAGCTGATCTGATGATGGAGTCGGAAGGTAGCTACAGGAACTTAATAACGAAATGACATAGCGCCGTCGAATTTGGGTTCATTTGTTTTGTCTACAAATGACGATGCTCTGATGATGAACATAATACAATACAATGACTCTTTATGGCGATAACGGCAGTAAACACCAATACGTAGTATAGTACAAACTAACCTAACCAACGAAAAGTCGGAAAACCCCAGACTTTGTCGCTTCAAAGTTCAATATCTCAAAAACGGCTGAACCGATTTTTATGAAAAATGTCTAAGAACCATCGCTAGCAAACATGATTTCAAATAAAAAAAACCGCATTCAAATCGGTCCACACGTTTAAGAGCTACGGTGCCAGACAGAGATACATATAGCGGTCAAACTTATAACACAGTTGTTTAGAGGATTTATCCGTAATACTTACTCATATTCTCCACAGATGCAAAAGCGCGCAAAGAACATGGCGCACGTGGCCATCGCGAAGAAGACGAAGAAGATGGGTCTCAAGGGGGAGGCGGATCGCTTCATCGGCACGAAGATGCCCAAACATCTGTTCTCCGGAAAGCGCGGCACCGGCAAGACCGACCGCCGGTAGACACCCGGCCGTACAACCTTCTTACGTTTTATTGTTTGTTATTGAATTTCTCAAAAAGTTTGTATGTTCAATTTTGGATCCCGTTTTGCAAAAAAAATGGAGGCAAGTCAAAAATCAGCCCCACTAGGTTTATAGGTTATGTTAAATTTTCTTTCCACATTTTTTTAGCGTTTTGTGTTTTTATTTACCACTGTAGCTGCTGAATATATCCTTACAACGTTACAGTTTTCTAGCACTGATAGTGTCGGAGCAAAGCGGCGGACAGACGGAAAGACAGACAGGTTCCATTTTTGGCATTTTCGCTACGGAACTCTTTCAACACAGCTGAATTAGGGCACTTTGAAAGACTTAGATTCAGCTCTATTCGCCCTACCTACTTTTTTTGCAAATCGAAGAATAAAATTAAATGTACAAGCTTTTCAGAAATCTCTATTCTCGGCAAATACTGCTAATGTCGTGGCAGGACCAGTAATTCTGTTTATTTTACAAAGGTGTTAAGAACTGAATTTATCAAAAAGTGAACATTATTTATCCGTAAATAAAATTGTATAACAAATATTTGTTTTATTTAATATATGGGAATAGGGATTGGGGTTTTGAAACGAAAGAGACGAAGATACAATTTACAAAATATTTTGTAAAGTTACTAGAATTTTAAGTTTTAATATTATAAAATTGACTGTCATAAATTTAATAAAAAAACGAATAAATAATTTTTATAGTCAAATTTCAAAATAATAGGGACAAACGGATCTTCAAAAATGTTTTTTATGTGATTAAAATCAAAGTTTAAAATTATTGACAAGTTCATCCTACCGCAAAATTTTCTTAGGAAATTTAAGATAGCATGATACAGTGTGAATAAAAATAAAACGCAAAATTAGCAAAATGAATGGCACATTTATATTTAATTATAATTATTCATTTTTATAATTAGATTTTCTTGTTATATTTTTAAACTATGCATCCGATCGGAACAGACCAAATGCTTCACGATGTCAGCGTGGATGAGATACCGACAAAAAAGCCTCTGTACTATCTCCAGGACGGTACTTAAAGTGCCTTCAGTATGAGCATTCACAAGAAATCAAATTCGACAACAAAAGAAACTTAAAAATTAATTCTTAATGGAAGATAAAGTCAACTAAACTAAACTAAGGGGCGAAGCTACGCTTAACTAAATTATTTGAACTTGGACTCTTGCGAGTGTTTTTCTTTAAGATACTCAAAAAAAGGTAACCGCAGAAAACCAGCTTCAACGAGGGTTTTTGACAAACAAAATACTAGATGGCGCTGTGGACGACTAGTCCACTTGCCTCTACAGTCATGCTTGACATTGACTCATTATTATTAACACCAAACGTGACAATTGTCAAACAGACTTCAGCACAGTCAACTACAAAAATAATGATACGACCAAAGTTACAAAAATATGTATAAACGACTTTATTGACTTAACATTAAGATTGTGTACACGTGTTTTTGTAACTGACAGTATATCGATACTTATCTTTTAGTTGACTGTGTCGACATCTAGCGACATTCCATCTGTCAGAAAACTGCCATTATATCTTTTTTTCTGCTCTTACACTAACAAACGAAACATTAATTTCATTATCAGTTTTCTTTCCTGTTTTGATTTTTATAAAACACCTAAAAGGAATATACTGTTGATTCAGCGTATGCCCGCAACAGGCTCATTGTCTTCATATAATGCAGTCAAAGTAAGACCTTAAAACTATATAATACAGTGTATTAACGAATATTAAACCGTTCTGCAACCCCCCGCGTCAGACAACTATCAATTTTATACTTTACTCATAATATTATTACTATTCCAGTACAAATTATAATTGTTCCTATTATGTGCTCTTAAGATATTAACAAAAAAAGGCAAACAAAACAACAAAAACAAACAGTCAGTAAAAACGATCGTTCGTCTGTCGATCAGAAAGCAACGAATCCATAGATTTCACTGATTGATGCATTTGATCAGATTTGTTTAACTTTTATCAACTATCTAGAAGAACAAAACGCTACCGCGGGGAGTTTCAAAACGGTCGGCTTATAAAAGACCCGTTGTCATGTAACGGTACAAAATAATTCATAATAATAATTAATAATAATTTATTATGCTTAAATGAAAATCAGCCAATCGTCAAATGGAACACAAAACGACCGATGTATTGAGCGATGTTTATTTACATTATGCATTTTTATTAAATTTTGGGGCTTCGAAAATACATTGGTATATAATATAAAGTTACATACCGTACAAAATATTATAAATTCCGTAGAAAAAAAGTCTAATGTCAGAAATATAAACTATTAAAAATGTTAACGTGAGATCAAAATGTCAAGTTTTTTTGTGTCAAAATAACACACACAAACATAAAATCCCGAGTTTGATAACGAAAAACATGAAACACATTTTGTTTTAAATCACACAGCACAGTATTTAATATTCTATATGGTATGTAACTTTTAGCTACTCAAAAACAAAATGGCGCCGACACTCTTAAAACACATAGACAAGTTGCCGCTTTCAATCAACCATGATTTCGTGATAGCTACCGAACAAACTAAAATAAAAACATTTATAAAAAAATAACTACGAAGAACGTAGATCTCCGGAATACAAAATAAAAACACTGGTTTTCCCGAACTTAAGTACGATCTTAAGTTAGCAGCCAATATAGGGAGCATGCTCGATTTACTCATGCCTAAATTAATTCATAATTATCAACGCATCGTCGCGCGATTTAATAAAAAAAAATCGCGTAATACAGAATTCCAAGCGCATTTTCGAGTTTTTATTATTATTGTCGAGCGTACTTTTTGGGGCGAGCAGTGGCGAAAAATGGCGAAAATGAATGGGTCTCGGATGGGCCTAGAACACGCATTTTTAATCAAAAACATGAGCATTGCAGGCGTTGGTGATCCTCAAAAATGAACTTGAAATTCGCCCTTAAACTACACTTATGGCAGCGACAAAAGAACATTAAAATTGTAATTAAAAATATCTTTTTTTCAGTATCCCTAATCAAATTACACTATATATACCTATACATACGTTCTAGGCTAATATTTTACAAATTCTGGTTTCGTCTTTGGGGTGAAGACATTTTTATCTCTTTTTATTATTTCCCTGCGATGGTGGAGTTTTAGAAAACTATCCATTTGTACACTTACCCTAACTCTAAACCTATACTCAAGTCCAACGACGTCTCTACAATCGAATGCTCAAGCACGAAGTTAGTCTTGACTGTGTAAAAGCCAGAGTATGTACAGGGTAAATGCCTCGCTATTTGGGACGCGCGCTTATTTGGCCTCTGTTATTTATCTTTAAACCAATTCTTAAATCATGCCAAAGAATAAACAATTCGCACATGGGTTCGTAGATGAAAAAAATATATAGATAACATGCTATTTTTCTCGAATATAATATTCACGAATCCATGTGTAAAAGGTTTTACATTTATTGTTAGCCATAAAATTATTAATCCAATTTGACAGGTGGCTAACTGGCAACACAGGATTGTGGTACGATTGCCAGGTGCAAAAATTACAAAAAACAAAAATTACTTTTGATTACACTGTAAAATACACGATGACATTACTGGGAATGTAAAAAACAAAACATGTTTTGTATTGTTACAATGTCGAGACGTTTATGTAAAATTTTTGGTTGGTATAAATCACACATCTTTTATAAAGGCTCATGTTAAATAGTAAATTTAGTAGTATATATATGTACACAAGATTATAAAACACTGCACCAAATCCATCAACTGGGAAAGAACAAACTTGTGTTTTTTTTGCACATGGCAATTTAAGTACTGAGTTGTAAAAAAATACGTCATATTTTCGTCACTGGGTAAAATAGTACAATTCCGTTTTTAAAATAATCACGAAGAGACTATGTGTGTAGGTATTATAAAAAAATAATTTATTCATCTTTTGCTGTAGCCTTAAAAATATACTAAAAAAGTATAAGTAACAATTGCAAGTCAAAAGACAAACATATATTTCATTTCAAATTCAAATCACACTTATACCTTTTCAGCATTACATTGTGCAAAAAACACTATAAATTATAAAAAAAATAAAACAAAAATATAAAATATACATAAACATAAGTTAAGTGACTTAAATCACAAATGTATCAAACATTTCTTTTTAACATCACAAATATAGTCATCAACATACTAAAAATAGTAATGAAAACAGGCAATTTCAGTATGATTATACAGCCAAAAGTTCTACAGAAACTTCGTATCATATCATCTACATACACACACAGTCGTTCGCGTCGAGAAAACCCAAAGACACCTTAGCACCCACTAAGACCTTAAAAAGCTGATCTTTGTCCCATTAGCCCCAAAACCGGCCATCATTTTACAATTCCCTCTTGGTTAACTTAGTGTTCATTTATATGGAGCCTTACGTCTGTCACATACAACCGCCATGCGTACAACAAAAATAGGACAAAACTTGACAAATTTTATCAAAAGTTATTCAGAACCAGCTAATGTTTTGATAAACTTGTCTCTTTCATAGTAATTTTGCCTTAGGACCTTGTCGAAGCTAGTACCCTGAGTTCCGCTTGACATTTGTGTCACGTACCTAACGTCAAACGGACCTCACGATACCAACGCCATCTAGCGTCACCTGTGAGAAACCATTGGCCGTATTTTTTATATCCTCGGCGGGTCATCTATAAAGTACGTCATACTAATTTTGACCATTAATAGCCCCCCTCCAATAGGGGGTGCCATAAAAATCGACATTATTTTGTTTCCTGTGGTTTACAAACTGGCAGGGGTGTGACGAATTTTATAGATAACCCCTTGGTTTTGTTCACTTGTTTTTGTCGGCCATTTTATAAACAGTTAGTCGTACGCATGTCGCGCTTGTTGTAGAGGACAGACGCGTTGCAGACAGTCCCGGGGGCTTAGGCTAGCGCGTGCGGCGGCCGCTATTGCTGCGGGGGGCCCGACGGCGGCTGCCCGGGTAACTGGCCCATGCCCTGGGGAAAGAAAATATTTTAGACTCATCATTTATATGAGCCGTAGAATGGCCACTGCTGGATATAGCCCTCCCCCATATTTTAGACTCGAAGAATACATTTTGTGCTAATAAATAAGCAGGGAGCGAAACTTTGATGCCGGTGACAGCCGTATGACGCCAAGCTCCATACAGCGTGATTTATTTAGATTATAGATAATCACTAACGACTTATTGGCCTCTTTAGTTTACGGATATTTTATTGACACTTGAGACGGCCAGTACTTATAAATGTCACTATTTTAATATGTTGTGTATATTTTATAAAAAATTGCAGGTGGTAGGACCTTGTGCAAGGTCTACCCGGATTGCTACCACCATCTTGCTCGCTAATCTTGCCGTAAAGCAGCAGTGCTTGCACTGTTGTGTTTCGGCGTGGAGAGTAAGACAGCCGGTGTAATTACTGGCACTTGAGGTATCCCATCTTAGGCCTCTAGGTTGGCAACGCATCTGCAATCCCCCTGGTGTTGCAGGTGTCTATGGGCGATGGTGATCTCTTACCATCAGGAGACCCACTTGCTCGTTTGCCATCCAGTCGAATAAAAAAAAACACCCTATATGTCAATTTGTGTCATATTGACGTCACCGGCATCAAAGTTTCGCTTCCTGTAAATCTTTCACCATCATTTATGATTTAATTTTTATTATAAGCTTATTTTTGCTGACTGTACTTCCGTTGGGACTTACCTATGGCCTGTCAAACAGAGGGTCCTGGGTTCAAAACCGAGCTGGCAGCTCGTGACCTTTTCGAAATTAATGTGTGAAATTACATTTGAAATTTTACCACGAGCTTTACGGCCAAGGGAAACATCGTGAGGAAAGCAATTCAATGGTGTATGTGAAATGGGCACTACGGTTCACTTCGTAGTTGGCAATAGAGGGCGCTACTACATACACTTACATCAGTTCAGTACGCCTACGCATGGACTATTTTTAATTTGGTCCTTTGAACCAGATTTTCGGTCCTTCGAACCAGATTTTTTGGTAATTCAAACAGGATTTTTCACTTTAAGTTCACGAATAGATGTCTCAACATTGCAAAAGGGGGGCTTACCGGCATGGGTTGGTAGTGGTGGAGGGGGGCGGCGAGTAATTTGGGCGCCTCCTCAGCCTTTTCTTCCTCGCGCCGCTTCAGGCACGCCGCTTTGGGGTTCAGGTTGCGCTCTAGACAAACACATTCATGTAAATGGAAGTACTATAGAATCGACTAAATCTTGCTTTACCAATCGTGGAACAAAAAAATCATCATCATCATCATCAGCCCGAAGACGTCCACTGCTGGACAAATGCCTCCCCCTCAGAACGCCACAATGAACGACAACTCGCCACTTGCATCTACCCGTAACTTTTACGATGTCGTCAGTCCACCTGGTGGGAGGCCTGCCTGGACTTTTCTCCCCCAACGGTTATCTGTTCTTCGAGCGATGTGGCCTACACATTGCCACTTCAATTTCCATATTTTTCCAGCTATGTCAGTGACTTTAGTTCTTCGACGAATTTCCGTATTCTATCGCGCGATAGAATCCGGAACAAAAAAATAAATAAATAAAATTATGGTCCTTCACTTCGATCCAAATTAAAACAAAATCAAAGAACCTCTGACTGGACTATGCTATTTTAGTTTGGTCCTTCGAACCGGATGTTTCTAAACTTTCCGTTAACTATAGAAAAATTGTAATTGAAATCAGTTCAAGCTATCGACTGACCTCTCACATGCTGCTCGAGCGTAATAATTACCTCAACTACCATTATGGATCATGCCGTTTTAGTGAACCAAATATTTGGTCCTTCAAACCGGATATTTGGACCTTCGAACCAGATATTTGGTCCTTCGAACCGGATTTTTACTCTTGATTGAAGCTATGAACTGTCTAGATTAATTGAAGCTATGAACTGACCTCTGACTTGCTGCTCGAGCGTCATAATGACTTCGACTGCCATGTTGAGTATGCCGAGCTTGGTCTGCGGCTTGTCGCTCTTCAGGTGCGTCATGCACATCCGGCCGAGCTCCTTTAGCGCCTCGTTTATATCTCGTATCCTTATCCTGGAATCAAAACAAGTATATTTAAAAAAATGATGATTTGATTTCGGGTTCAGTCAATTCGGTTTAGTATTATTTAAGAATATGTAGTCACGCCGCAGTATGTAAAATATTAACGCCATAGACGATATAATGTAATTGACAGCCTTACACCTGTCAAACATACACACACATTTAACATTGCATTAATTAATATTCGATAAATAATAAATATATTTAAACCCTTGTTCAATAATCATTATGTATGTATACATAATTTACAAGGATCTTTGCGCTACCACTATATGTAGCGACGTCAGCGCCATCTATATTGGAACTGAAACAGAATAGCCTAGAACATGCAAATAAAAGAAAGAAAATTTACCGTACATACGAAACGCATTTAAAAAAAAATTGGACACAAAACAATAAATTTACAGTTAATTACGCGGGTTAAATATCTAGATTTTACAGGGTTATGTTATAAGGAGTCCCTTAGTTAAGTACCTAGCTCTAAGCATCATAAAAGATGACATGAGATCTCAACCGATCATGACAAAATTTAAATAAACAATAACTAGGAGAAATTTTTAACACGAAACTACCGTGAGACTCGCTTATTTTAAATGATAACAAAACGGATAACTCACATCTGAAATCGGGTTTAGCTCGGCATGTTTCGGGCTAGTCCGTAACCCTTCTTCTGGGAGCAACGCGCGCGGTTGTGTGCGCGTGTTGGAGCAGCCGCCGAGTCGCGTTGCTCCCAGAAGAAGAGTTACGGATTAGCCCGAAACATGTCGAACTCGATTTCAGACATGAGTTATTCGTGTTGTTATCATTTAAAACTAGGAGAAATCGTCAATTACCAGTGACCAGAATTCATTTTAGTGTAAGGTGGCCAGTTCTTGAAAGGTGCCCAGAAATTGACACCTTATACCAAAAATTTACTCTGTTTATACTTGGTTTGTTACGTCAATTGGCGTCTTAAATATTGAAATTCCCCCATTAAACTGCCTAAACATTTACATTTCTGTATTGAACTACACTAGTCTAGTTTGTAACAATGATAGATAAGTAAATAAATAAATAAAATAAATATCATGGGACACTTGACACCAATTGACCTAGTCCCAAGCTAAGCAAAGCTTGTACTATGGACACTAGGCAACGGATAAACATACTTATATAGATAAATACATACTTAAATACATATTAAACATCCAAGACCCGAGAACAAACATTCGTATTATTCACACAAATATCTGCCCCGGCCGGGATTCGAACCCGGGACCTTGAGCTTCGTAGTCAGGTTCTCTAACCACTAGGCCATCCGGACGTCAAAAAAAAATGAAAGTAAAATGCAAAATGTTAGTAAATGTATGTTAATGTAAATGTAAGTAAAATGTTTTAAAATCTTTGAACGTACCAAACCTAGCAGCTGAAGTTTGTTTACATTTGGTTAAATGCATATCCAAACCAGGTATAGAATTCATTCTACGTACGGTGGAAGTGTAATGCTTCGTCAAATCTGTCCTATACAAGACATGTTAAGTATTATATTATATCGTCCTCCATCGAGCTGTCCGTCCCTCTCGCACTCACCGCTCCCTCGCGTTGTTGGCCTGCCGCCTCTCTTTCTCGCGCGCCGCCTTCGCCTGCGGGTCGCATTCGTCGTCCCCCTCATCCGCCGACGAACAACTATTACAAACGTGCCACTTATAGCCCATGACACTTTACTTGTCGGATACTAGGTACATACATAAATACTATCAGGTACAGCTGGTTTACTAATGTTTCGGCGAATATCGTCTGGCAATCTATTTCATTTCCCAACTGTTTAATATTTCTGAAACTGTTAATATTTCAGGATTTTTATAAAACTAACCTAACCTAAAGGGTTCTACACGATGGCCCTGAAATAAATCCTGAAATATTTACAGTTTTACAGCCTTATTCATAAAAAGTTAGAGCCTCCTTGAAGGCTCCTTGAAGGCCCGATGCTAAAAAACATGATTCATAAACGTCTGTTAGCGCTAATCAGTCGATCAAGGCTCTGCTAAAGTTAGAGGACCGTAGACCCTCCTTTATCTCCCTGCTAAGTCACAAAATGGCCGCCACAAGTTTGAACAGCTGACTTTGACAAGAGCAAAAAACCATACCGAAGATATTTATAGTGAAGGCAGGGCTACGCAAAGATTAAAAAAAAAAAACTGGAAAATTTATTTTCAGGAATTTGTATTTAAAATCCTCTAAATTAGCAACAATAAATTAACAATAAATATGAAAAAAATTTAGGATGATTAACATAATTATGGCTTTTTGCACAACATAAACATGCGAATCGGAAATGGCGGGAAAACAAACATCTCGCTTTTTATTTTTTTTCCTGCTAATTTGCTGTCACTGCTGTCAATTTTTTTTTAAATTATCGATTAGGCCATTTTTTGTCTTTGATTTGTCAAGGTGGCCAACATAACACGTCTAATCCGTCTATCAGCAGCTCAACAACTAGCAGACTGCTAGCAAGCGTTTATGAATCATACTTCTTGACAACCGTCTATTAAGCTTAATCAGTCTGTTAAGTAACAGACCGATCAAACCTCCATTAAGGTTTTTTTATGAATAAGGCTGTTAGAGTTTGCCAAATGAAACAGATTTCCAAACTTTACGTTGCGAAAAGGCAGTACCCGGGTACAGCTGGATAAAAATGCGCATACGATTCTTTACTATACTCTATCTGATAGTTGAAAAAAGACTACCGTCTAGTAAAAATTTTAAAAATACAATACTGATGATTTGTTAGATCATTTTCCCAGAAATAACATTTCAAACAATCGCATTTTTTCCCCGAATGCTTTTTTTTAAGGTTATTTTCACAATCGCGTTTGTCCCCATTTGAATCGGCACAGAAACTGTGGACGGAGCTCCGCGTGAGCTCCTACTCCCTCCGGGCCGATGCCGCGATGTAAACTTAACATAACCTAAACCTACCTGTTTCTGTGTCGCTTAAAATTGGGAAAAAAAGCGATTGTAAAAATAAGCTTCAGTAAAAAAGCATATTGGGAAAAAAGCATTCGGGGAAAACTGCGAATGGAAAGCTTTCAGTGGGAAAAATAATATGACAAACGATGATTCGGACAAAAATTGCGGTATGACTAGCGAAGAGTATACATGCGAACTTCGGAGCTCCCATGTGGACGATTTTCCATGTATACTAAATGCCAGTAAATCCCCGAGTTGTTACCCTGTTTCTTTTATTTATATACTATACTAAACATACTATCGATCGTATAGTAAAGATTTCTTTACACATTTTTTAAACTGTACCGTGGATAGATAACTAAAGCAACGAAGTATAAGTAAACTGTCAAGTTAAATTTAAGTAAAACTATTTAAGTTAATCGTTTAATCTAAGGTCCTTCCGTGTTAACCATAATATAACATTGGTTAAGATCTTTACAAAAGTTCACCACATCTTGAGAACCATACCTCGATCGGTTCGTATGCGATACTTGATAGAACCCTATCGCAGACAACATTTGCCGAACTTATAAAAAAAAATGTTAAAAGCCAGCAGACGCTCCCTGTGAGAAGGTTCTACCAAATGTCACGTACGTGAGTTCAAGAAGCGACTGACTTATTTCGTGTGTTACCTCGGTATCGAAGGCGGCGCGGGAGAGAGAGACGGCAGATAACCTGTTTAAAAGAAACTTAAAAGCCCAAGCGTGACACCACAGATGATATACCAAAAAGTAGAGTTAGTAGAATGAATTGGAGAATATTTGGAGAATATAATTTTATTAAACCTAACTTTCATTTAATTATATTACTTTGTGACTGGAAATCGTTTTAAAAAAATACTTTTCATTTGCTTTAGGTCAAAAATCTAAAAATCATTTTAATTAATTTTATAGTTGTACTGGTAGTTTAGAAAAGTGACATGTAATAGATCCCTTTGCCGCCTATTAGCAGAATAAAATTATTGATATACAGTAATAATAAAAATATGTAATTTCTATTTTTATTATTAAAGCCTCGGTGGCCTAGCGGTTTGACCTATCGCTTCGAAGGCAGAGGATCGTGGGTTCAAACCCCGGCTCGCACCTCTGACTTTTTTGAAATTCATGTGCGAAATCACATTTGAAATTTACCACCAGCTTTACGGTGAAGGCAACATCGTGAGGAAACCTGCACAAACCAGCGAAGCAATTCAATGGTGTGTGTGAAGTTCCCAATCCCAATCCGCACTGGGCCCGCGTGGGAACTACGGCCCAAGCCCTCTCATTGTGAGAGGAGGCTTGAGCCCAGGAGTAGGACATATATAGGCTGGGATGATGATTTTTATTATTATTTATAACATCCGATTTTCGATAAGACAATTTTTTTTTCTGTTAATGACCAATGAGAAAAAACATGCAAGTACCTTTCCGTAGTGAATAATCAGCACACCCAATGACCTAAAATACGTAAATTTTGACTTACCTCATTTCCTAATAACTATGAAGAAATAACACTTTTTTACTGTCTCGTTCAAACTAAGTGGAGTGAAAGAGAAGACACATTTTGATTCCATAGTTGCTATAACAGTAGTAGGTATAGTTAAAAAATCTTGTTACGACAGTCAGAACAAGATACTTTCCATCCTAAATGTATGCATTTAGGATATAAAAAGGCGTGATATTTTACATACTGCGACAGCTTGTTAGGAATGATATGCTGAAACTATAATACATAGTATGTTAGTTTTTATATGTATACACAAGACGCCTTTGAACCGAATCCAAACAAAAATATAAAGTTTCAACTGTTTGGTTTTGACTCAGAAAGCACATGACAGGCATGGTTTAGATAGAGACAGGAGATAGCAAGTCTTATTTTAAAAATGATGGTATAGAGGTCTAAAATGGTTTCTTAGAAAACATAGAAATCACCCTCTGACCTCTCTTTCTGTCTTACCTAAATAGAAATTAGGGCATTAATAAAATGCAAATGAAATATTTGATAGTGCAGCGTACAGGACAAAGCATGGGACTTGAGCGCACAGCGATAGTTCCAACCCCCAAAAAACAACATATAACACGGGGAGATCCGACTAATTGGATTCCCACCTAGTTGGATTCCCACCAAGTTGGATCCCCACCAAGTTGGATTCCCACCAAGTTGGATTCCGACTAAGTTGGTTCCCACAAGTTGGATTCCCACCAAGAATAGTTGGGAATACAATGTAATGGTTCAGAAAGATAGAGAAATACTAGGACACTATTAATAATTCAGTAAGTAGTTACCACAACTAAATAAGTAAGAACGTAGTAAACATTTACTTTTCGCTTTTTAGGGTTCCGTATCCAAGGGTGCACACGGGACCCTATTACTGAGACTCCCCTGTCTGTCTGTCAGTTGATTCGTCTTGATGAGTACTTTGGTAATCAGGGGCAAAAAGTACAATCAGCAAAAAAAGGTTGTACTAGATTATTTAGCAAAAACTTGCGGAGGTACGGAACCCTTCATGGACTCGCCGACTCTCACTTGGCCGTTTTTTATTGTCTCCAATAGTCTCCATGGCTTATCCAATTCAAATTAAAATCTCAATTTCTATCTTTATCTTTTTTATAATGTGCGCTCAAGCCCCTGTGCACCCGTCTCGCTCTCGCCTACCTCTCTCGCACGTTGTTGGCCTGCCGGCGCTCTCTCTCGCGCGCCGCCTTCGTGTCCGGATCGACGTCGTCCTCGTCCGCCGACGAGCAGCTGCCGGACACACGGTTAATGACCGGACACAAAGCACCGTGCTATTCGCAGTAGCTCATTATTGCCATTTAAGCTGATTTACCACCAAAGATGTGTGAAGAATGTGTTTTCCATGGACTGATAGAAACGATTCATTTATCTCGCGTCAAATTAAAAAAAAACATTTATTCAGTAAATAGGCCGCAATGGGCACTTTTACACGTCATTTTTTAAACTACCAGCGCTTTCGGAAAGACCATCATTGCCAAGAAGAATGCGCCGCAAGAAACTTGGCAGAAAGTCATTAGCCTCGTACAGCACATCTCTGGCAGGAACAGCTGAGCGAAGCGAGACGAAGTAAATGAAGCGTTTCTATTGGTTAAAGAAAAATACATTCCTCACACATTATTGGTGGATACGCAGCTTTAGTCGCGACACAGGGCTGGAGGAGATTTTGGATAAAAAACGGGGGGGGATTTGGAAAAAATATTTTCGGCCAGCCAGGATCCCCAACTGCGCACACTACGGCGTGTCAATCTTGACGAGTCCTTTTAATGAAAAAGGTTTTTTCTCTCTTTCCTTTTCCTCTGCTTTTCCTGGTGTCGCGACTTAACCGCAATAATAATGAGCTACTTGAGAATAGTCCGGTATACTAGCGTACACAGATATACCTAGTGCTATCCACGAAGACGCGTGATTTTGACAAAATTAGACATCAATGACATTGTAATAAGAACCACGGCACGCGTCATCGTGCATGACTACCTATACAGTGTATATATGTGTTTATATATAGGTAAGTATGTCAACACCAATAGGATTTCACAAATTTTAATATCTAGTCTTACTTCGATGTTGAAAAGAGAGCTTATTGCTCACTTTGTAGTATTATTTATACTTTCCACAAAAAATCCATTTGACAAAAAAAACTTCCTTAATTTCCATGATTGATGGTGTTACTGACACCATGAATAGTAGATGCATCCAATTTTATGGTGTCAGAAATTAATCAACGTTTTCCACATACAAATAAGACTAATTAGTTTATACTTGTGAAATCATGCTGGTGTTTCAATATTTGTAATCAAATCAAACCAAATCATACATATCTGACACTTAAATTATCAGAAACTTAACAAAAAGTACTTCAAAAACCCGTACATCATTACAGGGAAGCAATTATAAACAAAGTAAACGTAACAACTGATAGGGTCATCCTTCTGGGGCGTTGGCAACGCTACCCTCTGTCACGTTTCAAGCAATACTCACTCGGCACCTGATGTTTGGCTGCTATAACTAGAAATTACAAGAATTACTACGTCAGGATTTTTATTCTATTTTTTTTTAAGTAGCCTGTATAGTGTCCCACTGCTGGGCAAAAGCCTCCCCTCTTGACCTCCACAACTCTCGTTCTGGCGCAATTCATTTTATTCTATTATTATGTAAAAAAAAAACTTATGACAACATTTCACCATCATCGGCCAAGGGGGCTTGGGTTGTGATTCCCATGCGGGAACTAAAGAGTCGCCAGTACGCTCGCCGCTGATCGCATTTTCATACAAAAGTAGTTTCGTTCTAATTTACAAATAACACACTGAAACTAAATAAAACTTTGCGACTATAATGGGAGCAGCTATTTTGATGTTTATAATTAGTTTTCGTTCATATCCAATGTAACAAAATAAAATCACATTAATTTTAAGTTTTGCATGAGAAATGGAAATTCTTTATTGTTTTTTTAACAAATTCTAAAAATATAGGCATCGTAATGGCTGCTCCCATTATAGTTGCAAATTTGAGTTTTGATCTGTAGTGCTGCTTGTAAATTAAAAACGAAAAAACGTTTGTATGGGGACGCGAGCGTACTGGGGACTCTTAACTTAACACACACCATAATTGCTTAGCAGTTGTGTGCAGATTTTCTCACGATGAAATCCTTCACCTTAAAGCCCATGGTTTTTAAATGTACAATAAAGCCTGACATTGCGCTGGACCGGGAGGTGTGCAGACCAAGAGGAGATGACTTTGCCCAGCAGTGGGACATTACTGCAGGCTAGCAAAAATAAATTAAGCGCAGGTCTAGCCTAATGGTTTGACGTATTGCGTTTTAACCAGGGGATCGTGGGTTCAATCCCAGGCTCGCATTTTTGAGTTTTTCATAGTTTATGCGCGACGTTACACTTGAAAGCTTTTGATTTAAGATCTTTTTTAACATTAAATGCAGTAACAATACAAATAAGCAAGTATCGAACTTGTAATTTCCATTTTTGCAACAAACAAAGCCGTTTCAAAATGCATTGAAAGTGACAGAATTGAGCTGTTGCAACGCCAGAGAATGATGACACCCCATCACTGAGTTTCATTTTAAATCTTCAACTACGCCGTACAATCAACCAAAGAAGTGGTCTATCAATTTATAAACAACTTCCTATCAAGTTAATATGTCGCTAACGTCGAACTTTCAAGTTGATAGACACGCATTATCGACACTATTGTTCTAGGACATGCAAACTATAATCAACTTTAGGATAGACCACATATTTGATTGGTGGTATGGACTATTACGAGGTAATATAAGTTAAACCAAGTATTTGGCCATGGAAGGTACATGCTTATGACTTTATTTACCTATTATATGAAAAGAGACCGACAAAAATAGCGACCGCGTAAGAGTGTCAAAAGTGTATACTGCTGGATGATAGTAACATGGAGCTGCCAGTATTCATTGAGCATTCCCCTCATGGGCCACCATGTTATCTGTTTGGTGCAGAATAAAATTCCCAAAAATTACTTTGAATGATTATAATAAAAATATCAGAGGTCGTAAGCGTTAAGCCTGAACAATTTGAACGCCTTGTTTTTTGAATGAATAGGCAATTTAATGGCAGTTGGACTCCCTTGAGGCTGCGTTTAAACCTGAGATGTGCGAGGATGTGCCGCGAGGAATGTGTTCCTCATGCACCAATAGAAACGCTTCATTTGCATATTCTCGCTCAGCGCAGCCGTAGTGGAAACAGCACGGCGGAGCGAGGATAAAATGAAGCGTTTTTATTGGTTCATTAGAAACACATTCCTGGCATATCTCTGGTGGAAACTCAGCCTAATTATCGTCTGTCTCTTTGACATTTCCCTTTGCGAGGCAGATTTTATGACTAAGGGATAAGTACTAAATGATTCACTAAAAACATGTAGTACTTATTTGGCTAAGCTTCAAGTCCACTATATCCAAACAGTCAATAATATCCGAAAATATATCGTATGTAACGTATCTTTTTTGTCAAAAAAAAATAATCAAAAGATGAGCAAATTTTTTTTTCTTGATTGTTCTTACAACACTCTCCGCCAGCCCTATCGTTGGTGGGTCACTTGGAGTAAAATATTTCAGTATCACCACAAAGACTTAAACATGCCTAAAACGACACTGACAAGTGTTAAACGCTCGTTGAACGGGTATTTAAAGTTTTGGTGGTAGCAGTTAGTGGACTGTAGACTTACATCGCGTCGGCGCTCGGGCGACACCGGGCGAAGTCGGCCGCCGGCGCTGCCGGCACACTAAAACCACAAATACCATACAGTCCGAACATATACAACACGACTGTACACCTAAAATTAGTTTTTCATTTATCTGTAACTTTATAAGAGTAACGTAACTGACCAAGAAAGCACAGCTTAAAATAATGGAGCTAGGGACTTGAAATTTGGTAGACAGGTCAATATGTCAACTCCGGGCCCCAAGATACAGGCTCAACCTAGTTTGGGATCCACTGCATAATAAAGATTAAAATCTGTAATAAGCATTTTTTCTTTTTTTTCGCATATTCCTTGAGGATCATAGAGGTGCACTAAGACTAAGACTTTTATATTCTTCCGCGGCTGTGTAAAGCCATAGCCCATGGGATAAAGCTAACTATGTAGATATTATAAAGAAAGCAGCTGACAGAATGACAAACCAAATTACAGGGCTTAGCAGCTTTTAATGTCATACGGAGCTTCCTTAAGCACTAAGGAAGGGTTTTTAGAAATTCAACCACTAAGGGGGTGATAAGAAGCAGAAGTGAAATTTTAAATTTCAGCTTTTTGCTAAAAATATTATGTTATTAATTGGCGTAGATAAACTCATACAGGCATGACAAGGTATGAAATTTCAAACAAACTCATTTAATTAGTTATCGGTAAACATAATTTTATATCCAGTTCAGTTGTGATAGTAAGACATAATATTGACCAAATTCAACACATTCAACGATAGCTTACAGCAGCTGAGTCGTGTAAATAAATGGTAATATAACGTTCGGACTGTCAGAAGAGAACTGTCGGCCGGTGTCACCCAACATTGGTCCGACAATAAACAAGATAATAATAAATGATTGTTAAAACATTTTTAATCCAAGCTTTTTGTCATCCGACCATATGTATACCAAATATCAAGTCAATCCGACCACTGGAAGTGAGTCAAATTCGACAGAGCAAGTTAAATAAAAGCTTGTAATAAAAACGGGACATCAGATACAGCGCAGACAAGTTCTATTAGCATTTTTTTATAATTTACTGTCATTTCGTACGTGCAACTGGGAATACACTTTACTACAGGCGCCAGAGGACAGGGTAGCTGCTCCCTCCGTCCTCTTGAAATTGTATGCTTTACAATGTTTACAATATGTATTTTGCGTTAACATTAGAAAAATGCAAAAAAATGGACCATGGGCCAAAATTGGGCGCCTTGACCCAGAAGCTGGGTACGCCCCTGCATTTTACTATTTTGTAGGACGCAAAGAGCGGCGCTGTAACACAAAGCTAGAAGAGCTACAATTTGATATAGTTGTTAAGACTCATGAACACGCGGTTGCTCGCCTGCACTGTCTCTTACACTATTAAACAGTTATGTGCACCGTCGCCAATTACATCAGCATCGTATATTTACATAACTTTTTAACAACATTGTAATCTCATTGTTGTCACAAGTACAGTCAATGGCATACGTACAGCCATACCATAGCATCAAATATATGTAATGTATACATCGAATTTATGGTTAGTGGCATAAAGGTGTATAGATATTTTTGGTAACGTATGTCCTCGACTGTACATTGAAGTGTACATCATATCAAAGACACTTCAATAGATATTTAGGTTCAAGAAAAATCGAGCAAATACCTAAAATAAATTACAGTTCGATGCTGATGCAACCAGCAAGGCAGCACTGCGTGTCCAAGACACAAGACAAGTACAAGTGTGAACTCACTATCTCCGGGAGCGCTTGGAGCCGGGCGGCTTGGCCAGGTCCGCGGAGCCAGAGGACGACGGCTTAGAGTCCAGCCCGGAGTCCGGCGGCTCTTTGCGTTTCTCTGTAAACGAGGATAACATGGCTCAGTATCATTTGACGACTGGATACGTTGCATTCCCTATCGACCCTGTGCCGTTATTATTGTGACCATTATTGTAAAAAAAGAAACACTTTCACTTCAATCACTCTTTGTCTGTCCCTAACTGAATGCTCGTCTCATCCAATGAAAGGTTCACCGGTAGAGATCCCTTTGAATGGATAAGTACGCCTTTGTACATGTATCTCAATGTTTGTCAATGAGGGCTATCGTTTTTTGTCTCACTAGATGGCGCACTGTTGCGTGAGGTTTTTAAGTATGGCTTTCAAAGTCTGTTATTACGGGCGTGAAAACAAAGTTTAGATTAAAATCATATTTAATACACCTTAAAACCGTACCATAAAAATATCGAGCATGCCACAGTGTTGCATAGTCCCCGTTTTGTTCGGAAAAAAGGGAGGACAAAGGTTTCCGAAATACAAAACTGTCTCAAAACACAGACATTCATTGCCCCGGAACGCATATTTGCCATAATTAATTTCAGATATTGCAAAATATTCACAAAATTATTCTAATTATAAATAAACCCGCGTAGCTCACCCAAAAACTATGAGATTTGACATGTCGGAGACCTCACGCTACACTAGCGCCTCTAGCGGCGAATTCATACGCGATAGCCCTCATTGTGCTTGTTTAATAATTTTCTACAATAGAGACTTTACATACATAAAAATTTGTTTGTTTGCTACTTCATCGCGTCTAAACCGCGTAACCGATTTAGATGAAATTCAGTATACAGATAGTTGGAGTCCTGGAGAAGGACATTGCATAGTACCCGCGGGATAGTGAGAACCGAATTCTACGCGGACGGAGTCGCGGGTAACAGCTAGTGTTGCCTCGCAACATCATACGCCGTCCCATCACTACTTCAAAAACTGGTTTAGCGGAGAGCGGCGCGGGGAGCGAAGCGGCCCCGTGCGGCAGTTACGTTCAGACCGTCCTACCGTCAACATCTTGTTATACTGTATCAATCATTATAGTTTTATATGCGAACCAGCTGCCTTTCATTCATCTTCAATATCTTCATCAGGAGCATCAGCTCAAACAGCTAGTATATTATGATCTTATTAGAGTCTTATACATGTAAATAGTTTAGTACATACTAGTATTTGGTAGCAGTTGGCGCTCCATTTTGACGGGCGGCTCGCTGTGCAGGTGCGGCAACGGAGCCCCCAGCCGGGACACTGCAACAACGCACAACGTCAGACAGAGGCACACTTAACGGCCATCCCGAGAATCAGGGAGGCTACTACGAAATTCGAAAATCGAAGTTCGTATCGTACCGTCCCTCTCACTCTCGTATTAAATATAAGCGTCAGCGAGACAGCAAGGTATAAAGTTCGAATTTTGCACTTCGTAATATTGGACCTAAGTATAGTTTTTATTTTATTTTTGGAAAGAATAGGATATTTTAAGATACCATTTTCATTGATTTTGAATTTGGATGAGTATTTAATTTTTTATATTTTTTTTTTACGAAATACGCTGGATGACGTCACAGTGATTCCATTGCCTGGAAAAATTCAGGTTGTTCGTAATATAATCTGTGGCATTACAATTTGACAATAATTTAAGCACGGTTTAGGGTCCTAAATGAACCATGACAAATAGTTTTATTTATTTCTCTTCTTTTAGCTTCGATTATTCCTGTTTGTTTAATGGTGTGATAGTAAATAGATATTTTTTTACTAAAATTTGATATTTAAATTGTTTTGTACGTACTTGTAACGTAGTAATTTAATAATTTAATCTGTAAAAATACATTGGAAATACTCGTATACATTTCGGACTTGATGATAAATGACAACTGTTTAAGGCCAGATGCGCATCATATGATTAAAGTTGTATCTTTGTCACTCTTTGCTATTATAAGCAGGACAGGAACATTTCAAACTGTCAATTTGCGTGTAGACCTGCTTTATAACTGCCTTTGTGACGGGACACTGCAGGGGTCAAATGAGGGTCATTACTTAAATTTTGTTTATTTAATTCAGTTTATCACATTTTTGGAAACTGATTTCTGAAAACGCTTCACGAAGCCTATTTCTCCAAATGGTTTTCGATTTATTATATGTTGTTAAAAATTGGGACATTCCAAACGTGTCATCTTTGAAATGTGTCGCATTCTATGTCTATGACGCATCTACGTTGATGACATGATCGCCCCCCTCCCTCGTCGTTATCACTCACCGGCGGGCTGGTGGTGCAGCGGGGAGTCCTGCGGGTACAGGTCGGGCGCCTCCGCGTGGTTGCGAAGCACATTGATGGCGTCGTCCAACCTCTCCTCCATCCTGGCGCCCTGGTGACAATATACGTTATTCAGTCAGTTTTCCATGAAAAAGCCATGGTAACCTAATGGTCTGACCTATAGTTAAAGATCCCGGGATCGCGCCTGAGTTTTGCGAACTTTATGTGCAAAATTACATTTGAAATTTGACCTTTACGGTGAAGGAAAACATCACGAGGAAACTTGCACACACCTGCGAGGAAATTTAACTGTGTGGGAACTACTTTCGCTCTGAGAGGAGGCATGTGCCCTGCAGATGTAGTATGTAAATAAAAAAACATATAAAAACCAGTCCAGGAAATGGACAAATTATGACATAATAATATTAAATAATTGTGTACGGTCAAAAAAAAAACAAGTTTAAAAATTAACCTAATTCACAAACGCTTGCCACTTGCGAATCATGGAATTGAATACATGTTTATTTATAACGCTTACTCGTAATTCAAAAACTTACACATCTGTTATTTTGCTAGGCGTTATTTTTATGAGTCAAAATTGTAATAATGCAAAAAAAAATTAAGCGCAAAAACCAAACCATGCCACGCCAGTCAACTAGTCGCTTGAAAACAGCTCTACCACGATTCATACAAACGCTTGGGCCAGTTGCATGACTCGAGTACAGTTCAAGCAAATATCGTCAATTCAATACAAAATCTCTTTCACTATTTGACTGTACTCTATAATCCAATGAGGGCTATCGCGTATGAATTCGCCACTAGAGGCGCTAGTGTAGCGTGAGGTCTCCGAAATGTCAAATTTCATAGTTTTTGGGTGAGCTACGCGGGTTTACTTATAATTAGAATAATTTTGTGAATATTTTGCAATATCTGAAATTAATTATGGCAAATATGCGTTCCGGGGCAATGAATGTCTGTGTTTTGAGACAGTTTTGTATTTCGGAAACCTTTGTCCTTCCTTTTTTCCGAACAAAACGGGGACTATGCAACACTGTGGCATGCTCGATATTTTTATGGTACGGTTTTAAGGTGTATTAAATATGATTTTAATCCAAACTTTGTTTTCACGCCCGTAATAACAGACTTTGAAAGCCATACTTAAAAACCTCACGCAACAGTGCGCCATCTAGTGACACAAAAAACGATAGCCCTCATTGAGCCCTGTTCAATAGCTGTGATATTTATAGTTACTTAACTTCGTCGCTCCATTAAAATAATGATATGACAAATGTAATTGTACCTATCATGGATGTTAATAATTAGTACAGACGAACACACTTCGTTCAGTGTATTTCGACATTATTCCTACTGCGTTGAGCAGTGCCATCTGTTGTCAAGTAATTAGAACTAATGTAATTCACGTATTAGGCGTAAGATGGCGCCACCAAACGAACTAAAATCAATATATCTAAAATCCATTGGTTCCGAGGATAACTTCCCGATAAATGCTAACCTAAGTATCACTGTCGAATTTCATGACATTTTTATTTCTGATTTTTGGTTTACCCGTTAGGAACTACTTAAGTAAACATACCGTAGCTAGAACACACAAAAAAAAGGAATACTGGAGGCGGGAATCGATCCCGCGTTTGATACCCGGCTCAATATTTTTTGTTCTTATTTTTAAATATGTTCTAGCTACCTTAAATTTCACTAACTTGCAACAACGTCCTAGGTATATAATAAGTAATAATATATAATATAAGAATCGCTTGTCTAGCTGTATAGAATTATGGTGTTTAAATACTCACGACGACGTCGGAGTGTTCTCGTAGAAACACCATCGCCTCGTCGAGCTGTCTCTGCTCCGCCGGCGCGCCCTACGGCAGTACACGATCAGCCACCGTCAGCGACCGGCCGTGGAGCGACCACACCCCGAGACATTAGCGCTGAGACCCCTCTACTAGCCACCCAGAGTGAGACCCTTCTACTAACGGGACTCTGACTCTTACGAGAGTGGTACCCTACCTACGCTATTGAGACTATGCTATTAGTGAGACCCTTTTACGAACGAGACCCTTCCACTAGGGTATGAGTGGTACCCTACCTACGCTATTGAGACTATTCAATTAGTGATACCTCTACACGAATGAGGCCTCAATAAAGTGAGATTCCTTCACTAGCGGGACTCTTAGGCGAGTGATACCCTACCTACACTATTGCACTATCGAGACTATTTTATTTGTTAGACCCTTATACGAGTGAGTGACTCTTCTACTAGCGGGACTCTTACGAGAGTGATACCCTACCTACGCTATTGACTCTTCCATTAGTGAGTCCTTTACACGAATGAGGCTCCTGTGAGAATCTTCCACCAGTGAGACCCTTACAGAGGGATGCCCTTCCACTAGCGGAAATCACGTGAGTGATACCCTACTTACCACCATTGAGACTATTTCATTAGTGATACCCCTACGCGATTGATACACCTATAAAGTGCGGCTCTTACACTAGTGGCATTCCTACATGACCCTAACACGAGTGAGACCCTTACACTAGTGAGGCCCCAAACAAGTGAGATCCTTAAATAAATGAGGCCGTAAGATACTAACACCTATAGTCCAATGCTAAATTAAGCTAAACGAGACCTCAACTTTCGAGAGATACCATCATAGATTAGCGACCATACACATCTAAACACTAAGCAAATTCGATCACCACATATTTGAAACAAGTCCAATTTCGTATATCTAAAGACATGTTTGACTTTCTTACGCTAGTCGTCCGATTTGATTTTTTCTTATTCTATTCTACAACAGCTCTTTGATTTTGATTTAAAATTCTATCCTTTTCTAGCATGGAACAATGCGTATTTTGTTTCCGGATATTCAGCTGTTTACTAGATACATTTAAACCCTATGTATTTGTTTGCAGAACATTTTACAGCAGCTAACTTAAGATTTAATCTGATTTGGGTCAAAAGAAGCTCAATAGTAGATTGTACAACAAGAGCATAAAACGAGCCATTTTACCCGAGACATTCATATGACATTCATTGACACCTGATTACCTTGGTCTTAGACGAAGTTTTTGCTTTATGCACTAGAGCATAAAAAGTCATTTTATGTCGCCTAGACCAAGCATAAACACGAACTTTACGAGCATGAGAAGTGAAAAAATGTTTTATTTTTGGTCATTTACAATTAAGGTCATATCTTGATAATCGGTGAGATTCATAGAATTTTTAGGTGTCATATACTTTCAGGTTTAATTGAGGATGTTTCTTAAATTTTGTGAAATAATGTTAGGATAAGAAAGAACGACACGAAGACACGACTCAACGAAATTAAAGTTTTTTTTTTTAAGATTTCCGGTTGGTCGGTTTCCCCGGTGGTCCAGTTGGTACGACACCTCTGGCGCAAGCCATAGGAGATAAGTTCAACATGAATCTGATATTAAATGCCTAACTCAAGTTTGTTAAAACTTTTGGCGGCGAAGGTGTATGTTATGATGTATGTCTGTCTTCCCGTTAGAGTATGAGAAGCTAGCTACTAAACCACACTCTACGTCTACTAAAACATCTAAGGGTAATGGTACAAGCTCCACACTAGTCGCTGATATTAAAAAAAAACACAAAAACTTTTGTAATATGCTATGATTTGCCAAAACACTTTTTGTAGACATTTTAGAAATGAATTGTAATAATAAAAAACATATTTCTACATGTAACTTGGTACTGTCAAAATCATAGCATACACTGAAACAAAAATCAAACATAAATTCGGATTAATTCATAATAAAAAAAGTTAGGGCATTTTTCGCTGCTTCAATACAAAAGGGCCACAAATAAAAAATAAAATAAATATTTTTGTTGTATTAGTTGCACGTTAAATAGCATTTAAAATGCAATTATTGCGATTGAAACATTTTTTTTTATTTGTGGCCCTTTCGTATTTAAGCAACGATTTCAAAATTTTATTTACAATTTTAATACAAGCATCGCAGTCGAAGGAACAGCTAATGAAGCATAAATTACTTACATAAATATTTATATTTCTTAGCAAATCATTGTAAAGAATTGATGCTCCATTAAATGTTAATGTCTTCTAGTTATCTGCAAGTTTTAATGAAATATGTAAAAAGCCCCGAGCAAATAGAAGCTACACGTTCCAAGTCTAAACACCAACTAAACTGAACGCTAACAAATAAAAATACACAAATGATCGATCCCCTTATTTTGCATAGGGTTTTTCGATAGGTGAAATATCGCTAGATGGCGTTAGTATCGTGAAGTCAATTTGACGTTTCAGTCTTGCTTGCGATTGGCTCATTTAGATACTTGTCCAATCACAAGCGTTACAGATATGTCAAACGGACCTCGCTGTAGGTACTAACGCCATCTAGCGATATTTGGCCTGTCGAAAAACCCTCATTGTATTGTATTGTATTGTATTGTCATAATATGAATTTGCATAACATTGAATTAATAATAGACTTTCGCTTGGCACTATTTCCTGGGACAACCATTTGAGCATGGTTGAACATACTCGTAGCAAACGTGAAATGAATAGACTTTCCAACTTATCATGTAATTCAGTTTGCCTGTGAGCAATACGCCTTTTCCCATTTATTATTGGAAAGAGTCTTACTACCGTCATGCTTGAAAAAATTATGTCAATTCATCGTTATGCCAATTAACATTATGAGTATTCAGATATGCGAATTCATATCGACCCGATTGATCCCGGCGTTAATATGTGGGGAGGTCCATATCAAAGAACTAAAATTGTAACCTTGCTATACCTCTACCACACGCGCAAGACTGAGACAGTAGCAGTGTGGTTTCGGAATAGCAAAGCATAAGTTTGTTATCCATTCATCCTAGATACTAACCAATAGTCTAGAAACGGATGAAAAAACAAAAGCGTTGCCACATATACAAGCAATCAGCGTCAAAAATACGACAATAAGAACAAAGTGGCACCCCCTTTATTTCTAGACCTTTGGTCAGTCTGTTCTGTTCGAATAAACTGTAAAGTAGTCAAACATTCGTAAAAAAAATTCTACCGCGAGCAGTAATAAAATGAGAGATCTCTTTTTAAATTCAGACTAGTGACAAGCATTTATGAAAGCCAGAATGAATAAAAAAATGTCCACTGAAAAACATGTGAGAGATATAAACTGCTTTTGGAACTTTTAAACTGTGATCATTGTAATATTTAAGATGTTAACATTGCAGATTTCAGGTATTAAAAAAACTGTAAGAACTTTAGTGAACCAATTTCAAGCACAGTGAAATCTGCATGCTGACACCTTCTAGGGGTCAAGGTCCAAAAGTTTACTTCCTAAATATGATTGGTTAGAATTTTAAGACAAACAATTGGACTAACCAATAAAATATGTAAAAAAAACTCAGTATTACAAATAATCATGCTACGGAGACATGCTAAAAATATCATTAAAAAATTTAGTATCTAGTATAGTCGTTTTTTATTATTGTAGTTGTCTCGTTTTTTTATGTACGCACATGTCTGGGTGCGTCTGTTTGTGAGCATGTGTTTGTGTGCGTGCGTTTGTGAGCGTGTATCTGCGGGCATGCGTCTGTGGGCATGTAAATATTTGTGGGCGTGTATCTGTGGGCTTGTATCTGTTGAGCACGCGCCTGTGGGCATGTATCTGTGGGCGTGCGCCCGTGGGCATGACTCTGTGTGCGTACTAACCATGACGGCGGGCGGGAACACGGGCACGTGGTGGTGCCCGTTGGGCAGCGGCGCGCCGGGCAGCGCGTGCGCCGGCGCCGCGCCCGGCGGGGACGCCACACCGCTCGCCACCCAGTTCGACTGCCGGCAGAACGATACGTTACAATGACACATTATTGTACACCACAATAGTAAGCGATACTGAAAACAAGTACACGGTGAGAACATTACAAGGCAAGCAATAGACGCTTCCAGGCCACTTTTTTCAACAGAAAGAAGTAAGAACTAGATAACAGCAACACATTGATGATGACGACCTTAAAATAGATCTTGTATCTACTGAACAGCAAGTGATTGCCACTTATGACTTCAGCGGTGTGTTAATATTGTTCTTCTGAGTGGATTGGATAGACGTCTTCCAACTGACTATGACGTGCGAACAACGGCTGCCGTAGGTGTAAGAAGTCGTCAGTCACCTGCGTGTTGTGCTAATGGTATTCGAAGTGGGTGGGGTCTCCCGAGTGACTATCATCATCATCATCATCATCAGCCCGACGACGTCTGACGACATCGTGAGAGTAGCGGGAAACCGGTGGATGCAAGTGGCGAGTTGTCGTTCATTGTGGCGTTCTAAGGGGGAGGCCTTTGTCCAGCAGTGGACGTCTTCGAGTGACTATAATGTGATGCAACTACTACCGCAGGAGTTGTAAGTGGTCGTCAGTCACTTGAGTGTTGCGCTGCTATAATAATTATTATTTTTTGTATTTTTTTTTCTTTAATTGTATACTATAGTTTTTAAGTATTTTATTTGTAATTATATTATTATGAAAAAATGACTTTCTGCCAAGTTTCTTGCGGCGCATTCTTCTTGGCAATGATGGTCTTTCCGAAAGCGCTGGTAGTTTAAAAAATGACGTGTAAAAGTGAACATTGCGGCCTATTTACTGATTAAATGATTTGAATTTGAATTTGAATTTGTTGGTATTCTAAGTGGGTGGAGTCTTCCGAGTGACTATAATGTGACGCAATTTCTACCTTAGGTGGTGTAAGCGATCGTCAGTCACCTGAGGATTGTGGTGGTGCAGATGCGGATGGTGCGGCGAGTGCTTGTGCGGGTAGAGGCGGGCCGGCAGCGGCGGCGGCGAGTGCACCGGCGTCGACGGCGACGACCCGTAAGAGGACAGGCTGCCCGCGCCCTCCGCGCCCGCTACCGCCGCGGTGCTCGCCGACGCGTACATCTGACACCGCACAGTGTTAAGGCCGATGCACACCAGATGTAATGTATGAAACTGTATAGAAAGATGCCAGACCAGATGCGTGGCGTGTGTACCTTTCTATATACAGTTTCATATATTACAACTGGTGCGTGTGCGTGTCATCTGATGTGCATCGGCCTTTAAACTTTACTAGTTGGATTTACAAGTAGACAGCGGGAAGGAGAACGATATCTTACGAGGGAAAAGTTGCAGAAGTGTCCAGCTTTAAGTGGTAGATCTTAATTTTTCACAGAAATAAAATCGAGTGGTAAGGCCACGATTCCACTACTTTCCACCAGAGATGCGCGGGGTAATTGAGCGGTGCGAGGGCGTGTAGCGGGATCTTTTCAAATAAGCGAGCGGGGTGCGGTGAGGCGGACTGAGTACTTCGCAAATGTGTCTCGCACACATCCTTCCCTTGTTTTGTAAATACAAAAACTTCGCTCCGGTGAGCTGTTTCCACTAGCACACTGCGCTGAGCGAGGGCAGGTAAATAAAGCGTTTCTATTGGTTCATGACGCACACATTCCTCAAAGCGCATCCTCGCACATCTCTGGTGTTTATTAGTTGTAGGAAAAGAAAGATGGAGTAATTCAGGCAGCGATCTTACTTGTTCATCGGTTTATTGAAATAGTGACAGAATTGAATTATCCCCGTCCGGTCATCGCCGATGCTCCATCTATCGACGAAGCCCCGAACCAGTAGAAAACCTCTCTTGTCGCTCGATAGCTCTCTCACATAAGCCTCCACTAGCTTGGTTCGAGGTGGATAGATGGCGCTAAGTGTAACAGTTTGAATATCATAGTGTCAGTATACTCACGGGCTGCAGCGGCGGCTTGGCGACCAGCATGGGGTCGGTGGGGGAGTGGTGGGGGGCGGCCGCGCGGAACGATGACATGGGGGCAGCGGCAGCTCAGCGCCGCCGCCCGCCGGCTCGCTCGGCGCTCCCGGCAGCCCTGGAACACATATGGATCATGTGTTAAAACATGCAGAAATAATATGTAAGTAGGTACAAGTACTGCGATGAAGCCTGGCTCAAGACACTTGCTGACAAGAGACAGAAACGACACCAAGGCGGCTCTGCACCAACATCCGCAGACTTCTCTTGTCAGGCCTGTGGACGAACATGTCGCTCTCGCATCGGTCTAGTCAGCCACCAAGGACGTTATGCACAGGCAACACGCCAAATTTCGTCCGGAACAGACGCGTAGGCCTGATGATGAGGTACGAAACCAAATCACTGGCGATTTGTGACACAAGAACATAACTAATAATTGCGATTTTCATTTTTATAAATCAGTGTGACAATCGTGGTTCGAAAATGTTTGAAATATCTACGACGTAATTTAAGGGTGGTGGAGACTGGACCAGCGTCAAGACAGTGGATCATCGAGATATATAGCTAGATAGAGAGAGAGCGAGACTTCGTAAGAGTCTCTGAAACCGTCTTGCAGGAGGTTATGACATTTTTACTTTGCTGCACGCGTCATTATAGATATAAAAATTATAGACAGAGCCAGGTTGTCCAGCGCGTATCAAAGATCCCCATGAAAAAATATTATTGCGCCCTTTGCCACCTGGCGTCGGCAGGCTCTGACTGACACCAGAGCACAGGTTCCTAACATAAGCGACAGTGCCCCCCCCCACCCCTGTAAGCGTTAAGAGCAGCGCTGAGCTGTACATAGACAATACATAATGGTCGCAAAGCTATGGATCAGAGACTTGTCCGAGCATACCTGGCGACGCGCCGTAAGTGTCGTGCTGGTAGGGCGGCGGCGGCTGGTAGTACCCGCCCGCCCACTCGCCGCCCGCGTAGTAGGGCTCCTGGTAGGCGCCGCCGCCCGCGCCCTTCGGCGAAGCGTACCGGCTCGGCGAGTCATGGCCGAATTCGTCGCTGCCGTACTGCGGAAGAAGATAATATGAACGTTAGTATGATGAATGAACTAGTTTAAATGGCAAATGCCTTAAATTGCTGCTCCAACATCAGACCGTCAACCTTAGCCCAGAAGCCTTTAGCCAAGATCCTTACCATAAATAGCATCTTTTACTTAAATTTTACAGCGCTTTGATATTGACCCGACTGTAATGCTGTACAGCATTTTGTCATTGATAAATAAATCTTCGAGGATTTTTTTTAGCTTTTTTGGGACAAGTTTTGAAGAAAACAGTTACGTTATGCTCTTTTACCCACGACGGAGATAATACGTGTTTAGTAATACGCGTTTAGGGTGAGAGGACGTTTGTTTGTAACTTTTAACTAGCTAAATAACTCATACAACGCGACAAACACTATCTCACGATAGTCTTTAAAACTAACAGTTCTTAATAACAAAACGAGTTAGTTCCTTGATTCAACATAAACGAATGCCGACCGTTTAAGACCAGCATGTCCTTACAAAAGCACAATGAAAAGTTGCGAAACCGGCGCACGCTTTCAGGGGCTTTGTGTGCTTTTTAAGGCATCGGGTAAGCGGTAATTGCGTAAATGCAGCTTTTACGCGCAAATTATAAAAGGGTTTATATTATAGTTACGGTCATTAACGGCTTTCGTTTCGTTCAGCATTTATTATTTGATACAAAAGAAAGTACTTTTTTTCTGCAAAATTACAATAAATACTTACGAAATTACATAAATGCTTCACTATAACCCTTACAGATTCAGAGTTGCACAGCGAGCCATGGAGAGAGCTATACACGGGATTTTTCTACGGGATCGAATAAAAAATTAGGTGATACGGAGAAGAACGAGGGTCACGGACATAGCCAAGCGAATCAGCTCGTTGGAGTGGCAATGGGCAGGACATATAGCACGGAGAACAGATGGCCGTTGGGCCGAAAATTTCTCGAATGCAGACCGCGTCCACCAGCGAGTTGGATGACTTGGCTAAAGCCGAAGATTCACGGTGGATTAGTGATGTAACATGAAAAAATTTTTTTTTCTAACTTTGTTTTTTTTTCGGAAATAAAATCATTAGGAAATTAATTGTTTTATTGAGGTATGTTTTCTAATTTCTTCCATTTTACTAAAATAACAAATCGAATTAAGTACTCATGAATCAATTAAACAAAAATTTAATCTTCCTGCAGACCGCTTCCAACCGAATAGGAACTGGAAGCCCATGGAGAAGGCCTATAACCAACAGTGGACGTCCTACGGCTGACATGATGATGATCCCTGGTTTGTAGCAACGTTATCAATTACAACATAATCGTGGGCGCGTGCTGTGCTGTGCGTGCATCTGTATATGTGTTACCTACTGGTTAATGTAAGGATACAATGACACCTAAACAAAGAATAATGCTAAAGGCACTTCTATTGCACGTGTCTTTAATTATAAATCGTTAAGTACAAAATATAGGCGGTAAAAATTTAGTTTCAATCGTAATTAGTCATCATCTTGCTATGTCAATCAGTCAATCATTCACTGACGATAACAGACAACACCTGCCGGATTTCTAATTTATATAATATAGATTGATTATTGTGAAACAAATAAATAGCTAGAAAAAAAATGCAGAGTAGTAGAGTTGAAGAAACTGAATCGCATGGGTGGAACTTTCATGCTACTGATATATGTGTATGTATGTATATGTAAACTTTTTATTGTACAAAATAAGTAACAAACACAATTGACAAACATTGAGATATTTGTACAAAGGCGAACTTATCCCTCTGGATGAGATGAGTTTTCAGTTAGGGACAGACCAAAAGTGAGTTTAAAAGTTAAAACAGCTAGTGAAAGCTTCAATATAATGCTTTAAATAATAAAATACACAAATATATAATAGCGACTTAACATACAAATATATGCATACATATATAAACATAATATGAATAATACATAACAATACAATAAACAAAAAAAATGGATGTTTTAAAAAATTAAGGAGAAGGTGTGAGCCACATTTTCTTCAAACCCTCCCTGAATATCCACACATCTGCCAAAGAAATTATAGCGAAATTGATTATGAAAATGTCCCACCACACAAAGGATGCTTCTTCCATGTAAAAACGGAATAACTAAGGTCGCTCAAAAATAGAAAAATAATAATAAATATCATGGGACACTTGTCCCTACCAAACTAAGCAACTATGGATAAGTCAAAGTAAAGTCAAAATATCTTTATTCATAGGCTATAAAAGCACTTATGAATGAATAATCTAAGGAAAAACCTCTGCTGAGAAGAATCCGGCAAGAAACTCAACGAGGAAAAGATACAATATTATTAAAATATGTAATAAATAAAACTTTATTTTTAACACAGTAGGTTCGCTATTTGAAGGGATCGCTAATGATCATTTCCAAATATCCATGATATAATCATTAACTTTATAAACGCCTTTGATATTAATGTCTTCTTGACAATAGATCTGAATTTTGTATCCGCAAACTATGCAATTTCCCAGAAAAGACTTTTTGGTTTAGTCTGTAAGATGGAACTAAGTGCTAGTACGGCTTACGACAATCATACTTAACATACATGATTATCAAAAAATAAAACATCCAGGATTCACGCGTCTTCAAATTATAAATTGATACTATTCAACGGATAAACATACATAGTGTTGTATCCAAGACCCGAGACCAAACATTCGTCTTATTCATACAAATATCTGCCCTGGTAGGGAATCGAACCCGGGACCTCAAGCTTCGTAGCCAGGTTCTCTAACCACTTGGCCGTCCCGTCGGCAAAATGTGGTCGGAAGTCTCAATTTCTGTTTTGTTCAATCTGTATCGAAGCTAATTTCCCAAATAGGCCCAGGGGGAGGAAATGCGATAGTTTTGTCCTGTGCCTTAGACCACATCAGTTCATCAGTAGAATTGAATAAATATATTTTTAATTTGATATAAACCCTTGTTCATATTAAATATATTGACCCGGATAACTCACGTCTTAAATCGAGTTAAGCCTGTCATTTTTTTTATTTATTTATTTATTCAACATGTTTCAGGCTAATCTTCGGAGCAACGCGACTCGGCGGCTGCTGCAACACGCGCACTGCGCGCCGCCGCTCTGCTCGCGCGACTACCGAAGAGGAAGGGCTACGGTTTAGCCCGAAACATGTCGGACTAAACTCGATTTAAGACGTGAGTTATCCGGGTCAATATATTTAATATGAGTGAGTCTCACGGTAGTTTCATGTTCAAAATAGTAAACCCTTGTTATTCATTCGAGGCAGTCAGTATCTCGCAACGGATGTGTCATACACTTCACCTTGCGAATTATACAGAACGCCAGACAGCTTATCTGCTGATGACTATATTAAAAACTATTTAGCTTATCTTTAAGTATCGGATGTATTTACATTTTTAGGGATCCGTACCACAAAAGAAACAACCTAACTCATCTATTTCTGTTGCCTGGTTTTCAAATGAGACGTACGTTTAAGATGATACGTTTGTATGGAGAATGGAACGAAGAGACTTCTCTTAATGCGTAATTTTAAGGTAAGGCGGCATGGGTACTACAGCGGCTATTTCATAGCATTTATAGGACACGCTGATAAAAAATCTGTATATTCATTGACTAATCCCTTTTCCGCAATCGATGTGGAACATCTTCATTCATTAGTTGGCCATATACATCCCATTGAATTCTTCTCACAAGTCAGTCGAAGTATCAAGCTATAATCAAAAGCAAAATATGAATTGAGTTTTGAAAACTTACTAAATTACATCGAATTAAGCTTTTCACTCAAGGAAAACATCGTGAGGGAACCTGCACACTCCTGCGATTCAGCCGGTTGGTGCGTGTTATAACGTTCTCAATCCACACTGCGTATGCGTGGTCAAGACCTCTTAATCTAAAAAGAGGCCTGCGCCCAGCTGTAGCATGTATCCAGCGGCGGCCTTACCCATTGCGAGGCTCCGGGCGGCAGGTCTTTGCGAAACCCTTTGTCCTTCGTGAAAAGTATGGAATGCGAAAATATACCTAGTTAAAAAAAACTATATTTTTTTAAATTTACTTGGGTTGTTGCGCGAGGCCCCAGGCGATTGCCCTGTTCGCCACCCCCTAAGGCCGCTGCTGCATTTATTTCTCACATGAAAATGAGGCGACGTCTTGGAAATGCGCACTGTATTAAGAGTTTCCCTGCCGGCCGCGCTAGGTATTCGTTTGGAATTGCTGTCTTTATCGCTCGTGACATTAGCGCTCGCAGCCGTCCCCCCCTATGCCTTCCGTAACGACGTCCGTAATTTATATCGATAGCTGTAGGCTTTCAATTAGGGCGGTTGAATTTTGGGTTTCGTTGTCCACATATTATACGAAAAGTTTAGCACAGAAATGAATGATATTTTACAATCAAGATATTCATTATATTTTCTATGCCTGTGATTATTCCGATTTTTGTAAGAATGCTTTATTAGTCTGTAATTCTCGTGCAAAGTTGACATCTTTTTTTTGTCGACTTTTGGGCTCCTGTAATTCTGATATTACACATTTATATGAAAATCTGAAAAACCAAAGGCATAGATAACTACGTCTAGTCCATACTTACAAAATTTCATTTATTTCTGTTGCCTGGTTTTCAAATGAGACCGGGACTACGTTTGTATGGAGAATGGAACGAAGAGACTTCTCTTAATGCGTAATTTTAAGGTAAGGCCGCATGGGTACTACAGCGGCTATTTCATAGCATTTATCCGCAGACACGCTGATTAAAAAATCGATGTATATTCAATCGAATAATCGATTTATTCCGCAATCGATTAAACTAGTATTCGTTCATTAGTTGGCCATAAAACCATGGATTGATTTAAAATTATAATTCTTCTACAAACAGTTCGGTCATCATTATAAATATAGAGGTTACGACATGTGGATTTAAGAGCCATTTTATAGCCTAATTAAATTAAACTGAATATCATCACAGCAGTTTGTCATCACCCAAAGTGACAAATACAAGTAACTTCATTGTAACAAAATTACTGATTCCAATTACAGTTCTAGTCGACAAAGTTCGTATTGGTATTGCTTCTCAACTAGCTTACTTAAGTTTACTGAAGCTATGTTAAACATGAAACTACCGTGAGACTCACTCATATTAAATATATTGACCCGGATAACTCACGTCTTAAATCGAGTTTAGCCCGACATGCTTCGGGCTAATCCGTAGCCGTTCGTCTTCCCTATCAAATCTGATATAGTGCGTCGAATCCGAGTCCATTGAGTGCTCGGCCACAGGAGACCCCTTGTCGTCCTGTTTTCTGTGTGAACGTACCTTTACAGAGCGATGTTGTTAGTGTTGTGTGCTACCCTACTTTTGACAGTTGTAATGAAAATGATGATGAAAACGCGGGTAGTTGTGTGCCGGTGTCAGTTTCGTGGGTAGTCGCGCGAGCAGAGCGGTGGCGTGTTGCAGCAGCCGCCGAGTCGCGTTGCTCCGAAGACGAAGGGCTACGGATTAGCCCGAAACATGTCCAGCTAAACTCGATTTAAGACGTGAGTTATCCGGGTCAATATACTTTAATATTTTAGTGAAGCTAATTGAGAAAGCAATATCAATACGAACCTATCCTTTCCTTTCCTTTTTTGATAAGGTACGATCGCAAAACATTACTCACTACATGTGTACAATTAGCCCAATTGTTCATGCCTCAGGGAGGCCTTTGGCCATGAGTGAGACACTTCACAACAAAAGTACACATTCTACTAATACTATAAATGTAAACACTATTAAAGGTATACTTAGGTTGCATGCAATTAATTACAACAGCCACCATTGCGGCCAGCAGTGCAACAAAGCGTTATCTCCAGCATTGTCCAGCGTCCACTGCGTTAGAGCACGCCTTAAAAGTGCACAGGGAAATGAAACAGATACTTCGAGCCTTTTCTGTCGCAGTCGGTTATGGAGCTATACCGAATGAGGAACGTAAGAACTTTTATTCAAACATAATCATAGTTAAAGTGGTTCGGTCTTTATGAGTAAAGAAAGAGGTTAGTTGTTGCTAAACTTTTCTATTGAGAATCAGGCAGGTGAAACTAAATAAAATCTTTAAAAACAACCAGAAGTGACAAAAGAAAGGTTTCTAACGCAATGTTTTTCTAACCACTCTGAAACGGTAACGCGATACTTTCGACCCGTCTATTACGCCCTAATGGATTTTGCTACGCGATACGCCGTCCAGAACGCAGCGATTCAAACAAATAGTTAAAACTTGAATAAACCCTGCTTTCTTGTTGCCGCGTTCCGGAATGTAAAGCATCATCAACATATCAGCCGTAGGACGTCCACTGTTGGACATAGGCCTTCCCCATAGACCTCAAGTTGCTTCGGTTGGAAGCAGCTTCCACCGGGAACCTGCAGCTTTAACCACCGCTACCCTCTGACGATGGCCACTTACCATCGTTACACTTGACTGTAAACGCCATGAGAACCCAAAACTACTCTCTTTGTCACATTTGTCTCAAACGAGCGAGAGGGAATTACGAATTTCGGTTCTACTTTCGAACCCTTTATTATATGTAGGTACAAATGCTTATATCTGTTTGTTTGAAAAAGAAAAACAAACGAGAAATAGATGCCGATTGGTTCCGTTAATTAATTAAAATGAATTAAGAAGATCACTACGAATTAATTGAAGCGTATTCATGAACCCTGTACAAAAAGAGAGTCCCGTTGGATGAACGGCGAACAAGTCATAGGCGACAGCGATAACAATAAGTATATTCGATGGATAATATAATAGTTTCGTATTTTTTCAAGCCTTTGTTTGACTTGACAATTTGATATGGATGCGTAATATGAATAGCTATGTGTGAATGTATGTACCTCTACGAAGAGCAATAAAAAGTACAATCAGCAAAAACTTGTTTTTTTTTAACTTATTGTTATTAATTTATTCAATCATTGTGATCTTCATCTTCAGCCTATAAACTTCACCCTGCTGGCCACAGACCTCCACTCACATTGCAGTTTTCACTTACGACGTTAAATCTGGCCAAGCATGGGCCAAACTGAATTGGCAACTGAGATCAACCTTCATTAGGATTTAATAGCGCTTTACTAAAACTATCAATGCAATTTGTTTCTTTTCTATAAAGAAAGAAAAAAAGAAAGCAAGAAAAACATTTATTCGTGATATTTATAAAGCAGATAAAAATAAACAAGGAAATCGAGACAAATTTTGTCACGAAATGGTCCCAACTCAGCATGATGTCAACCTTGCGGCCGACGCTGTTCTTCCGTTGGAACCGTTTAGATGAGAGATTATACTCGTACAAACTCACGATACACATGTATCTTGATATAGATTGGAAGTTGGAAGTGATTAGATTAGAACTGATTAAAACATTCTTTATTCCGACAGCGCATTTAAATGATATAATTAATGACGTCATTTTCACGGGTGAGCCTAAACCAAGTACCAGTTTATTTTGAAAGACGACTTTCTGTCAAGTTTCTTGCGGCGCATTCTTCTTGGCAATGGCCTTTCCGAAAGCACCTGTAGTTTAAAAAATAAATGTCATGTAAAAGAGCCAATTGCGGCCTGTTTACAGAGTAAAAGATTTAAATTTGAATACAGTCAGCAGCAGAAGTGGAGTGTCATTCGCGAAACCGCGTGCTTTTGTCAAAATTAGACATTAAAGACATTGTAATAAGAACCATGATCTACACACGACTCTACCGCTAAGGAGATAGTAAGAGTGTTAAGATAATTTTGAGCCCCACAACTGCTCATCTACTGTACGGTCGTCGGTATGATTCCAGCTGATCCGCTATCGCTTCAGCTTGTACCTCACACCGCCGTCACCGCCGCAGCCTGTAACTTGCGCAGCGTGCAGGAAGCGCCTCACAATGCGATGGGAACAGGATGCGGCGGGATCGTCGTGATTCATGCAATATTTACCACGCGGTCACAGCGGACTGGGAAAGGGTTTTTGTATGATTATATTTCAATCTAACGGTAGTCTGTCAACTAAAGGATAAGGTACACTCACAATAAATATTGGGATAAGTTTGCCTTTGTACTCTTTTTGTTTTGTTGTTTTCTTTTTATATTATTTTTGTTTTATGTACAATAAAGTATTTACATACAAACATACATACATATACATCAATATTGAAAGTAATACAAAAGTCACGCGAGCTAAAAACGCGACCGCGCATATCCTATTTTAAATTGGCACATTATCGCGTTATACGCATAATAATTAATTCGCATAACCCATAATTTATTTTGTCATAACAATGGCTTGGCATAACTTTAATAAGCGTACGTTTCTTTGCATAAATATTTAAAAATAATCACCTCCTTTACCTTTATTGACAAATGTTGATTTTTTTTTTTATTCCATGTAATGTTTGAGAAAAGCACTATACAAGCCTCGGCCGGAACCTGGGGTTGCCGGCCTCTCATCCCTATCCGGCCTCGCTACGCTCGGCCATCTATATCTGCTTGGCCGGCCACCCCCTACTTCCCGGCCTCTACAGTAATGTACTATTATACAAATTTCCCGCCCTCGGCCGGCAATGTAACCGCCTTTTGTTTCAATGCGAGCTACGGTACGGCGCTCGCTCGCCGCCAGCACCGCCCGCAGCCGCCGCGCCAGCAGCCACACAACACGGCGACGAGACTAGCGTCCCGCCAGCTTCATTCTTATTTTTTATTTTTATTTTATTTCATGTCTTGTTTGAGAAAAGCACTATACAAGCCACGGCCGGAACGCGGGGTTGCCGGCCTATACAGTAATGTACTATTATTGTATAGACTGTAAGAGCACTGCTGCTATCGTGAACTCTTCAAGATCGGCACAGTCCCGTGCCTCATCAATAGTGTCCAAACATAATAAAACATAATATATTTTTAGAACAACTATTTGCGTGTATATTATAATTGGTTGTAATATTTTAGAGAGCAGTGGGCGTAGCGGCCAACACCTACCTACATACCTAATGCTCTAGTTTTAGAGCGATCAAAATTCGACTCTATATTAATACAAGTAGATATAATTTTGATTAACATATTCAATAAACATAGGACTATGTTAAAATATTGTTATATATTACATTTTGCGTGGGTTACGTGATATATGGAGAGTTGACACATGCGATCAAGATAATATATGTATGTTATAATAAATTGTGATACCATCAGAAACAGTGTATGTATGGAAACTTATGCCAAGTGCATATTTGTTTTCAAATAAAAGTTTGAAACAAATGTCCAAGTAAATCGTTTAATTTATCAGCTCGATTTTTTCTGCTATCACAAACAAAGCAAAGCTTGTACCATCAGCCAAATAAGTGTTCTATCAATTTTAAAACAAGTTCCTATCAAATTAACATGTCGTTTAAGTCGAACTTTCAAGTTGACAGACACGTCTATTGGCATTATTGTTTTATGACATGCAAACGATTATAAACTTTAGGGTGGTAGACCACATATTTGGCTGATGGTACCATGGATACTAGGCAACGGATAAACATACTTATATAGATGAATACATACTTAAATACATATTAAACATCCAAGACCCGAGAACAAATATTCGTATTTTATTCACACAAATGTCTGCCCCGGCCGGGAATCGAACCCGGGACCTCAAGCTTCGTGGTCAGGTTCTCTGACCACTTGGCTATCCGGGCGTCAAAATAATAATAGATATAGTAAACAATAATAGGTACACAGATATAGTGAATAATAATTTTCTATCAGGAAAACTCAGCGGGGCTACTACGTAATTCGAAAATCGAAGTTCGTGTCGTTCCGTCCCTCAGTCACTTATACTATTTAATACGAGAGTGAGAGGGACGGTACGATACGAACTTCGATTATCGGTGTACGCTCTCTGATTTCCACATACGACGGCAACCGAAGTGTCAATCAATTATTGTATTAAATGAGTGACATTTCCACATACGATGAGTATACTGAAGCTAATTGAGAGAGCATCTATAATATAAAAGTGAACCGCCAGAACGGAAAAAAAACGAGACAGAGCAGGATGGCGCTCTACAACACCATTTTGACACGTTTCTCCCAAACAGCGCATTATTTCTCTGGAATTTTAAAGCAATTCGATTCTTTGACCTTGGGAATCGCGAAAAACTTGGGAAAATATGAAAACGACTGTACGATGAGTATACTGAAGCTAATTGAGAGAGCATGATAAATATACGATTCTTCTCCGATAAAATATGATTTACAGGACAACATTTATTAGCATTCATAACATATGTAATTTATGTATGACTAGAGTTTACCCGCGGCTTCGCACGCGTAAACTATTCGATCTGGTAGTTACAAGTGAAATTCCGGAATTTTAGAAAAAGCCCCTGAGAATTTCCAAAATGTATATCGTGGTCTTCATTGAGATTGTCATAAGAACAGCTGTCCAAAATTTCAAGACTCTAAACCCAGCGGTAGCATTTTCAAGATTTTATCCCTATCCCGTTGGAAATATCGGGATATATAAATATATAAGATAAATTTCATCTAAATGCGTCCATCCGTTTTAGCGTGAAGGAGTAGGTAACATACAACACACACACAACAAACTTTCGCATTTATAATATAAGTAGAAAGTTAGTTAGTTACATCAACAATGTACCTGTGCTGCCATCTATTAAACTGTTAAACTACAACTAGGTACCTGTTTTTATTAAAAATAAAATATACTGCTGTCTGTTTTTATTACCACTGAAAAAAAAAGTAGGAAGTAGGATTACTCCAGACACCATGTGGCACACGCTATATGGTTTTAAAAAGAGTCATGTGTCATTTCATATGTATGACGTACGTTTTATAATGTGTAAAGATGATTCTAGATCGCGCGCCATTTTTCCGAGAAATTTTAGGGGCGTAACGCGAATGCATTCAAATATGCACCGGTTTCCTGTAAGAATGAGCACAACACGCGCAAACAATAATGTTAAGTAATTTGTACTTTAATTGTTTTATTGGAAAATGTAACTTCTGATTCGCCGAAAATTATTTCCTAGCAGTACTTTTGTTACAAAACATCGTCAATGCAAATCTGTTAACATAAGATAAAATTACTACATTATTGAAAGCAGACGGATAATTTCATAAAGTTAACTTTCGGTGAACCGAAAATTCGGTCAACGAACGCATCTGCAAAAAAGATGTTCGGCGAAAAAAAACCTGTCAATTAAAAAATTGAGCTCACCCCACTCTCCTGACTAGTTGCAGCCGGCGGCAGTCCGTGCTCCTCGTTAAATCTCCGTCTCGCTCTATGCCTGAGCAGTGCCGAAGCATCGGGTTGGCCGAACTGGAATATCTGTTCCTCTTTTCCGTTGAGGAACCTCTCCACCTCATACTCTCTCTTTTCATTGCAGAAATCCGTCGTTATAAACTCGGAGCGCACTCCATCTAGGATTTCCGAAGATAACCGAAGCGAGTCCGAAGTCTGACGAAGATTGACGTCTGAATCCGGAGGACGGTAAGTTTCACATATTTGATTAAATGTATTAAAATACTCCGACGCTAGGTCGGTTCTAGGTTGATAGTCCATGTCGCCTATAGGAGGCGGGTCGGCGGTTAAAAAATTTGAGTCCATGTTAGCATCGTGCCGCAGCGCCATTTTGTTTTTGTCACTTAAATTTCACTTTTTTACTTTTTGTTGGACGCATCACCGTGTTCTCTTGGGCATTTTAATTAATATTGCACTATAACACCACAATAAAAAAACAATTATGCTCTGTTATTGATCAATGGCCCGCTAGGTAAAATCGGGTAACCACAAAATTGACAAACAAAGGCGAGTGGATTACTTTTTTTTTAGATTCAGCCACCTTGCACCGTATGGGAACCGGGCAAGCTTAGTGACGCTCTGTCGGGAATCGAACCCCACACAAAAGAGAAAGCAGGTAAGCATCCGCCGAGGGTACGTGTCAAAATTTAACACGTATAGAAATCAAAAAAGCTTTTCGGTAATAAGAATTTGCTTTTAATGGAAATTTGAGACTAAATAAAAGTGCTGTCCCATGTTGATTTCGCAGGGGTCACACCATTAGGTGTAAGAAGTGTAATACGATACATTTTGAACAATAAATAGCATTATAATTTTTTTACAAACAAAGAACAAAAACTTAAAAAACACAACCTTAGCTAAACCAAATCATTATATAAATTTGGGCATCCTTCTCCGCCATGATTTTGACTTTCTCGTAAATGCAGAAAATGGATCTCACATTAATTTCCAAAAATAGTAAGCGATGACATATATCCGAATGATTGTGAAAAAAAACAAACACAATTGTAAATAATATCTGTAACGCACCTTGGCGATTGTTATAACGTTGAAAAGATGATTTAAAACTTCACCCAGTTAATGCAGGTAAACGTGAAATTTCGAGTTACGTCCTTTCACTACAAAGCGTGCTAAAGAAATAATTGCACATCTGCGCGTATTGGGGAAAAAAAAGTTGATTTGTTACTTCAAAAGTAAACCGAACGATGAAAAAATGAACAGAGCATGAAGCAGTTTTATTTTAGAAAATACCTTTTGTCCGAAGTCGTGTTTGCCAGAAACCGTTATTTGATAACACCGCTATTTCATCAGGACATTCTGAATGTGTGTAATTATCAATTATGCACATTTAGGTAATTTGGTTTATGAAATTGACGTTAATTACGCGCAAAAGCCACATCTTTAGTGGAATAATCGGTTCATGAAAAACACATACCTCACAACACATCCTCGCACATCTCTGGTGGATAAGAAGCCTTAACGAAAGCTTCTTATTCTGCACTACCTTCCTTTGTGCTGCGCAACAAAAGCGCAAACTAACAAACAACCAGGCACGGGGTTTACGGAATCTTGTTTTGCTGCACTTTTAACCGACAGGTGAGGGTGTCTCTGCGAAGACCCGTAAGTGGTTAATTCGCGTAACCTACATTCGCCGCCTACCAACTGCTGATGCTAAGTGTTTTTGTTGATTGATACTACGGCTTCTTTGCATCTCTGACTTACTTCAAAAAGTAAATTAAAAATTAAAAAAAAAAACAAGACACGCACGCACGCACACGCTCACACACACACATACCCACACACTTATCACACTTTCAACTATAATCAGATAGACCATGCTTGTTTTTTTATTTGTAATTAGTTTAATTTGTTATTTTAATTATTTTTTTACTATACGTCTTTAAATAATGATTTTGTAGCAAGCATTCTGAAAATCAGCGCTGGGTGCATGCTGCCATGGGTCCAGCATTCGCTGAGATTGGTACCCATTGCCGGAACGTAGGTAGCTGGGTTATTTATTTCCAATTTTTTTTTTGATCATGTAATTATGATGTGGCAATAAATGATTTTTTATTTTATTTTTATTTTAAGAAATTTGGAAACTGTCCAGATGTTTCTAAATCCTTCACAGTGCAATCTACAAGGCTGTGGAATCGGCTACCGACCTCCATCAGGCAATCTCTCACCGTGGGATCGTTCAGGGAGGGTTTGAAGAAAATGTGGCTCACACCTTCTCCTTAAATCTATCAAAACATCCTTTTTTTTTTTTATGTTTGTATATGTATGCATATAAACCCTCTTGCAAAAAAATAGGGCACCTATGGTTTTTCAGGTAAGCTTTCATGCACATAAAATACAAAAACCATAGGTGCCCGTTTTTTTTGCAAGGGGGTTTATTTGTATGTAGTAGTTTATTTTCATGTTAGGTCTCTATTAAAGATTTGTGTATTTTATTATTTAAGGCATTATATTGAAGCTTTCACTATCTATTTTAATGTTTAAACTCACTTTTTGTCTGTCCCTAACTGATGGTAGAGATCCCTTAAAGGGATAAGTTCGCCTTTGTACATATATCTCAATGTTTGTCAATTGTGTTTGTTACTTATTTTGTACAATAAAGAGTTTACATACATACATACATACATACGTTTAGGCTACAAGGAGGACCAAAGACAAATGCAGCCAAGTATAATTTACATAAAATTTTAATAATGAAGGCAATTCGAAAAAATTAATACAATCAAATAAATAACTGAAAAAAAATATTTTTGCGGTGTCTTTGGCTTTCAATTATTTTTTGGACATACTTAAACAGGTACATATTAAACACCCACTCGAGAACAACTCATACAAATAGCCCCGACCGAGGATCGATCGCACCCGGGACCTCAAGCTCAGGTTCACTAACCACTGGGCACTAACACCAGCTGTATCGCCCTGGTCCTGCCGTGCCGAGGCTCGCTGTATCGCATCACAACACGACACCGTGCGAACGCGCTGACGCCGCGGTGTCGCGTGACCGCCGCGGTGGTCCGACCACCCTGCTGTGTGAAGCGACGGACGGCATGGTCAGTGAATTGGTGCTGCCTGAGCATGTTATGCACAGTGTCATAACATTAACCCGTCGAGCGATAAGGCGGTGCAAAAAGCGCCTGGCGAAATTTGTCCGGAACTGTGATATACATACACTCACTGAGTGCGCCCAGCGCATTTTCGGACAGGACAGATTTCCTTAAATCGCTCGACGGGCTAATACCCAACATTTCAGCACATTGGGCTAGTTTAAAACAATGACACTCCCGTAATATTTTTCAGAATTATCCTCGTAACGCACAGTCCTTTATAAAGGACTTATTATAATGTGAACTTCAAACTCTATCATAAATGACATAGTTTGATGTTCATATATCAAAAATTTGACTTGAGCGTTCGGAGGTTATTATAGGTTTTATAATTAGGTTGCAGCGAGGACCAAAGATATGGACATACATACCCACATACATACATACATACATACATACGCACGAAAAACATAACCCTCCTTCGGGCAGTCGGGTAAAAAAGTCCAGTTTGTGCCACACGGCGACTTAAAACGTGCTACACATTGCATTAACCCGTCACGCGTCCTAGAGACTACATTAGTCCCTAACTTTTTTCTGCGGGTAATGTCCTAGAGAGAGACTACGCGACCCACAACTCATAAAATTACGTTCGTTTGGCCTCACCCTTTGACAATCAGCTGATCAAGTATACAATCTGCCAGACACTGTAACGGCACCATGGCATCTGACAGGTGGTACTGTTCTGTTCACAAACTGTACTGTGTACAAACAAATCGCCTCTCAGCTGATCAATTGTTCCAACTCGAGAACATCTGACAAATGTGGCTGCTGCTTTTCATTCTAATAACTATGCCAACACCAGCTGACTATCCAAAAGTCTTTTGTTTTATTCTACGGTAGAAGAACAGATAAATAAATTATGCTGAGCTGGTGTCCGATTCGCAATCGCAATGACACTTTTATTCTTCGTGTAGTCTATTTGTACAATCAAATGCAAAGATATCGCTACGGCCAAAGTTAGAAAAATATGAATACACGACCTTAATTTTAAGTGCATAAAGTCGAGTACGTACCTATACATATTTTTGTAACTTAGGCCGTGTTAATATCTTTGCACTTGACTGTACTTAATAATGTTGTTGTGTTGTGTTGTTGTGAATAAAGGTATTGAAAAAAAAAACCTTAAAAAAAAATAATTTACTTTCTTTTTCTAATTTTCAAATGAGTCGATCAACTAGTTCTTGTACCTCGTTGCCATGGTTACGGCCCCTGGACAACTCTTTACAATCATGATTTAACTACCGTTATTTTATTTAGGGTGAAGCGAGACGAGCGTAACTTTCCGAGTTGTGAGTCGCCGTGTGGCATACTGACTGGCCCTTTGTATACTTAAAAGCTTATAATTGTAATTTTGTAAATAAATAAATAAATAAAACCGAATGCAGCAGATAACCCTACTGATAAATCTTGAACATGCAACTTAGGTTTGGCTAGGGGGTGCTCAGGTATCAACTGTATCTATCTCAAAGATCCATATCAGGCACGTAGGAGGCATTTACCAATAACTTATCCTTATCGAAATAACAAAGTTTTTGAGTGTATGTGCGAAAGTGTTGTTCTTTTAAGCTAAAAAAAAAAGCCTAACGGACTTCGATGTAATTTGATACACAGATATTTAGCTCATAACCTAGCTAGATTAACATACTTTATCCACGAAAATTGCATAGTTCCCGCCGCATAGCGATAAACGAATTCTTTGCAGACGGAGTCACGGGCAACAACTAATTATTAACCGGCTTCAAAAAGAGGGTTATGTTCGACTTCAACTGTATGTTTATTTTTTTCATCAGCCGGAAGACGTCCACTGCTGGACAAAGGCCTCCCCCGGCCTTATTTTTTTTATCTTAATGCAAAAAGTTTTCATGTTTAACTAATCCGCAAACAGATTTGGCAGTCAGCTGATCGCACATACTAGCAGACACCGGGTGGTTAGCTGCCAGGTACCAGGGCGGCATAACATTTGACAGGTGGCGCAGCCGGCGGTCAAGGGCGCGGGGTCAACGCACGCTCCGATGCTACATACAGAGCTATGATATCCTGGTATCTCGGAACAGGTGGTTATGAGGAAAAACTTGTTTTCCAATAGAATTATTAATTGGTTTTATGATTTTAATTAATGAGGTTTTTTATAGGTATGCGTCTACGATGCCGTAGCTGAGTAAATACGGTGGGATGCCAGACGCCTCCCCCCCCCTCCACCTCCCCATACCAAGTGGGGCAGGCAGCGCCCTACAAGAAAAAAAAAAGTGTGTAAGTAGGAAAAATTGATCGGAGGAAGCCATAACCAAACCAGAGAAAAAACCTATCCAACTTAAAAATGTAAAAAAATCCCCAAAATTGTAATTTCAAAGCTCATTATCACAAAACGGCTGAACCGATTTTTATGAAACATAACTCAAAATGGAAACTCGCTTTCACGTTGAAAAACCGCATCGACATCGGTTCATCCGTTAGAGAGCTACGATACCACCGTTAGCCAGACAGACATTGGTGTCAAACTTATAACACCACACCCCTCTTTTTGTGTCGGGCGGGAGTCAAATATATGAAAAGCTTGTAAGAAAATAACAAAGCTTTTTTAATCCGGAAGAAGCTTCACCCTTAAAAGGAAAAGTCCAGTAGTTTTTCGCGTGCGTAAATTAAATAATTCAATAACTTCATCATTTCACCACGAGAACACGACCTTTTAAAACAATCGCATATTATGTTTTATTGCATTCAGTAAACGGGTCCACTCCAACCGGACCGGCTGAAGGCAGATGCGGGAGGGGTGAATGTGGCACGTTTTTCCTTTTTTTTTTTTAAATTCAAGTCTGCAGTGTTTGCGTTTTCGAAACCATTTTGGAAGCTTTTTAGGATTCCAGCACATGCATGACCAGCAGCTAACCAACGATGTTACTTAGCAAGTTGGTCACTTGATCGCAGTGTTACCAACTTTTACGATAAATTATAGGAGCGTATGAGACTCTATCCCTCGTTACGATTCATATACGATCACGATTGTCTAAATTATGTTCAAATCGAAGTCGCTGGGGCCCATGGCCGTTGGGGCCGAAATGTTCTCAATGCGGATCGGCAAGCGTGTAACGAGATGGACGGATGACCTGGTTAAAGTCGCAGGTTCACGGTGGATGCAGGCCGTTTCCAACCGAAGTAACAGCCTATGGGGGAAGCCTACCAACAGTAGATGCCCTACGGCTGAGATGAAGATGTGTCAAGGGTTCGACACCGTATATTAACACGACGCGACACCGCGTAATGATCTGGCCAGGTCCTATGGGAAAGACAGCCCATGCACAGGGTCCTTCGTGGCATGCGGTGTGCCCGAACCCGGCACCCCGCGAAGCCTTGAACACGCTTGCACCGGACAGATGCGCGCGCGACAGGTGCGGGGTTCGCTGCCCGGCGCCGACGCGTTGCTGCGCCCGCGCCGGTGCTGCCAGCTTTGGCGGGTCTGTGGCTAAATGTAGCCATTTTTAGGATTTTTGTAGCCACTCGTCCACTAGTTAACTACCTACACGTATCTGCAGCCACAAGAAGGCTTAGGTTTTAATCTAAGCCCAATGACGAAGGTCATCCAAACACATGAATATCGAATTTAAATAAATATATTAATAATACAGGCTTCTTACTTCCTCGTCTTCCTCCTTTCAATTTCTTTACAGCTGAGGGTTGAGCTCTCGATAAAATACTTTATTGTGTCCTGCGACTTCGTCTAGAAATAATTAGTTCATCACTATATCGCATGACCTAAGCAACTTTCGGAAATAAAAGGCAGGTACTCTTTATTCCGGTTATAAATTATGGCGCCAAAATCCATTAAATCCGTTGAAACAAATCTTCTGCTTCTCTACATAATATAAACCAATGCCAGCATTTAAATGATATAAAAATTGCTTATTTTCTTTAGATAAAATGCATAAGGCATAAGGGTAAGGGTATTTTTTGTATTTTGTATTCTCATTTTATTTTATTTCACTTTATTATTATTATGTTTTTGTTCTGTATCTATTATTTATGTGTGTGTCCCGAATAAATCTTTTCATTTTAATTTTTTTTAATATTCGCCACGTTTTTCCAATGACAATATCATCCATCACCATTGAGCCATGTCTCTGTCTATCAACAATTTAAGCATATTTAAAATATAATATAATTTGGGTCTCCATATCTATGGCGACCAGTTATACTGGTACAAGTTAACTTATTCATTCGTGGTAGGTTGATGACTATATGTAACGGAGACACAAGTCTTTATGGGCTTTGAGTGGCGGAAAAATCGTTAATAATACAGATTACTATGCCTTGACCAGTTTGTGAGTGCCGCTTCGGTAGAACAAAGCATAGACGTACGTAGGTGTCTATGTGCGGTGGTGATCTCTTACCATCAGGAGAGAGGAGACCCACTTGCTCGTTTGCCATCCAGTCGAATAAAAAAAAAACGTAGCTATCAAAAGGTCGCGGATGAGCAGTTTTTGGTTCGCTTTTATCTTATCAGACTATGGTTGTGATACCAGTCACCAGAATTACTATTCTGCCGTCGAAACGCATACGGGCACATCTAACATTTTGTTAAACTCGAGAAAATAAATGTTGAAAGTTTGTTTTTTGTTTCTTTACTAAAAATAATACATAATAGGCATATTTTCTATTATTTATGCTTTTCTATTTTAATACTCAAAATCATTTAACATTAAAAAAGGAACATTTAGCCTTCATAATGTCCTTTATTTTTAATATCACTGAAATGAGCCTTTTTAACTAAGCATCAGTTAAAAAATCAAAAAAATTAATGGGGACACTTGAAACGTTGTGTTAGATTTTTTTTTGTTGATATTCAAAGTGCTTTTGCAAAGTGATTTTGACTTTGACTTTTAATTTGACGTTATGCTTCTAATTTTAACTAGGCCTATATTTTATATATGCCTCTTTGATTTAAGTCTTAAAAACCTTAAATCTTAAAAATCTTTGTAACTTACCTATGTTATACAAATAAATCATTCATTCATTCATTAATAAATGTGAATATCTCGGGAAGTTGTGCCTTTCAGGTTTACGATATCTCCGAAAGCTATTTACGAAAGAATATAAAAAAAACAGACATTATTCTGAATATGTATTTAACAAAATACAGTCGTATCCGATTGTGCACGCTTTGTTGTCAGATATTGGTGCTGATGACTGTACTGTAACATTACAGTTTCTACATTTTTTCACCAACGCCGCCGCAGCCGGCGTCCAAAATCCAGGTCGCGAGCCCCCGGGGCTCCAACCGGTGCCCGGACGGCAGGTGCCACTTAACTGCACTACAACTGGTCGTAATTGAAAGTTTAAATGTAATTACGTTGTTAATAGTAGTGATATGTGGAATACCGGGCTGGCAGAGCTCGATAGTTGCGTGCGAAGTAGATAGCTAATAGAACGTTTTATTTTTGATTTCCGTTAACTTCAACTGGAAGAGATTTTATTATGAGATAAGTTCGCCGTGGTACCTACAGTCAAGGTCAAAGATATCTTTAATTTCGACTGTACATCGATGTCTCAACGTAAACTGTTATTTTTTATGTGTTTCATGTAAAGAGCTATAACCTCCTAATCCTAACGCCCAGAGTCCTTTATAAAAGACTTGAAATTTTAATATCAAACTCTATCATAAATGACATAAAGTTTGATGTTCATAAATCAAAAATTTGACTTGGGCGTTAGGAGGATAGATTATATACAATACAAAACACCGTGTTATATTTGATATCCGTTAACTTTAAGGGGACAATCTACAGGTCAAATGAAGTTAATCTTTAAAATATAATCAAGTTAAGATAGTTAATTATTAGCAGTAAAACAGCGTAAATGTCCTTAATTTATGCATTTTTTTCAAGGTCCATAACTAATCCGTGTTTAATTAACACAAGAAAGTTAAATATGTTGATTTTTTTGATGCCTCTCTTATATGTCACGTCAATGTCACTTGTCAAGTTTGTTTATTTATTTTACAATTAACAATGAATGTGAAGCTATTTATATGCAAGATTTTTATTTTCGAAAACAAAATTATATATTTTTTTCAATTTCGCGACTATATTGATCATCAGGTAGTTCATATTAATGAACTGAGTCGTCTGCTGAAGTTAACGGATATCAAAAAAAAACACGGTGTATAGTACTTTAAGGTAACATTCAACGCCACTAGTTTCCTAACTCTTGCTGTTGCTGGTCCTTCGCGGGGTAGTGATTTATCCCAAGAAATTATTATTAATTAATTACACGCTGTAAAAAAAGATAAAGGCGAAAGGTTCTTTTAATTCATGACATTTTTTTTAATAGAAAGTTAGAACGCGAGTTTTTTTATGTCGTCTTAAGTGTAACGTCAATGTGACTGCAAGTTTCTGTAGTTTACAGACGGACGGACAGATGGACAGACTAAAGTAAATCTATTCCCACAATGTCAAAAAGATACAAAACAAGAACCCAGATCTACAAAATCGAAGTTCGTATCGTTATCGTACCGTCCCGCAGACGCTAATATTAGGTATTTAATACGAGAGTGAGAGGGACGGTACGATACGAACTTCGATTTTCGAATTTCACAGTATAGCCCCCCTGCTGGCCCGATACTACGAAGTGCAAAATTCGAACTTCAAAATAGCCCCCCAGTTTAGCATGGCATGCGGCGGCGACAATCCGTCTGCCATTGTTCATTTAATTAGCGTACGTATGTGTGTTTGTGTGTCGGCAACCAGCTCAAGGATCTGAATGGAGGCGCGAGCGCGATCAATCTGCCCACGCGCACCAATCGAATTCTGCCGAGTCAAGTTCCATGCGCATACCGTAAACTGCTTCAACTTTGCCCTGTGGCCCCAACATTGCCTTATTTGATTTACAGTCGATAACTTAGCACTCTTATAGGTTTTAAACTTTTATATACACGGGAATTATTATTACGGGGGGGATAAAAGTTTAAAAACCTAGAAGGGTGCTAGTTATTGACTCTAAATCGAATCAGGCAATGTTGGGGCCAGAGGGCAAAGTTGAAGCAGTTTACGGTACCCAATTCGTGTAAAATAAAAAGAAATTAAGCCTTAACGTTTTTAGGGTTCCGTACCTCAAAAGGAGAAACGGAACCCTTATAGGCTCACTTTTTGTCCGTCTGTGTGTCTGTGCGTCAAGACCCTTTTCCTCGGGAAGGCGTGGTGGTATCAAGCTGAAATTTATATCAAATACTGAGGTCTACTGTCACTTGGAGCTGTGAAAAAAACAAACTTCTAACGCAATCAAAAGATGCAGCCGTTTATGCTGCAAATTTACGAAACTCGCAAGGGAATCAAAACCTACAGGGTACTTCTCGTGATTCAGAATCTTGAAATTTGATATGAAGGTAGCTATCATAACACAACCAACTAGAAAATTCTAAAAATCTTGTTTTTTTATGTCTGTAAATATCAATGAACAATATAATCTGACCCCACACTGCGCACATTTTGCTTACACTTCTCAGCATACACTGGATGTATTAAATCACTCGGAAAAAGCGAGAAATATCTTCAAGACACGATTCCCGTTTACATACCTATAAATGTGTACGGAACCCTCGGTGCGCGAGTCCGACCCGCACTTGCCCGGTTTTTTATTTATGAGCACTACCTACCACTTTCGGGACTTGAACACTAACTTTAAGTATATATGATAATTACACAATCTGGCTAAATATTTTCCACACATCAAAAGGCCGGTGGATGCAGGCCGCTTACAACCGTAGCAACTGGAGGTCTATGGGGAAGGCCTATGCCCAACAGTGGACCTCCTACGGCCGATATGATAAAGATCATTCAAAGTCCCCAGTCTTTATTCAACCTTTAGGTCTTTACAGCTAAAGAGAAATATCAAATATGGCCTCCTTAAATATTCACCGGCCGCGAACTATATTTTATTCCGCATATTACCGCCCCCTTGCTTCCAGTAGAGGCGGTGGACTACTTGGCGCCCGCGACGTGGCCCGCGCCAGTTGGTGTAAACATATTTAATATTTAATAGTGCATACGTGGCTTTTCATGCTAAGAAAGCTGTTTATTGTTTTTTTTTGTAACCTGTAGTTTTCGTCCCAGTGTTGGCTGAGGGCTATCGCGTACGAATTCGCCGCTAGAGGCGCTAGTGTAGCGAGAGGTCTCCGAAATGTCACTGTTTTTTGGGTGAGCTACGCGGGTTTACTTGTAATTAGAAATAATTTTATGAATATTATGCAATACCTGAAATTAATTATGGCAAATATGCGTCATGCACGGGGAATGTCTGTGTTTTGAAACAGTTTTGTATTTTGGAAACCTTTGTCCTCCCTTTTTTCCAAACAGAACGGGACTACGCAACACTGTGGCATGCTCGATATTTTTATGTTACGGTTTTAAGGTATTAAATATGATTAAAATGTAAAATGTAAAGTGACAGTGGAACAAAATGATTGCAAATTTAATAGGGGGTGGGGGGTGCTAAAAATTGGCGACGTACTTTATGGATGGCTTCAAGATAAAAAACCCGCTCGTTTTTTTAGCCGGTGAGGTCCAACACAGTCTGGGGTCTCCGTTCCCAGTCGTCCATAATGCATTTTTTCCGACTGCACGCCCACATCTCTTATAAAGCACCTCTAGGCTGACATAAGTCTCCCCGGAGATTTGACAGCTGGTTTTATCTCTTGGGACCTGAATTTTCCAAAACAGGCTCTTTTACTTACGCCCTAGACGTAGTTCACCAGCTTTGTTATTTTGAATATTATTCAAAATTCTTAAGATTATTTTTTCAATGAACAATTTGTTACTTTAATTTGTTAATTTAGTGTAGGAAATAAAGGTAGTGGACCCCAACAGTAATTCCTCTGCCAGAAAAAACTTTACAGTATGATAAAGTATCAATAAATAAATAGTATTGTATAAATTTCCAAAGAATAATAATAATAGGATTTAAGTAAATACCTGAAGTCGAATCGTTAATATCTTTTTACAGAAAAATGGTCCGTTCAGACTTTCTTCACCGGACATATTCATGTAACGTATTGCAACAATATGTATATGAAATATATAAAAAAAAATCCCAGCAGAAATACCTATATTAATAAAATATAATTTTTTGGCGTTTCTTGGACCGGAAAATTGCTCCGTCAAATTTTTTCATTGGAATGTCATTTTATTGCCGTTTTATACCTACAAAATGGAAATCTAAAAACATTACCATGTAACTATACTATTTTCAGAAATTTACCTTTTTACTCGCTGTGGAAAATTTCTCACCATTTTATTTATTGAATTAAGTTCACATAGTTTTCTTTCCATTCAACTATAAAAACATCCAAAAAAATAACGAGCGTATTAAAAACTAAACATATCGGGAGCAGTGTGTAGGAAGCGGGGTGTACAAGCGGATTTTTTTTTGAATATTTTGGATTTTAGTGTATACTTAATATATATTTAAAAAGAAATCAGGCTGAGAAATTTTCCACTCTCAGTTTTTAATAGTTCTAAAATACATAAATTTGGGTATGCATTTTTTTTGGATTTTCTTACCCACTACGCCAAATTACATTCTAAGATCATATAAGAAGAAAAAAATACAGAGCAATTTTCCGATGAAAATGAGCGTCAAAAAAGGAATTATCATAAAAAAAATATTCTCATGTTTGACAAAAGATTTAGATTTTTTTCTAATATCACATACTGATACAAATGACTTATTTGGTAAAATAATTTTGGACAGAGGAATTACTCGGTTCAATATATAAACAGATTTGTATTTTTACGTATAAATACCTATAATTAAGAGTGTTTTTTTTTATATTTATATGTTAGTTTCGGCTCATACTACACAATAACCAAGCAAAATTTCATCGACTGAGAAATTAATGCATGGGTCTCCATACAATAACTTGCTTCATTTCCTACACTAATTGGTCCTTTATAAAGTACGCGAGGGCCCACGCGGTTAACATTGATTGTCTATGTAACTTAGCGCAACTCACATTTAAAACTTTAACGATTATAGTATAGAAATATGTCTCTCTGCACGAATGACACGGCCAAGTTAAGAATTCCATGACGTTGGAACGCGCATGCGCACCCGAGCTAACGATATGTATCTATGATACCTACATGTGCATAATAGGCCCACAGAAATGCAGGGAAAATCTATGGACTGGACACTATACACTATGATTGGTTATTTGGAGTCTTTTTGTATTTTTTATTTCAACTCCAAATTTGTTACTTTTACGGTCATCCCGTAAACCATATACGCAATAAATGATTTGTATTTGTTGTTGTATTTGTATATCGAAAATATGCACGCAGCACGGAATGCTGAGGACCTGGGTTCGATTCCCAGCGCTGGTCTCTTTTTCTGGTTTTTCTGTCTCAGTTTGTATTTTCGATATCTATACACTAGTTTAGTGATGTCGTTCGGAAGTCGCAAAACAAAGGATTGGTTTTCTTAATGGTCAAAGTTGGTGTGACGTACTTTAGGATAGCCCCAATTCGAATTTTTCTTAACCCGTTAAAATGTCCCACAGCTGGACCAAGGCCTCCCCTTTTTTCCTCCATGTCCCTGTCGAGGGCATTGTATATATTGAAATTTTCATTTCATTTGTATATTTTTTTACTGTTTATTATTGTTATCATTATTATAGGTATAGATCTAGACAAAGCCAATTTCAAGCTAACAGAACTGGCGAGCAGCACCGTGTGCAATACATATTTTGTGCAACTGACAGTGACAATCGTTCCATGATTTTCTTTGGACTCGTCGACAGGTATGCCCACTATCGTGACGGCGACCGTCCGTCTGTCCGGTTATCGTCGTTAGTGTGTTTGTGTGTCTATGTTAATTAGTTAGTAACACTTACACTAATCTCCGGCCGCGTAGTTTTCCCGCCGTCCGACTATATAAAGTAAACTAGTACTAAATAATTCGTTATATTCGTTGAATTTTAATAGCTATAAGGCCTATACGCGTACCGTGAGAAAGTGAATCGGCGGAAAATTGATTTGTTTGCTTTTAAAACTACGTGTTTCGTATATTTTATGAGTGGATGAACGTATAACAGCAGAACTAACATCAATAAGACTTAACTTCTGTTACGTAGAAAAAGGCACATATAGACTCACAAAATGACTCTACCTATCAGTGGCGAAGAGTCAAATATTTCCATGGTAGGTAAAGGCGAAGCAAAATCGCTTACATCTTTCACAAATCCTGAACGTCCTGTTGTCTTATTTTGCAAGTCATAGGGAATCGGGTTCTACAGACGCTTCGCCACTGCTACTTATGTATGTAGTTACCATTAAAGCTTTCCTCCGAGGGAGAAGCGAGAAAACAATATTGTTACTGGCCTGTGACGCCAACTTTACAAAACAAAAAACTGAGTGACTGCGGTGGGTATACAATTCACATATTTAACCCTTTTTCAGGCCCTGCAAATTTAGATGTGCTACCACAAAATAAATCATAGTTTTATGTAGTTTATCTACCAGGGATTAATTTAAAAACGAATAATATTTTTAACGAATACAAATTATTTTGTACCATATTGTATACTTAATAAGGTTAAATATCTGTGTACATTTGTGGTTGCTTTTGCTTTTGTTAAACGAATCCTTTCGGGAGCGGGCGCTATTTCACACACTTGTAATTTTTTTTTCATTCATTATTTTATTATATAGTCCAACAAAACCATAATCAGGTTGAAGATGTCCTAGGGAAAGGTCAGGTCCAGAGTATCCGAAACCTGAGGGTATGTATGAAATGACCAATGAGCGTTGAGAAAGCGAAATATATGTCAGGATCGTGCAGGTGGAAACAAATAGTCTCTGCTTACCCCTTCCCAGGGAAAAAGAAAGAAAGAGGACATTTATTCACTAATACAAAAAAGGGGTGATGGTATGTCCGATGTATAGTCAGCATCAAAAGCAGCTGCACACTTTCGTACTTTGTCGTTTTAGAGCCACGTACTAAACGCCATGCAAGATTGCCAATGTGTCGAGTCTATGCGACAGAGTAGGTAAAAAAGTGATCCGCTGCTTTTGATGCTAACTGTACAAAACTATCCCACTAATATTATAAAAAAAACGTATGCAATTTCCCAGAAACTACTTTTTGGTTTTAGCCAGTCTGTAAGATGGAATTTTAAGCTTCCCTGTGTTTCTAGTAGCCTTTGGCTTATCGACGTTAGTGGGAAAATCACATATGCTCTTCCTAACATACATGATTATTTCAAAAACATAAGGCGACGGCAGATTCACAATGAAGACCACGACCACTCTGGCAAGAGTGTACCGTCTACGAAGAGATTGTCTAAAGATCTGCTAACCAATAGGTCCAATTTTTTTTTAATGTTCGTGGCAACACCACGTTTCACGTCCACGTCCGTTCCCCGTAGCGATACAGATAAATCACCGCGTTGAACGTCATAAATATTCAACGCGCGTGCGGCGTCGTCGGCCCGTCTGCGCCTGCGCATCAACCCGAGGCTTTAATACGATTTTATATCATTATAATAAGTTGCCCGAATAGATCAGAGGCCTTATTGCCACGCATTCGGAATCACAATCGTTTTCATCACTTCCTTCTGACACACGGTATAAGATGAGGGTAGAAAGAGATGGCAAATGGGATCGCGAGCGCCCGCGCGGTAGACAATACGGCCTCACATAACTATAATCAACTAGTATCGCGAAGACTTGGCTTTGATGGCGACATGGCTGGTACAGTCGAACAAACGGCATGTACAGTCGAGGGCTTTAATTCATGAGCCACTGTGGAACCATTTCACAGTAAACTTCATAGTGAAATCGCATTCATTGACATTGAAAATCGTTATGATTTTTCCTTCGAAAAGGTTCCATGGTGGTTCCATTCCTTCCACGCGACTTCCAGCCCCAACTACACTAACCTGATTTTACTATTTGTTCTAATTTCGGTATGATTTAGAAAAAGTAGAAATAAATAAATAAGCTGTACAGCTGACATTGAACCATAGAGATAGATTACTTTCCGCCAAGTTCCTTGCGGCGCATTCTTTTTGGCAATGATGGTCTTTCCGAAAGCGCTGGCAGTTTTAAAAAGTGACATGTAATAAGATTTTGTTAAAAATTTCATTTTTAATACAAGCTTTTTTGCTGACTGTACTTGATTGTCATCCAAGCTACATTTCCGTACCAAATATCAAGTCGATGCCATTAACCGTTGAGGAGTTCCGTTCTGTGAAGACGATCCTGGCCTGTCCCAGGATTTCACTACCAGATTTACAGAAGTATACAAGTCAATCGGACCACTGGAAGTGGGTCAAATTTAGCTCCAAGATTTGACCCAAACGAACAAACAAATATATAAATAAACAGGGCAAGTTAAAGAAAAGCTTATAAAAAAGCTCGTTGCGGCCTATTCACAGAATAAACTTTTTTTTTAAATGGAACTACTTGAAATCGGAAGATTATGCATACGTCTTCATTCTCCAATGGGTAGGCACTTAAGCAACCCTGTCTCCACCCTATCTTACACAAGGCGAGTGACAATTCCACCACTTAGTATCACTTCCCTACAGTGTAGGGACTACACCATAACCCAAGCCTGTACAAACAGGGAGGCAGGTTCGAACTCAGCAACTCGATACGACATCCGTTCGATCTCACATCCGGCGATCGGAGACTGTTTAATTCTTTTTTTTTTGCGTAATAATATGTTACGAGATTATAATAGAGAGTGGTTCATGTGAGAAACACATCAAACATAATTTATATACCTACACCTATCAATGTACAGTCGCCGAAGTAATTAGTGCTTTTCATTTTTTGTGACAGTTCCTAGATCGATAAAAAATACTGATTGTTTCATTGGCGTGTCATAGTCATTTATTTTATTCCGATCTCTGCTTTTGCGTAATAATATGTTACGAGATTATAATAGAGAGTGTTCATGTGAAACACATCAAACATAATTTATATACCTACACCGATCAATGTACAGTCGCCGAAGATTACTTCGGCACTAATTAGTGCTTTTCATTTTTTGTGACAGTTCCTAGATCGATAAAAAATACTGATTGTTTCATTGGCGTGTCATAGTCATTTATTTTATTCCGATCTCTTGGAATATGTATGGTTGCAATAAATAAATAAATATGAATATGAATAGTGGGATAAAAAGTAGTAGCCTATGTATTATTCCAGTTGCCAAGCTAAGTATTTTCATACAAAATTTAATCAAAAGGGATCCTTTCGACTGCCATAATTTTACAAGTCATAATGTAATGTTTGTCATAATTATTGTTAGTCATAATTTTTTCCCCCGCTGAAACCATACATTTTTCATACACTTTTAAATGGTCATCCTGTAGAACTCTATAGGTTAGGTTAGATTTGTTTTATAACAATCCAGAAAAATAAATGGTTTCATAATTATGTCAAACATTACATTATGACTAAAAATTTTCGACCAGTCTATATAGACTTTAGCGTAAAGGAGTAACAAACATACACACACATACAAACTTTCACATTTATCATATTAGTAGGATTTGACAAAACGCACCTCCGGTGTAACAAATTTTACTGAATTTTAAAACTTTTATTCTCTTCCAAATACTTAGCATATCGTCGGCAAGCCCAGCGTAGGAAGTCCACCAACGAGATGGACGGATGACCTGGTTAAAGTCGCGGGTTCACGGTGGATGCAGGCCGCCTCCAACCGAAGCAACTGGAGGTCTATGTCCAACAGTGGACGTCCTACGGCTGAGATGATGATGATGATGATGACGTAGCATATTTAAAATAAAAGTAATAAGTATTCAGTAAAATTTGGCAAGTCACTAAACATATGTTTTTGCATACAATCTTAACCTTACTCTATCTATAAAGATACCAGTCATTTCCTAGTAATAATGCATCATTTTCATTACTCATTTTTACGCGATAACCCAAAGAAAGGCTCTTGATTTCAGAGCTTACAATATGGTGTAACTAACTAGGCTAATCCCCGTGACTTCGCCCAACAAGGAATAAAAATAAATAATCTAATCAACTCAGAGAAGCGAACGGAAAAAAAACTAATATGTCCAAACGGCGGTCCTAGAAATAGAGTCGTATCAGATATTAACGCACGCAAAAGCGTCGAAGTGCGAAGTGTGTGAAAAATCGTGTCAGATATTTATGCTGCTGACTGTACAGATCATCATCATCATCATCATCAGCCTAAGTTCGTCCACTGGACATAGGCCTCTCCATGGCACGCCACTGAGCACGGTCCTCGGCCACCCTCATCCAGCTCTTGCCAGCCGCCCTGCGAAGATCATCGCTCCACCGAGTCTGAGGACGTCCTACGCTACGTTTGCCGATCCGTGGTCTCCACTCAAGAACTCGTCTTCCCCAACGGTTATCGGTTCTTCGGTTATATGGTCGGCCCATTGCCACTTCAGCGTGCTAATGCGGGCTATGTCGATAACTTTGGTTCTCTGTCGGATCACTTCGTTACGAATTCTATCTTTCAGAAACTCCGAGCATAGCCCTCTCCATAGCACGTTGAGGAACTTTAAATTTGTGGACCAGCCCTAACGTGAGCGTCCATGTTGTGTTGTATAGATAATGTTAGGTAATTTATTTTTAGTGGCCCGCCCCAATTCAGCTCAATTTGAAAAAAAAAAAAAAGCATTTCCATTTTCCAGCTCCCCTTCTCCAAAACTACACCCGCGCGCTGCCGGGGCGTGTCGCTAGTATAAGTATCACTAACAATTAAAACTGCATTAAAATACGTTGTAGTTCGAAAGATCTCAGCGTAATGTATGGTCGACCTAGAGAGTGCTTTACCAATTTTGATGACAGTTCCTACTTCAGAAATAAAACAATAAGGCTGACTGTCATATTGACTTGTAAGTGAAAATAGGCTTTGATGTTTTAAGCGCTACAAAACAAATGACAAAACCTTAGAGCGGTAAACCAATTTCTTGGTAGACTATACATAGATATTTACATCATAACATAATACGTCAAATGCTCGCAAAACAATCGAAAAACATGCTCCTAACGCAACGGCGGCACAGGGGCTACTACGAAACTCGAAGTTCGTGTCGTGCGGTCCCTCTGACACTTATACTATTTAATACGAGAGCGAGAGGGACGGTACGATACGAACTTCCAGTTTCGAGTTTCGTAGTAGCCCTGCAGGCCACTCGCACATGGACGCTTTATGACTACGTCCATCTTCCACCATATACGTCATACGGTTGGCCTTTTCTTTAACTTCACATGGATTCAAAGGCAACAAATTATCGCATTTTCGTGCTTCATCTCGTAATAACACATCTAGGTACAGTACATATTTAGTGTTACCCGCTTATAATTATAATGGCTAACATCAAACATAAATTTAATTTCACAAAACTTGTACGACCAACCAGTTCAGCGGCGAGTCGAATATCAAATTACACTTCATAGCCGAGCCCTATTGATGTTCGGAGTTAAAATTAGCACTTAATAGCACTATAATGTTACATCCAGAGACTATTATCGATCTAAATTTGACGACGACTCGATAATTGCTATACGGTATACGGTTGAATACTGTACGAACGTCAAATTCTTGTGGTAGAGGCAGTCTTGTAGTTACTTAAAAACTATTATAGCGATAATGTACACCTTGGTATAAAACACTGGGATTACTTACTATACCTACACCTTGATAAATAAAATAAATAATTAGTTTGAAATACGACACGTCCGCGCAAGGATCATGATAAGTATACTAAGTACTACTAATAAGAGATTTTTTGAAATTCCAGTGGAATAGAGAAAAGTCTATTTTTGGATTCTACCTTTTTGGCATAATGTACGTATTAAACTCTTTATAGTTCAAAAGAAAAAAAAAACGATTGACAAACTGAGATACATGTACAGAGGCGAATATACCCTTTATGAGAAGGTTGACTGGTAGAAATGTCTTAATGATAATCTCGTATCGCATGTTATTATTTGACATAGCTAGTTTGTACGAAACTCATACCACTCTGGGTACGGCGAATAGATTTCCTTTTATTTAATTGGGAAATTGCTTGAAATATTTTTCACAAAAATTGAAATTCGGTTTCCTTTCGGATTTATTATTCACGTTTCCTTTGAGCTATTTAACAAATGGAACAATTAATATGGTTGAACCAAGGACAAATCACGGAAACTATAATTAAAGGTCAAATTACTAATATTATCAATGTCACTGATAATATTTCCTGTTTGAATTTCATCCTTAAGGTTTGAGGTTACACTTTAGGCATGGCAAATTTTCCTACTAATCTCTAAATAGTAATTAAAATTTAAAAATGGGTAAATTTCGTGAAGATATATAATAAATAATACTAGCTTTTGCCCGCGGCTTCGCCCGCGTGGAATTCGGTTATCACGCGCTATTCCCCCGGGAACTGTGCATTTTTCCGGGATAAAAAGTAGCCTATGTCACTCTCTGACCCATAAACTATCTCTAAGCCAAAAATCACGTCAATCCGTCACTCCGTTTCGACGTGAAAGATGGACAAACATACAAACACACACTTTCGCATTTATAATATTAGTATGGATAGTATGGATTAGCGTCAGCGGGACGGCAAGATACTCAGTTCGAATTTTGAACTTCGTAGTATAGGGCCAAGTTGAGAAGTCAGCTTGCCGCAGCTTTACCAGGGCCTTGGTGGTAAGCCCCCCCCTCATTCCCAAGTGCCTCTAGCGATGCACCACGTCAGCTAAGCTAATCCATAAATAATTAATCAGGTTGCGAATAAAAATCGATGCTATTAGCAAGCCAAGCGCGATTATCGGTCAAGTTACTGAGTGCGGTAAAAACTAAATACAAGTAAACAAAAGCCTTAGTGTCTTTGGATTTTAAGGCGATTCAATAAAACAAAAATGCGAGCAATTCCGTAAACTGAGATGCTTTTGAACTGCTAGTCAAAATAAAATTCGGTATACGACAACTAACTAACTAAATTTGTCATTATCCTAACTAAAAATTAGGTTCCTTCATGACGGGTGGGTATACAAGCCGCTACCAACCGAAGCAACTGCAGGTCTATGTCCAACAGTGGACATGATGATAATGATGAATGAAGTTTGCGACTCTGGGAAGGACATAGAAGATAGTTTTTATCCCGGAAAAATTGCACAGTGCCTGCGGAATAGCGGATAAACGAATTCTTAGCAGACAGTCGCAGGCAACAGCTAGTCCTGTATATTATTATTAAAATAGAGATAAACAGCCAATGCTTGGCAAAGAAAACAAGCATATTACAATCGAAATACACTTGTTTCGGTGTCGCTTTGCCAACAGCGCGTGCGCAAGAGCTTCTCGGAAAACACTTCAATATAATTGAGAAATCGCTTGTTATTCAACAATATATCCGTCGCGGTAGCCCAGCGGTCTGACCCATGACCTTTGCAGAGGATCGTGGGTTCAAGCTCGAGTTCTCACTTCTGGGTTTTTCGGAATTCAGTGCGAAATCAGATTTGACAACCACCATCTTTACTAGTGAAGGAAATATCGTGACGAAAAAACACCGGCGACGAGATTTAATGGTGTGTGAAGTACCCAATTCATATTGGGCCAGTTGAGTGCGAGAACTTATAGCTTAGCCCAAGCCCTAATATTCTGAGAGGAATGGGAAGTATCGTTTTAGGATGAGATGATGATATCTAAATGAGCTTTATGCTTACGGCACATTTTATACCACTGCACCAAAAGTCACCAAATCCGCCTATCATGTAGAGTCACCTGCATTCAATCTGCCACAGCGGAGCGTACAAAAATATCTGATGTTCTACCGGCCCTAGAAATGATCGTATCAGATATTTATGCACGTTTTGTTGTGTCAGATACTGGTGCCGGTGACTGTACAAAATTTAGCAAGTGTAGTACTAATCATTTTGATCCTAACACATTGAACACACGAGTGAATTTAAAACCCCCATAAAAGCCCTCTGAAGTATCACAAATTAAAAAAAAAACCTGCTCCGTTCATACTCCACATAGTTACCAAGCGTGATCGTCGAGGGGAGCTCGCGAGAGCGAGACGGCGCGTAAACCAGCAAAGAGGGAAAGGGAGATCGTTTGAAACTAACCCCTTTTTGAATAGTTATTGTGCGTGCGCGCCGGTCCCAACTTCCAGATGGGGGCTGAGACCACCGTGGCAGGTTATTGACAACGTTTACTGAGAGACCAAGTTAAAGTTAACTATAACCAGCCATTAAATCTCCGGTTGAGTCAATTTATGCTAGCTGATATTTACTTAACGAAACGAAATTCTCATCAGTAAAATTAATCATTAAAGAATAGAAAAGTTACCGTGTGTGTTTCCTCCTTAAATGAAAATCAATGCGAAAAAGTTTATTTCATTTTCTTGTTTTACCAGAACAGCAGGGCTACTACGAAACTCGAAGTTCGTGTCGTGCGGTCCCTCTCGCTCTCGTATTAAATAGTATAAGTGCTCTGACACCTACCTGACCGCACGAAACAAACTTCGAGTTTCGTAGTAGCCCTGCTGGATGCTGGATCGTCTCCACAGGACGGAACGGAACCTTTCAACGGCTAATGGCATCGCCTTGAAATTTGTCAAGGAAGTCTAGTTTGGATGACAATGCAAGTAAAGTCAGCAAAAAAAGTTATTTTTTTTACAGAACATTTTTATTCAATGCTAGAATTGCCTTTTGAATCCATAAATAATCGATTCATATTGTTGGAAATTAGATCGCCATACGCATAAAGATGAATGATGTCATCAACGTAGATGTGCTACAGTTCAATACGACAAACCGACACAGTGGGCAGTCAACGGTCATGTCTAATAGGCATTTCCAATGTTTCACGACTAATCCTCTTGAAACAAGACTTTCAGAACTTAACGGTAAAGATTTTTGGATTTTACAAACTTTCGCATTTATAATATCAGAAGGATTCAATAACGTGTAGTTCGGACAGGATTGGGAGCCAGCCTTTTATCAAGTTTTCCACGACAGCAAAGCCTAGGGCATAAGATTAGAGGGAGGAAAACGGGCATGCGGGTCATCTAATGGGAAATTTATTATCACCACCGCCCGTGAGTACCAACAACTCAAATAGAGTCATTGGTCTGTTGCCAGCCTTTAAATAAAGTATAAGCCCTTTTCTAGAAAGTTATATCTATCCTAATATTATAAATGTGAAAGTTTTGTAAGTCCGTTTGTTTGTTTGTTACCTCATCACGTCTAAGCTGCTGAACCGATTTAGATGAAATTCGATATATTGAGTTTGAGGCCCGCGGGAAGGACATATAGGATAGTTTTTGTCCCGGAATATTGTATAATTCCCGCGGGATACGAATTCTGCGCAGATAGAGTGGCGGGCAACAAGCTAGTCTAAAATATAAAAGTCCTGTTGCTGTTCCTTTATAGATTCAAGTATTTTCACACATTTTCTTATCTATGTCACATCAATCGAAGAATATTAACGATTAATTTGTCATTAAAACTACGGAGGAATAGTTGCTCTAACTAGTTAAAGCTACAGTAGGTATTATTAACTTGAGTTATAATTTAACTTCATAATTAATGCAGCAACGATGTTCAAACGATTATTTCGAGTAGTTTCAAGTTTGGTACGCGCGGTAGGCGTGAGCCAAGTTCGAGAGATTAGAAATGATCGTGTTCTAGCATTTCACGCACTTGCTAAGGTATTACATGGATGGTATGGTATGGATTAAGGCTTGTTAAAATTAGTCTGATAAAATTTGGGATGTTCATACTCTGTTGAAATCAAATCAAAATGCATTAACCGAGTTAGAAAGAAAAAAATGTACCTATGACGTAAAAAAACCCCTTGTATTTTATGGGTAATGAAATGTTTTTGAGGAAAAGAACTTACACATATTGGTATGTTTACATACGATAGGTCACTTATTATTCTTTGAAATATATCGAGCATCCTGTGCGCTAAATTAGTGCCTAGCAATTTAAGCAAACTGGTTAAAAAAGTTAAGTATCTAACCAAAAACATCAAATTAAAAGCAGTTCTTTAAAACATCTTGACACTAAATAAAACTCTAGTTAAACCGCCGTCTAACTCGCCACTTCTTGACTTTACATAATAATAACTAAATATGAATTATAATACCTCTACATGTACTAGCATTGCTAAACCGTAACACGACTAGTCATTGAATCCGAGATAACATCTGAGCTATAATAATATTATGAGAGACCATAATAGGTGATTAAATGACTTATGCAATGTATGCTTAACGTGAGCTTATTTAGTAAATAATAAAAGTTTTGCTCGCACTTGGCACTTTTTGCAAAAGTAAAAAAATAGAGACGTAGGGTTGCCGGCCTTGTAGATTTCTCTGAACTTTTCTAATTGTATTTATAAGGGACACGTCACACATACACCGTTGGGCTTCGTAATTTATTACGTACTTATAGTTAAATTAATATTTTAAATCTATTTATACCTCCAGTGATAGACAAAGGAAAGAGAAAATTTCACCTACAGAGCCATTCAAAATTAAAGGTAAAAAAAAAAACTTAACATACTTAATAAAATGTTGGTTAATCTGAGTCAGTATAGGAGTTAAAGACATCAAGAATAGAATGTGAACCTATTCATGAAAAAAATGTATGAACCTCTGTCCTCTATTAAGAAATTCATCATAAATATTGTGTATCCACTCTACATCCTCAACAAGCGTGTCCTAAACTCGCGCAATTTTCTTCTAAACACTGCTTCAATTATAAACACAAAGAATACCAACCAGACGAAAAAACTTTCAAGAACGGAGAGAAATCCAAAAACAAAAGACAGCTTCTAAAACGCCAAGAAAATTTGAAACAAAATCCTGGCCACTGGCACACTTATTTTTCCAAAAAGCCCGCCTCGAAAAACTTACACCGCCATAAATTCACCAATCCATTTTGAATTTCGAACACCGCGTTACAGAAAAAAAACAACGCCGCCACAACTTCTAGCACTTTTATCACCTTACCATACGCGGAACAATCAAGAACAGAACATAAACACTGGTAGGACAATGCGTTCAGTTTTTTAACACTGTTGATAAGTTTTGTGGATAGCGTGTTGAGTTTGTTACATCACAGAAACTTTGTACGATCGTTTTGGAACGGACGCGGCGCGACTGAGTCTGTCGAGGCGCGGAGGCCAACTGCCGTTCACGTTCACTCGGCCAGTGTTGCTACGCTACGTGCGGTTTGCCTGAGCGTATTGGATATTTTATCGAAATCTTGCAAAAGTTTCAAGTACGATACGAGTGGAAAACTAAATTAAAAGTGAAAAAAAATTTGTTTACGAACGTATTGTGCAAATGTGGAGTCGGAACTTTTATTACGGTTAGTAAGTACCTAGAGATCTTTCTAAATAGATTTCAGTTAGAAAATTAAACATTTCAACAAAAACTACAAATGATGGTGACGAAATATGAATTCTGTATCACATCCCCTTTACAAATGATTATTACGATTTATTACTCAATTCATTATTATCAACACTTTACATGCCTCTTGCAACTTCCTAAAAATAAACACCTTTATTACTACAAAATTAAAACGTGACTGACCTGACTTGATCATTTTTTAAATTGGAACAAACTAATCGTATTTACCGAGGAGGACAGTGTCCAGGCGGATCTGTGACGTCTCCAAGTCGACGACTGGCAAGAGGCTGCGCACGATCGGGACAGATGGCATGCTCTCGTTTCGGAGGCCAAGACCCTCTTTGGGTCCCTGAGCCAAATTAGTTAGTTAGTTAATCGTATTTAATGGAATTTCACTAATTTCTCACTCTATGCAATTTAACGGAACAGTCGAGCTTATCTTACTAAAAGTATAACAATTGGGAGGAAAAGCGTTAAAAATATGCATATTTATGTTTTTGAATTATAAGTTCACGCTTACTTTATCATATAACCAAGACCACAAGAAGTAGCGCCTTCAGTAGACCAATAAGTAAGTACATACAAAGAATGCAACGAAGATATATCCTATTTTTCGGTTTCTAAACAAATATCCTGCCTTGCACGGTTTTAAAGTAGAACAGACATATTTTTTGAGATGGGTGTCGTAAAAGGCGATTAAAGCACTTTGCTTTGATGTACTGATAACTAACTAAACATATACTGATTTAACATCTATGTAATAACTTATAACCTTGCAATAAACATTTTGAATTTGAATTTGAATTTTGCTAGCTTTTGATATGAGGGAGCAGCAGCGTTCTCTATTGCAACTATAAACCCCGGACTCCAGCACTTCGGTGTGAACCTACCACACCATTTTCCTAAGAAAGCCAACATGAAGGTTCACAATTAGATACCAAGCTTCGATCAACCACGATCACTCTTGAGTATAGCGAAGCGACTTAGAAATAAATTCCTAAACTTCTCCAATTAAAAGCTCTACTAGCCTTGGCAACCCAGCGCCGCGCGACGTTGCCGTTCCGCGCGCTGCGCCCAGTGCGCGCTCCACAACGAACGTCACAATAATGAGGTTAAAGTTTCCGAACGCAACTTTTTTTTCTTAAATTTCAGTGGCTTAGGAGATCATCCTGGTACTACGTTGGTAAGGTACTGCCGCTTCTTTATCTTAATTTCATTTGTTTTTGAACCTGGCTGGTTGTAAATTGAAAATGCGTTTCCATTTTCTTTTTCAGCGGTTAGACGGCGGATTTCAGCCAGTAATTTTTGGGCACGGTTTCGCCATTAATAATGACTTTTTAACATGGACTAATCTATACTAATATTATATCAGTTAAAAATGTAATTTTATTATACTACCTACTTATGACGGTGGCATCTTTAATAACTGATTGATGTTTCTGCCCATTGCCCTTGTTAAGACAATGTTAAAAAAATATGCAAATGTTAAACAGAAGGCGTATACGTATACATCTTATTAATGTTTATGAGAAGCGTGATTCTAGAACAACGTACAAAAAATTGGAACACTTTCATTGACAATATCATTAATTGACCTAATAAATAATTGTACAACGGTCTGAAGTATTTTATTTTGACTAATAATTATAAATGCGAAAGTAACTCTGTCTGTCTGTTTGTTACCTCTTTACAGCTAAACCGCTGAACCGATTTGGATGACATTTGTTATGCATATAGTTTGACACCCTGGGAAGGACATAGGATAGTTTTATCACGCAAATTTGCATAGTTCCCTTAGGATTTACACAGAGTTTTGTCAATTCTCGCCATACATTAGAATGGAGTACTTACCTACATATAAAAAAAACCGTTCCGATGGTATATCGCTTATTCTTATTGGTTCCAGGCCCGGTGTCCATACAAATCCGCCCCCATCCTCCTTTTATTGCATTTACCCCAAGCTCTCACAACTCCCCTGTTTCAGGCACATCTCGCCGCTTTGATTATCGTTTACATGTCATAAAACAATAATGTCGAAAACGATGCGTCAATGAGTACCAACTACTCCAGGAGAGTCATTGGTCCGTTGCCGGCCTTTTAAGAAAGTATAAGCCCTTTTCTCGAAAGCCCCAATGTCACTCATACTTCTCTACCTTGCCGGTTGCCTGAGGTCCCGCCGCGGATGATGAACGAGAAGAAAGTAGAGCTAGAAACTAGATAGGGGCGATTACTAGCACTGCATCGCAGTAGAACTAAGGTTACCGACCCAAAGAATTGCGAAACTGAAGTGGCAGTGGGCGAGGCACATTGCTCGCAGGACTGATGGCCGATGGGGTTCTCGAATAGCGTCCGCAGACCGGGAGACGAGCTGTAAGTAGGGCTCCAACAAGATGAAGCGACGACCTGGTTAAGATCGCGGGATCGCGGTGGATGCGGAAAGCACAAGACCGGTCTGAGTGGAGAGCCAAATTACTGCAGTTTGTCCCCTCAACGTGAGTTTTGACTGCCAAGAGAGCATCGCTGATCGATTTTTTTCCTTGATAGCTCTTGTCGCTGCTACAAACTCGAGGAATTCTCACCGGCAGTGTGAACAGCCATCAATTAACTATCGATAAATGCAATCTCTTGTGTCAGTAGACACGGGATCTATATTTGTTGTTCGTTTCTTGAGCGAGAAAATAGTCGTTATCTTTTCGCTTCCTCGCCAGCGGTGGAACAAGTGCCTAAAGAAAATATAGAGTTTTTTATAACCTCGTAAGACCCACGTCAAATTTCGATTGCTAGAATTTGTAACTCAATGTGAATCAGTAAAAGTGGACATTTGCTTTGACGTTTGTCGTAAATTTAGGATGTTGGGGCTTATGAGGTTAAATCAGCAATCCGAAAGATATCTTATACTTCATCTTTATAAAGCCCATAGGTTATAAATCTTAAGGGCATTAAGTGGATATCTGGGATAATATACCGAGCATTTCTTTCGTTCAATCGGAGAAAATAAAATTAAAAACAATGTGACGCAATTGCGTGACAATTCCGAATTACATAGATGACGAATAGATTTTATTAACCTTGGAGGCTATCTTTTGATATCGGCAAGCGATTTCACTTAGGTACCTAATGTTGCTAGGTCTTGACATTTTTTGACGCGACGGTGACGCGTATGCATCATCATCATCATCATCATATCAGCCATAGGATGTCCACTGTTGGACATAGGCCTCCCCCATAGACCTCCAGTTGCCTCGGTTGGAAGCGGCTTGCATCCACCGTGAACCTGCGACTTTAACCACGCGCGTACGCATCATCCAAATTCCAAATAGAATTAATAATGAAATATACAGTGTTTTTCTTGATTTCCGGTAACTTCCGTTAACACGGCTCCGCTCTTTGATAGAAACTACGTAGTATTTATGATTGTTTTTTTTTTTGGAGTCTTTGTATTTTTAATTTGTTACTTTTACGGGATACCCGTAGCTCCAACCAAACCCGGGACTCCAAAAAAAAACCAATCATAATTTGATTGCTTAGTAGCGAAGCGACATCTCTTGTCTGGGTGAAAGTTGGTTCCGAAAGAGTGTGACGTCTGTCGACGAAACAGATGTCGCTAGTGCTGCTGCTTAAGTAGCGTAGTAGAGGTAAGCAACCTGAGATATGTATGCATGGGAAAAATTTGTGTCTAGATTCCTGTCCAGCAGTGGTGTAGGGTTCATAGCACGCAGCACAGATTGCTGAGGACCTGGGATCGATTCCCAGTGCTGGTCTCTTTTTCTGGTTTTTCTGTGCATCCATGTCTCAGTTTGTATTTTCGATACGTAGTATTTTTTTTCTGAAATCGACATATTTTTATTTTTTTACATACAGTCAGGTTTGTGCATTGCAGAATTTGACCTTTAACAATGATTGTGAAGTAATATTATGCATATAAAAAAAAACTTTGATTCGGCCAAAAGCAAATTTAGACAGTTTCATCAATGAACTCAGCCATCTGTCGAAGTTAACAGAAATAAAAAACAACATGGTGTATAATGTACCTACTTAGTGTTATGGACGTCCAGAGCCAGGACACGAGCCCTTGACCGTGCAGCGTGATGTAACATCAATAATTTGTTTACCTATACAGCAAACTGTTCACAATTCATTGTGCTACCGTTTTAGAACGAACTGTCAATATCAGGTCTTCGAGGCAATCATTATGTAAGACCTTACGGAAGGGCACAGATGAAAGGAACTTTCCAGAATCATTGTGCTAAATACATGAGAATGTTGCGAGGGATATTTGATGGCAGACCTAGGACGTCCACCAACGAGATGGACGGATGACCTGGTTAAAGCCGCGGGTTCACGGTGGATGCCGGCCGCTTCCAGCTGAAGCAATTGACACACTGGAAGACCAGCGCTGACTGTGACCTTTTAAAATGGTCTCGTCGGAAGACCAGCGCTGCCTTCACCCGAGGAGTCCGCATTTATGCTGAGGCGGGACCATTTCGGGCACAAACAAATATTTAGCACTTTTTATTTAATACTAGCCAAATACCCGCGATTCCGACCGCGTAGAATTCTTTTATCGCTACCGTAAACTGCTTCAACTTTGCCCTCTAGCCCCAACATTGCCTGATTCGATTTAGAGTCGATAACTTAGCACCCTTTAGGTTTTTAAACTTTTATCCCCCCGTAATAATAATTCCCGTGTAGATAAAAGTTTAAAAACTATAAGAGTGCTAAGGTATCGACACTAAATAAACTCAGGCAATGTTGGGGCCAGAGGGCAAAGTTGAAGCAGTTTACGGTACCTCGCGGGAACTATGTAATTTCCCGAATGTCATCTAAATCGGTACAGCGGTTTTGACGTGATGGACTAACAAACAAACAAACAGACCTACAAACTTCCGCATTTATAATATTAGTGGGATTTAGTATTTCATTTTTTATATTGAATAATTATTTATTATTTGTTTGTGTGTCTGTGTCCCGAATAAACTTTTTTCCTTGTTTCCTCGCTATGTTTTCCTTCGTCAAATGTAATATTGTCAGACTAGCTTTAGCCCGCGGCTTCGTTCGCGTGGAATTCGATTATCGCGCGCTGTTCCCTCGGGAACTGCATTTTTCCGAGATAAAAAGTAGCCTGTCATTTTCTGGCCTATAAACTATCTCTATGCCAAAAATCACGTTAATCCGTCGCTTCGTTTCGACGTGAAAGACGGACAGACAGAAACACACACACACTTTCTCATTTATAATATTAGTATAGCTTGTAAGCGTAATATCGTGTCGTGATAGTTCACTAATGCTTCGCAACTGTTTAATATTTCTGAAACTATAAATATTTTTGGATTTTTATAAAACTAACCTAACCAAACCTAAAAGGTTCTACACGATGGTCCTGAAATAAATCCTAAATATTTACAGTTTTATAGAGTTAGCGAAATGAACGGATACCCGTTTTAAATACATAAATAATTAAAGAGTTAATTGTAACCGTATCATTTGTAAAAAAAAAGCTAACAGTTGAATGACGAGGGAAAATGAACAAAATCAGTAGGGAAATTTCCTAGATAAGTACAAAACGTAAAGCCTTTAATCATATTAATCATAATCACATGCGTTACAATTGTATTGTTTCGTGGCTAACACACGCGTATTTTTACAATGGCTCTCTATGAAAGTAATAGTCGCACCTGTCAAATAGACCTCTGGCAGTTTTAGTTATTTTACGACCCACAAATAGCGGTTAATACTCAAGAATGGGGCGTTAAATCATTTAACGGAAGTCAAACAAACATTACTCGGAAGGAATTCTGCTTAGCGGATGAATCAGCGATCGCGTAAAATGCTTCATCCGAGCATTTGGAGCGCTTCCCGTAAATAGAATAAAATAAAGAACTGTTTATAAAGACATGACTTGTAGTCAAAACACCAGCTTTTTTGCTGATTTTACTTTTTATTGATTTATTTATTTACTTATTTTTGCATTGCCAACCAATTTACATTGTACAATATCTGCCACAGCGGAGTGTGCAATAGTAGATTGTATAACCAAGGCATAACGAGCCATTTTACCCAAGACGTTAATATAGCCACCCGAGCCGGCATGGCGAGGGTGGATAGACACGTCGAGGGGAAAATGGGTTTAATGTTCGAGTTTACACTCTGCTTTTCACTTCGATGGCGAGGAAACGAAATAGCAACAGTGGAAACAATTGTTCACTTAAGTACTATGTACATTTTATTTTTCATGCATTAATATATAATTATATTTTTTTAGTTTTTGATTTATTTTGATTGATTTATATAAACTTTATAAAAATTATGAAAAAATATATACATAAACTTCTTTGTTTGTGGCTGTTGACACCTGATTACCTTGGTCTTAGACGAAGATTTTATTTTATGCACTAGTGCATAAAAAGTCTTTTTATGTCGCCAAGATCCAGCATAAACACGAACTTTACCAGCATGAGAAGTGAAAAAATATTTGACACGTAGGTGCCACCGGCCCTAGAAATAGAGTCGTGTCAGAATATTACCGTATGCTTTGTAGTGTCTGATGATGATGATGATGTCCTCCATGTCGTGTCCGACAAACGCGAACCTATACACTTGTTTTTTATCTGCCCGAATATGCCTGGCAAAGCCAAACTTATTCTTAAAGGTCCTATTACCAAGGAGCGGAATTTTCATAGCAAAAATCAAATGTCAAGAGGGATTGACCATTGTGTTTTATCGACTGTCGATGTTTAATTGTCAGTTAGCACGATATGTTTTAGGTAATGCAATTAGACCTGTAATGGGGGAGGCCTTTGTCATGCAGTGGGACACTATAGGCTACCAAAAAAAATTAGACCTGTGTGTTTGTTACAATTTAAAAATAAAACCGAAACGGAAATGTTAAACAGTGTAACTGACGACAGACTAAACTTTATTCTAAATAACAGAATCGAAATCAATATCTGTACTGATTATATTTTCTTCATCTTGTCTATAGTAACAAAGAATTATCATTATTTTCTCTACATTGTCACCATTTAAACTAAGAGAAGTAAGAGAATAATTTAAAATTAAGAGAAGGACATTACTTTTATCCATTTGTTAATCGTTATTCATTTACGATTAACCATTTTGGTTAAGACGGGAAACAAATAAAATAATACTTATGAAAACTAATGTGGCGTGACGTAATTTATTTTAATAAAGAGATGCAAGTGGCATATCAAAGAGGTCAAATGTTACAGAATAAAGATAAAAGTCGGTAACATGCGTAAAATCGATAACTGGAATAGTCGATAAAACACAATGGTCAATGCCTCTTGATATTTGATTTTTGCTATGAGAATTCCGCTCCTTGCCTATTACAGGGCGCGCAATGTAATTGACCACTATCATTATACTTGTATAGTAAGTGTAGGAGGTCTCGGTCTGATGATAGAGTGCTGATGACTGTACGATCGTGACGAAATTGGGCATGGATACAGGTTGAGACCTAGGCCTTCCAGAAAAATTGTAAAGTTCCCGGAAATTAGTAACGTTTTGCAGACGAAGTTGCGAGAAACAATTACTTAGTAAAGATACATGCTAAATTATAAGTCAATCCGACCACCGAGAGTCGGTCAAACCTTAAAGAAGTCGCTGAAAATATACAATATGTTAACATCCTTCCTTTTTTGAAGTCAAATACTATCAGCTCTTTTTGTACATACATATAATTTCTGTCTCGCAAGAGATACTCATCATATGAGAATAAAAAATCGATACCTTCCATAGTATCATATCATAGCGACAAGTTCTAGAATTTTCATCAGGATATTTAGTTTAATTTTATCAATAACATATAAATAAATACGTATGCCTAATTGACATGATCAACTGTAATGTTTCAACAGATATTTTAATCGTTCACATAATTTACTATTATAAGTTTATCAGCGGATATATCAGATTTCAGCGCTATATCTTATCGCTATGACGTAAACGATTTGTGCACGTTCCGAATTTAATTATCCCTACTCCCTACTTAATATTATAAATGCGAAAGTAAGTCTGCCTGTCTGTCTGTTACGCTTTCACGTCGAAACCACTGAACCGTTTTTGATGAAATTTGGTATATAGGTAGGTAGTTTGAACCGCAAGGATCAACATAGGATACCTTTTATTCCGGTAGAGGGCGCCACCGCGCGATAACCTAGATCCGCGCAGACGTAGTCGCGGGCAGTTAGTTTACTATATGAGGGGGTTACGTTTGTTTGTGCAATAGATACTTCACTATATTATATACCATAACATCCTACCCTACTTAATATTATAAATGTTAAATTTTGGAAAGATGTTTGGATGTTTAGATCCTTGTGACTCAATCACCTAAACCGCTGAACCGATTTAGATGAAATTCGGCGTACAGATAGTTTGAGTCCCGGGGAAGGACATAGGATAGTTTTTATCCAGGAAAATTGCACAGTTCCCGCGGGATAGCGATAAACGAATACTAAGCGGACGGAGTGCGAGAACTTGCATACAAATTTAACTACATTGCGGTATTTGTTTGATCAACTGAATTCATTGCACCATCAGCCAAATAAGTGGTCTATCAATTTTTAAACAAGTTCCTATCAATAGAATATGTCGCTAAAGTCGAACTTTCATGTTGACAGACACGTCTATTGGCATTATTTTTTGACATGCAAACAATTATCAACTCTAGAGTGGTAGACCACATATTTGGCTGATGGTCAATAGTCTACGATATAAGCAACTTGCATGGTCTAAATGGGACTTTTGTAATAGCAGACAAACGAGCAGACGGTTCACCTGACGATAAGTGATCAGATTACCGTCGCCCATAGATATCCGCAGCAACACCAGGACTGCAGATGCGTTGCCGGTCTTGCGAGATAAATAATAACTCCACGCCACTGTGTTATACATTCGTGTTGCCATCTCAAAACTAGTGCATCGTTTCCTATAATTTTATGACGTCTACGGCTACAAGCAGACCGTAATTTGTTTTTTACGAGCGATTTGAGGTCGCCTCTCCGAGAGATTATTAAAAACTCATTGTGTACAGTTTTTTAGTCTATGATTCTTCATGTAGATTTCGTAAGTGGGGTATTTCGTGGCAGCATGTTAAGTTTGTCTAACTACTTTTTTTAGGGTTCCATAGCCAAAATGGCAAAAACGGAACCCTTATAGTTTCGCCATGTCTGTCTGTCCGTCCGCGGCTTTGCTCAGTGACTATCAGTGCTAGAAATCTGTAATTTTACACGAATATATATGTATGTATTTTCGATTCAGTGATGAGTTTGCAAAATATTCAACTTTAAAGTGCAAATTTTCATTAAAATCGAGCGTCCTCCCCCCTATAAAATCTAAAGCGGTGGGTGGAAAAATTTGAAAAAATTCAGGATGGTAGTAAATATATCAAACTTACAAGGAAAACTATAACGGTTAAGTTTTCTTGAGAATTATTAGTAGCTTAAGAGTAAATAGCAGCCTAAGGTATAAAATATACCTAAACATGGAATATTCCGTACAAAATACGAAATCTTTAGAAAAATATTAAAAATACTAACTAATTTGGCTCAGGGACCCAAAGAGGGTCTTGGCCTCCGAAACGAGAGCATGCCATCTGTCCCGATCGTGCGCAGCCTCTTGCCAGTCGTCGACTTGGAGACGTCGCAGATCCGCCTGGACACTGTCCTCCCAGCGGTACCTGGGTCGCCCAACCGGGCGGCGACCAGCCGGTCGTCCCACGTACGCTCTTTTGGCAGCCCGATCCTCTCCCATTCGTAGTAGGTGACCGAACCAGCGAAGTCTGTGTGATTTTGTTGCGCCGCTTGTGCCCATATCGGGCGTGTCCGACACGCTCTTGGCCGGTTTTTATGTTTGTTGTAATTGCAACTGGAAGTATTCCTCATTGAAGAAGAGATTATAGAACCTGTTACATCTAGATATCTACATCATCATCATCGCCATCCACAAAGACGTCGACTCCTAATGTCTGAAGCCGAGTTTAGACTTGCAAGAAAAATCGTGCAAGTTGCAATACATGCGAGGCCGTAAACCCAACGAGTTTGTAATGGTCAATCGAGCGCTGCAATGTAATGCAAATTGCACGATTTTTCTTGCAAATCTAAACTCGGCTTTATCGGAGTTGTTGCTATGCCGGACCCTGATGTAGCTTGAGAAATCAACCTTAGTTTCGAAAATTCGTTCACATGGCGCTCAGTAAAATTCCAGCCTCAGTAAAGTTTCAGTCAGACAATTGGCATCTCATTTTGTTTTCTTTTTATATGTCAAATTCAAATTCAATTCAAATCATTTATTCAGTAAATAGGCCGCAATGGGCACTTTTACACGTCATTTTTTTAACTACCAGCGCTTTCGGAAAGACCATCATTGCCAAGAAGAATGCGCCGCAAGAAACTTGGCAGAAAGTCATTTTTCTACAAAGTAAAATAATTACAAATAAAATACTTAAAAACTACAGTATACAATGAAAGAAAAAAAAAAGCTTAATTGGCGTGTCTGTCATCTCGATCATAAAAAAAAAACCACTAAACGATAAGTAATACAAATTTATTAAATAATTTAAGGACCAGCACTATCGAAAAGAAGACATAATCTGCTCTGCACCTCTGCCTACTAGATACCATCATATATAGAAAAGCAGCGACTCTATGAACCCTATCACCAATCGTCAGAAGGACCCCAACTTTACAACTTAATTTCAGTAACAACACCGACTTAGCTGAATGGTTAGACTTCAATATAAAATGATGAGCTCTTAGTAAGGAACTCAATCTCATCTTATTCACCACACTACATTAAAAAGTAAATCTCAAAAATACGAACCACCAAACAAACAAACACTAACACAATTAAATGACCCATTAGACGATTCCTGAAACCGCTATCACGCTATTCTCTAGAATTGCAATCCTATTAAATAATGTACAACAAAAGCACATCAATCCAGAACAACAAGACTTTTCAACTTATCTGAACAATATTAACCTCTTTATTAAAAAGACTCAAGTCTTTATACAGTCATAGTTTATAAGTCATTTTGGATTGTGATGGCGCGCGAGCGAAGCGACGTTGCGAGCGCGCTCCCCCCTGTTTTGTAGAGTGGGATGGAGCGGCGTGCGAGCGGGACGGTCGTATGTGGGGTGTTTTCTGTTTTCCAACTAGAAACACCGCGGGGAGTGCGTGTGAGTCGATGGAAAATCGTCTTTGATTAAAGAGTTGACCGATAAGATTTAAAAATAAATTCAGTTTGTTGATTGGTTTGGTGCTCATAAATTAGTTTAATTATGTTAATTAGTTGTAACAAATCTTTAAAGCTTCCTATTCGAAATGAGAAAACTTTTCAATTAATTATTTTTTGAATCTGTATATATGATATATGATTTTGAAATCTATTTAATCGCTTAATTACAAATAAAGTTTTTTTTTCTTATAATTATTCTGGTTTTTCATGAAAAAAAGAAAATTAATTTAATAGAGTCCCATCATAGAATTATTGTATAGTATGGTATATATCACCTACTATTGTATAAGAGCATGCTGTCTTGTTTTGATACTTGAAGTTCTTATCGGAAATCAGAGGACGTAAATAATCCAGTTAACCGATTGCTATAGGTTCTCCCTATGTAAAGTCAGCTGTCCTACCACCGAAAAGCAGACGACTATTTCATCGCTCGTGAAACGTACGAAGATCTGGTAACGATGAAAGAGATTTCACTTCGTCGAATATTTTTTTGTTCTAATAGAAATTGACCGAAAGTTCGCTTGGCAGAAATTCTCTTTAAAATACATTACATAATCAAATTGAAACATCATTTAACAACGTATTACGAACCGCGTCATTTTGTTTTCAACAATCAAACGATAACTCGAACCATTCGATATAACAGATAGTAAAACAGGACAAATAAATAATCAGTACAAACTGCTATAACAAAAGTTGGTAACTCGCGTAACTCCCTTTCTAATAAACGCTAAGGCCGTCCCCCTCGCACCGGGCGCGGCAGAGTGAGAGGAGGCACAAGTTGTTTCATTAGAGATAAAGTTTAGCGTACAAGGTAGTGCTAAGTTTCGGCGGCGGGGCTGGAAGTTTGTGTGCTAGTGTGTCCAGGGTTTGCTTGTAGGATATATTTTTTTTTTAAACTAAAGCATGAGCATGAATGAGGTTCGCCTAGTGGTAAATTCATCATCATCATCATCCCAGCCTATATACGTCCCACTGCTGGGCAGAAGCCTCCTCTCAAAACAAGAGGGCTAAAGGAGGGGCTGGAGGGTGGGTGGTAAATTGACTAACCATTATTAATATTTACGTGCGGCCGTTGGCACCGCAATCGTGTTCCCTATCCATTGCGCGGCAGAGACGCTTGCCTCAAGGGTTGCCTTTTCAGCACACGCAATGAAAAGAAAAAACGCTCGCGTCGAAGATCCTATATCCCCCCCCTCCCGCAATACAGTCAATCGCCGCCTGCAGGGGGGAGCCGTTACCGGCGAAGGGCGCAGTGGCAGTACTATCTAAAGATGGGTAAATCCGGATCTGAAGATTCAAGACTTGCACCTTAGACCAGATATCGAACCGATCCGGACGGAGTTGAATCGGAAAGAAATCTCTTTGCTTTTGCTAGTTGCTACAGACAAATTAATGATCGCTCCAAAGAACCGAATTCGATGAGTCGGAGTCGAAACCAATACCAGAGCAGAATCCTTATTGTTAGGAAACAAACGTTTCCACCACTTTCTGTCACACGGCATATATAAGACGAACTCTCGTCTACTCAGAAGATGGTGAATGTGACACTGAACGTCAGCTACAGGCAATATACCTAGTGCCATCCACGAAGAAACGTGATTTTGTCAAAATTAGCCAGTACTGTCATTGTAATAAGAACCACGGCACGCCTCATCGTGAATGACTCTACCTATACAGCATGACAGCATCTGGATTAACCCACCACGCGTCCAAGACTCTGCGGGAAATGCCCTAGAGACTACCAGTAGTCTACCAGTAGTCTCTAGGACATTATCCGCAAAAAAAAAGTTAGGGACTAATGTAGTCTCTAGGACGCGTGACGGGTTAAGTAAATCACATCACTTTTCGGATTCGAGATCACCCATGTTGATTAAAGTAACAGGCAGTGGTTAGAGTTCCTGCATCGTACGACAGGGTAATAAATAATTAAACACTTGTCACGTTCCGAACTACTTTCAGAGTGTAGCCCACTATCTGCAGCATATATGCATATGTGCTAGTTACGTAACTGATAAAGCTTTAGATTGAACTGCGATGGTGAAATAGGGAACTGTAGGTACCGCAGATAGCAACGGTCAAAGACATATGCTGATAAAGACTGATCTATTAAAACGGGTTAACTTTATCGCCAAAGGACCAGTTGAGCTAGATGACATAATAAAAGTAAAATACACAGTCAGCGGAGTGTTCATTTAGCTGGACGGCTCAGAATGAAAATAAGCATTCTTAGAGGAGGCCTGTGCTGATGTTGATGATGAGGAAGGAGCTAAACGAGGCTAGGATCAAGAAGCATCATCAGGCATGCGCAGTCTTACATTTGTCACAGTTCAGACTTGAAATTTTGGCAAGTGTGTAAGTTCCACCTCTAGACGTCGGCGCTAAAGTCAAACAAAACAATAACCCAAAAGAACCCTTCTTTACTGTAAACATTGCTTCTATTCTTAATTGGATTAGTGACGTAAAAGTTAACAGCACCTACGTTAAATAATACTTAAGTTAAAACTAAATAATTTAACACAGCTCAACTCGCGATTATAAATGTGCAACTTGTAGTTGTGAGTTGAGCCGTTTAACTATTTAGTTTAAAATCATATTCCACGAGAGCTCAGTAATATAATAGAAACACTTATTCAAATTTCACACTCAGAAAGCCAAAACGACTCAAACAGCCTAAAGAAAGTATTAAGTCAATTAATAAAATAAAAGCCGAAACGAAAGTGGGCCGCGGCGGGCGACTTTAAACGGAAGGAAAAAAGTTAAAAACTCAACCCCCAACAACACTTAGCGGGGGGAGATCGATGCTAAAAGAATCGGGAAGTTTTGGAGCGACTACGTGTCCGTATCGGCATAAGGGTGCGCTGCAAAGGCATTATTATGTTCGAAGACAAGACGTGCCAATTCCAACAAATTGTATTCAGTGTTTTGACTTCACGTTTCAATCAGCTGATTTTTCATTTTCATTTTTTATCTCATCGCATCTTGGCGTACGAGTATATACCCACTGCAGGACTCAGGCCTTTTAGATTGTGAGGGCTTGGGTCGCAGTTCTCATGCGTTTCGCTTAGAAGCACCGCTCTGAAAACACTGTATTTTTATACATACAAACTTGCACGAAATCCTTAGTCGGTGCACGAATTTTATTAAAACACCGTTTGAGCAGTTAACTTCGTTACAGAATGAGCTGAAAGAATACATCGCTATTTAGCCGTACGCGGTTGAGTTATTAGCTTGTGTGACATTACTACAGGGTGATATTAGAGACGAGAGCCGCAGGGCTACTCCGCAACTCGAAACTCGAAGTTCGTGTCATGCGGTCCCTCAGACACTTATACTATTTAATACGAGAGCGAGAGGGACGGTACGATACGAACTTTGAGTTTCGAGTTCCGTAGTAGCCCTGCAGGACCTATCCTGTACTCCCAGCCAGGGAACAAAAAAAAGACTAACCCTGGAAAACGCATGCTCCTCTCTCGGCTTTTAAGCAAATGGCTGAAGCAACTCTGTGCACGAATCCGTAGTAAACTCTAGGGAGTCAGGAACGTGCAAACAGATTTTTAGCCGGAGAGAGACCGGAACTGTCTGGGCCCTCCCTTTCCAGTCGTACATAATGGATTTTTCCCGACTGCACACTCCCATCTCCTATAAATAAAGCACCTCATATAAAATGTATAAACTAAAAACATATTAACCTTGTTTCTTTGGCCTTTAAGACGACTCAACAGCAAAAAAAAAAACACTATAACCCCCAGTAATTAATAATGATAATATGTTAGATCGTTCACAATAATATCGAAGTATACCCTCACATCTTTGATTGCAATACCTTTGATAGAGTGGCCGTCACTTAGTATAATACTAGAACGACATAGTAGCCAACTAACTGAACCCAGTAGCAAGAACGATAGCAATTCCGATAGCAACTGAGCACGGCTAAATCGCGCCGCGGCACCGCCAACTTTTAAACGGCCAAGTTGTCCGGGGCCTATGCAACTTGGAGCGTGCATGTTTTATAAGCCCGGCCGCGTCGCGACGCGCACGTTTTTACACGATCTGCTCGGTGTTACCAAACCCGAGCTTCGGCGCATAATGGAAATGCTGTGAAGTTTAATGAAATTAATGAAAATATCCTGGCTATACGCACATCATACCCGTGGTGACCCAGTGGTTTGACTTACGGCCTCGCAAGAGCCATGGTGACTGGTGAACCAGTGGTTTGTCCTAGGAGTATGGCTTCTCAACAGCCATGGCAACAAAGCCCACTATGGCCTCTGAAGCAGAGGATCGTTAGTTCAAATGTGGACCTCTGAGTTTTTCGATATTCGTTTGCGAAATTACATTTGAAAATACATCCAAATTTTCAGATGAGTCATTCGGAGGCCTCAGGTTCTATTTGAGACACTTGGAGCGTATAGCCACGAGATTTGTGCTCGAATTCCGCCCGGCGAATCACTTGTAACACGATAGCAGCGGGGTCCCGCAATATACCAAAACCCAAACTATCACGCACCTTCTAAACGGCCCTTTCAGTTCCTAGACAGCGAGCGTCCTTTAAGACAAACCTGTCCGACATTATATCATCACCCTGCCAGTAAATCGTCGCGCTGTCGTCCCGCAACAAAAGCCGCCCGCCGCGACCGCCGTCTGCGGATTATCGAGCGGGGAGCGTCTGACAGACCCTAGCTGCCGTAGAGATCCATCTCGATTGCGAGATTGCAACAGCGTTCGAGCTTTCTGTACAAAGTCACGAACGAGATCCGTCTCGATGTAAAGAAGACCGCTGCACAGTCACCACCATTACTATCTGTCACAGCAGAGCGTGCAAAAATATCTGACAAGTCCTTCCGGCCCTAGAAATAGAGTCGTACTCGTATCAGATATTTATGCACGCTTGTTGTGTCAGATATTGGTGCTGGTGACTGTACAACTTTGGATACATCAGTGTTGTCATTGACTTCAGCTTATTTAGCGGACTTTCAAAGATATCGTCTTAAATGAAAAATCCTGCGAAGAAATATTTGCACTGGTGTTGCCACCCATTGAAGGAAATATTCCCGAATAGTTTTATGACAACCTTTAACGTGCAAAGTAGATTAAAATGCTCGAATATCAAAGCACGGTGTCCCAGTTAAAACCATCTTAACCCATTCATATGAACCTTCACGGAACCGTCCTAAATAACGCGATGCAATAATAATCAACCGGGCAACACCCAGGGCTGTCACTGGACAAGTTTGTCTACAGGTAGATTCACAAGAGCTGGCAAGAATGGATTGAATGAGTGAATGAAAGTGCCTGTGTGTTACCTATTTGAATATTTCATACGCTTCACACAAATATGAAAATGTCATGCTCCAGTCAGTCACATTATTTTCGTTACATCTTCGTGCCAGCTCTTGTGAATCAACTCGAGCCTGCAAAATTCGAACTTCGTATCTTGCCGTCCCGCTTATGCTTAATTATTTAATGCGAGAGGAACGGTACGACACGATTTTGTAGTAGCTCCTCTGTATACCTAGTGCCATCCACGAAGACGCGTGATTTTGTCAAAATTAGACATTAATGACATTGCAATAAGAACCACGGCACGCGTCATCGTAAATGACTCTACCTATACTAATATTATCAATGCGACTATATTAATGCGTATGGTGTACTCTTAACGTTAAACAGCTGGAAAAAGAGTGAAATTTGATATTACTATGTAGATGGCTGAGCCTGCTCAAGTAGACATGCGGGTATTTTTGTTTTCATCGGGCCGGCAAGTCTGTAACTATAAGACATGTCATAGAACAGAGATATGACAGAGAACCCTGTTATCTATTTAAGAGACTAGAAACCTTGAATACATAGATAAAAAAAACTTTTACTCAGTTTGGGAATCGATCTGTGAAATTTTGCCACTAGTGTCTTACGATAAATTAACTTTATTTGACCTGTAGTAAAGTTCCCACGAAGTACTGTATTGTATTGTATAACTAATTATTCTCTAAAAACACACGAAAATAACATTTAACAAGGGAAAGAGATGAACAAAGGCAATCTTATCCCTTAAAGGGATCTCCTCCAGATAACCTTCAAGTTAGCACAATTCAAAAACTACAGTGATATAAAAATGAATTCAAAAATAACAACGGACGTGCCAACCCTAGCCAGCAAAGGGCGCTGCAGGGAATCAAAAGAGTTCCAGTGTGTAATTGTTTTTGAATCATTTAGTCAAGGTTTGTTTGTGTTGCTCGAATCAGTGCGGTTAATTATTAGATAATGGCTCTGGTACCGTATACACCAAACTGAAACCTTCACGAACCATTTCGTCAATGATACTGTAATACCGCGTAACCATAAGCAGCAATGGCTGCTGCCGCGTATCTACAAGCAAATACAGAAGAGCGTTAAAATAAATATCTTTGTGTTCAAGTATATCTTCGTCTTCTTATACCTCTCCATTACTGGAGGTCTACCGTCAGCTCTGCGAACTGTTTCCTTTCTCTAGCCAAGCGAAATAGCTCTTCAACGCTGGCTATTCCTGTCCATTCGCGTATGTTGCGAAGCCAGGACTCCTTTCTTCTTCCAGCACGCCTCTTTCCCTCCACTTTGCCCATTATTATTAATAGCAGCAGTTGGTATCGAGTAAACTTTACGTAATTGGATGGCTTTTAATAGTTCTCGGGTTTTTCCGGCCCGCTGTAATAGTCTCGTTGGTAACTTTCTGTGTCCAACCGATGCGAAGCATGCTTCGGTAGCACCACATTTCGAACGCCTCTAAACGCTTAGGTACCACGTGTAAGTATGTACACCAGTCGCGAAATCTGGTTACTTTTATAGGTTACGCGGCATTAGGCATTGCAGTATCATCAACGATTTGGTTCCTAAGCCATCATAGAACGGTCCTAATAAAGATACGGTCTGATGTGGTGATAGTGGGTTGGGAGAGACCCATAACTCCCAAGAGCCATAGCGTGTCATTCAATAGTAACTAGCTGCATTGAAGGTAGCCTAAAGCGTCTGAGCTCTATTTAAGCTAATAAAAAAAGAATTCTAGTGCACCATTGATAACAGGGCACGGCTAATGACACAATGATACCCTGCAGCCAACGTACGGACAGCGCCCGCCAATCAACCTTTAATATTATATAGACAAATCGACGGGTATATTATAGACGGTCGATTTGTCGAAGGCCCAATGGATTACTATTGTATAAATGATCATTAATTTATGATTAAAAAGCATTTTATTTAATAAAAGCAGTTTTAAAACTTATTTGAGGACAGAACCCTTTTGGAAAGTTATGTTTGCCGGAGCTCCAAAATAGTAGTCTTTGTATTCCTTTTTGTACAATAAAGAGTATAAATGAATAAACAAACAAACACTAGTCAAAAACAAGTAATTGCTACTAACCTGATCAAGTGCCTAGGTATTTATTTTAGTTTTAATATATTTAAAAACAATTTGTATAAACTGTCCTGATTTGTGATGAATTAGCTTGTATTTGTTGCACGTAATGTTGAGTAACGCTATGTATTATTGTGATTATTTGATATTGTATTTTTAGTGACCTTACGCGTCCGTCATATTCAGCTGGGAGGCTGAACTTTTTTCATATTTTTAATTATTATGTGAACACTGTTTTGTCAATGTTTAACCACACTATTATTTGTTCATGAGCTATGTATGACTGTTTGTGTTCCAAATAAATAAATAAATTTCTTATTGTTAGCCTTTACTTTTGCAGAGATTCTCATCTCAACTGCATGATAGTATCTACAGATTTTCTCACAATATTATCCTTCACCGTAATGTTCTTGGGAAATTCATCCTGCCCATATCAAATACATAGTAGATTCAACAGCATCGACTCTACGTCACATGTCCTGATGAAAAATCCACCTACGATACATTTTTTTCACGTTATCTTATCACCCCACCCTCGGAACCGGTCGGTGACTCGCCCGCCGCACGCGCCGCGGCAGATGGCCGCGCTCGGGCGCCTTCGGGCGCGCTCGGCCGTCTTCGGGAACGAGTCGCTTTATTGGGGGATGAAGTGATAGAGGATTTTTGGGAAAGATTCAACTTTTGATTTCGTGTGCTAGGAACATAAAACATAAAGAGTACGAATTGGGAATAAGAAAAAGTTTGCATTAACATTTTAATAACAATTTAAACGCCAAAAAAGCCATTTAATTTTATTTTATTGATTATTGATCAAATTTCATCTCATTTCCGGCCTAACCTCCTAAGTCCTCGCGTACTTCATAAAGGACCAATTAACACTTAGAATAACGGCCGAAAGTACTTTACAAAGTACAAATTGTTAATTGAATAAAGAATTCTAAGAATTTTGAATAATATCCAAAATAACAAAGCAGGTCAACCACGTCTAGGTCTTAAGCAGTTAGTTAAAAAATGTCAGGCCTCAGGAGGCTAAAGGTACGTTTCATCGCTGGACATAGGCATCCTCTCAGAATCAGAAGGCGTTGAGCAGTAGTTCCCACGCGGGCTCAATGCGGTTTGGGGTCTTCTACCTACCATGTTTAATGAAATAAAAAATCTAAAATTAAGCATATTTTTCTTAGCATACCTAATCTTATACTGCATAGTATCGTTTGGCATAATTGTCATATAACCGAAACTGGTATTGCATAATCTTGTTTGGCCTAACATATTGTATGGTGTAGGTAAGGGTGTAAGTTCTGTGTGGGATGGGATCGCATTTCCAACCTAACCTAACCTACTTTACTATTAGCAATGCATTTCTGTGTGGGGTTTTTCTTAAGGAAATAGTGCGACAGTTTCGTTATGTGAAATGACTTTTATGCCAATTACATTTTAAGCGAACTAACCATTCTCCGAAACAAGTTAATGCGATACATGTTATGCTAAATGAGCTTCGGGCAAACAAGATTATGCCAGATGAGGGGTAAATCTTATAGCAGCGGTTCTCAAAGTTTATTGGTGACGGAACCCTCTTCCAAAACTACAATACAATAACTCTTTATTGGACACCAACACATATTAAGCAGTACAGAAAACACAGGTATATAGAGATTTACTAAGGTAAGCAATAGGCGGCCTAACACTACATATTTGTCGGAGCCCCAAAATAGACGTAAACAACCAATTGAATGGGAGGTTGTACTTTGCAACCTCACGGTACACCTTAACTTTTTGCGGAACCCCCGTAGAATTTTCACGGAGCCCCAAGGCTCCGCGGAGCAGACTTTGAGTATGGCTGTCTTATAGGCATAGCAAACGGTGTAGAGTATACGTATGAAGAGAGACCGCGTCGCGTGCGCGCGCACAATTACCGCGGCCCCTTTGTGCGCAGGTATTCAAGCCCCGCCGCGCATGCGCGGGGATCAGCGGACGGGGCTGGGGCGTCAAAACTTGCCCTATACTGCGAAGTGCAAAATTAGAACTTCGACTTCAACTCTAGTGGCACTACCTACAGTAAAAGAAACATGTAAAGCCTCTTGCAAATGGCCTACGTATACAATAAAATGTCTTGATTTTAAAGGAAGGATTTTAAAGTAATTTTAAGAGTCCTTAGATTACATCATAAAACTTACAGTTAAAAAGAAGACAAAGAAAACTAAAAAAAAAACAGAAAAATGTTTCGATCAAAATTAACAGTTAAGTATGTGAAAATGTGATGAGTTTAATTTCGACTTTATTACCTACTAATTACTTGTACTCTACGCTATACTTGAGCCTGTACAGTCACCTGCATTAATATCTGCCACAGTGGAGCGTGCAAAAATATCTGACCCGTCCTACCGGCCCTAGAAATAGAGTCGTATCAGATATTTAATTTATGCACGCTTTATTGTGTGAGACATAGGTGCTGTGCTGGTGGCTGTACGATAATGTCGACGTCGACAGAACACGAATAGTCAAAGTCAAAATATATTTATACAATTTAGGCTATAACTACCACCGGTTCGGAAAAACCTCTGTTGAGAAGAATCCGGCAAGAAACTCAACGAGGTATATTTTTTTTAATAGACATTTTCCTTTCTGCGAGAGGTAGGTACCATCAGCCAATCTATCAATTTTTAAACAAGTTCCTTTCAAATATATATGTCGCTAAAGTCGAACTTTCAAGTTGACAGACACGTCAATTGGCACTATTGTTTTATGACGTGCAAACGATTATCAACTTTAGGGTGGTAGACCACATATTTGGCTGATGTTACAGACACCAGCAACAACAAACCGTGCATAAATATCTGATACAACTCTATTTCTACAGCCGCTAGGACGTGTCAGATATTATTGCACGCTCCACTGTGGCAGATATTAATGCAGGTGATTGTACAGACGGATTACCAGGACCAGAGCTTCATTTGCACATGGAACTCAGCATAAGAGTTAAACAAACTCGAGAACAAGCACGCGTGCCACCAGTTCCGCTTTTACCAAAATGGTCGTAGCTGGAACAGAACCCCCGCCAAAAAAGGGCCATTACGCTTGCCGGGAGGTCGTTCAACTTGTCTTTCGAATGGGATCAAGGCCTCTATAGTGTTTTTATGGTATTCCCTCTCCCGTTTCGCCATTGGCCCTTTGGAAGCTTTCATAATGAGTCTATACAAATGAGAGCAATAAAAGTTTGCTTATTCATTGGAACTTGTAATAAAACTCTTAGTATTGAGTAATAAAGGACATTTATTTGGTGTAATGCGAGTTTAATATTGGTCTGGTTGGGTTCGCATTGTGTTTGTCTGTTTGGCTTTGGTAGCCAAAGGGTTGAGTGACAAAGTGATAGAAAGAAATAATTCAAGAAAAGAAGTTGGAAATAAAAGGACAAAGAATAAAACAGATGTAGATGCATATGCAAAGTTATAGCTAGAAATTAAGAACACTTAAACTGTGCAACCACGAAAACTTACACGACCGTTGAACATTGTTTAATACGTACCAGTTCATAGAAAACTGTAATTTTAATCATGTCTAAGATTTGTTCAAGATTTTAATGGTAACACCAAAAGAATCTTGGAAACATAGATTTATTTCTCGTGATGGGATCGAAATGTTGTTTATGGTGCATCTCGAGTACCTAAGAATAAATATTGGCCAGTTACTTTGATATGAAAATATCGGTGGTTTCCAACATTTCTAAGTTCGTTAGATTATTATGTTTGCGAAGCAGCAATGGAAAAGTTTGTAAAAAAGAGTTTTTTTTGCTAGAAACTTATTTATGCTCTTCTGATTGTACTTGTACCAAACTTTATCGAAATCAGTAACCCTACGCTGCGCGCGCAGCCCGCGTCAGAACTCGCGCGCAGGTGCTCGGGGCCAGTTCTGAGCTACGGCCCGCGTTCACGTTTAAACGTTTCATTGATAAAAAAAAGTGACAATCTTTATTTGAAAGGGAAAATAATCTACAAGCTGGTAGCTCTGTGAGCTGCCTTTAAAAAAATGTCGAACCTGCACACAAAAATTCACGTAAATCTGTTAAGAAATGCGACGTGTAGATAACCTACTTACTTGGAAAAGTTGAAAAACAACCGACATTGAAGTTTCAGAGAAACGGTTGGACAGATGAAATCTAGCCAACAGCCTCCGCAAGAAAACTATTTCTCAGGTAAAAAACCCCATCGAAGTCGGTCCATCTGTTTGAGAGCTACGATCCCACAACAGGCAGAGAGACATTGGCGTTAAACTTATAATACAACATCTGCATGTCGTTTTCTAGTCGTCTGAATACTGTGCCACATGTACAACAACATCTTATGTATTCTATATTATGTATTCTGGCAAATAAAGCATTCTCATTCTCATTCTCAACTCTTTTTGCGTCAGGAGTTAATAACAAACAGCCGCCTATTGCTTACCATGTAATTGTCTTTCTGTGTACCTGTTTTCTGTATCGCTTACTATCTCTGGTGTACATAAAGAGTCAATGTATTGTATTGTATACTTAAGATTTTTTTTGACCAAATTGTATGTAGGTATAATCAAGGAACAAGAACTGTTACTACAGACAAGGAGGGAAGCCCGCAAACCGGCTCCCACCAATTTTTCCAATAACATTAGCAAGTGTCACCTCCGAGGCGGAGCCGGGGCCCGGCGGGGTCACGCAAAAGTCAGTCCGTCGCACACCTGGTCAGCGTATTAGCATACGACAGCGTAAGCGCAACTAGCAGTTCGTAACGGAAGGCGTCGTATTTTATCATAAACATACAACGATTTTACTTTAATTTTTAAAGTTATCGAGCGGGTACAAACGGAAGACGAAGCGTTGGCAGGCCTCCCACTAGATGGACTGACGACTTCGTGAGAGTTGCCGTGGATGCAAGTGGCGAGATAACCTGAGGCCGTAGGTACTATTGCCTATAAGCGTGGCTGCATGCAAATCGCTCGACGCTCGTTTCCAGCGTCAAATTTGGTCACGACATATAGGAACAAGCTGAAAATGTTGAGCTTTATCGCTGGAAAAAAACCTCTTCAATTTCAGCAAAAATACTGTTTTTTTTTCATTTACTCCAACTTCTTTTATTTGTACCACTGCCACGACTGCTACTAAATGAGATTAAGAAATCAGCTCCCAAGACCAAGATCATTCCTGCAAGCAGCCATCTTGACGCTGCTGTTCGACGCGGCGACTTGACGCTACTTCTTTTGAGTCGCGGGAAATTCAAAATCACATTTAAAATGGGGTCATGTGACCAGATTTATCGCTCCAAACGAGCGACTGCATGTGGCCGGACCTTAACGCGCGGACGCTTGCTATCGCATTCATTATCTCTTTCTGTCTAACGGTGTAAGATGGTGACAGAAAGAAAACATGTAAAAACGCTAGTGTCGCTGTTTTAGCTCTTTCTTTTGGTCTTAATAAGCGCATCTTTACAAATATTGGTCTGATCGGGTAGTTTCGTAGTTCACAATTAGCCAAAAGACAGTTAAACTAACCCTCTCCTACAATGCCACAGTCAACGACAACTCATCACCTATATTCACCATTTGCCCCAACTCTCGAAAACGTTCTAGTGGCAAAACTCACTTAACCCCGTGTACTATGCGAGAATCGCTAGTAGGACCGGCCCTGTCCGCCAATAATTTATGCTATCTCATCTTAATACCACCATTTGTATGCTGCCGCGTGAAACACTATATCTCCTCACCTGTATATCAAATTCGTTCAATTTTTACGGCAAACGACCTATTAAATATGAATAAAACGGGTAGCTATGTAACATATAACATTACAAAACATAATCGTCTTCGATAGCTCTCCCTGTGGACTAGCCTAACCAATGTTAATAATTGAATGAAATGATAGTAGAACGTCTCGATTATCATATCACATGTGTTTCTCTTATGTTATACATCCCTGTAGCATTTTTTTTTCATGTATTAAAAAAAATACAGTAGTTTTTAAGTATTTTATTTTGTTACGTATTTTTCTAATATTTTTCATAACAAAACGGAGACATCCATACAATATTTTGGGGACACCGAGTCTACCTCCCAAATTTTGTTTAAATCGGAGAGATAAACTCAGGGTACAACGGTAGACTTTCTTGGCAATGATGGTCTTTCCGAATGCGCTGGTAGGTAAAAAAAGACGTGTATAAGTGCCCATTTACAGAGTAAATGATTTAAATTGGAAAATTTGAACTTCTTGTTACTTTATTTTGCTACCATCAGTTCTTAAATCGAGGGTAGGTATATACCTATTCTGGCAAAACAGAATAAGTGCAAAATTTTCAAAAAAATAGTTACATAGGCATACTTCATTTTTTCTGCTTTATTTATCTAGCATAACCGTATAAGTACAAAAATATTGTGCACTAATCCGGTTCTGCCAGAATACCCTCGAAATAAATTATAATATTAAGGATTTCTTTTAATTCAAAACTGAACAGCGATTGACCTTCATTCATCTGATGAACCAGCATTTAGCAGATTCGATCGAAGAGGACTTTTTGTTAAGATTCTTGTGGAACATTCTTTTTAGCATTTTTTTGAGTCTTTCCAAAATCACTAATAGTATGATTTGAATACAACCATGGCTCAGTGGTTAGAGAACCTGACTACGAAGCTTGCGGTCCCGGGCGCGATCCCCGGCTGGGGCAGATATTTGCATGAATAATACGAATGTTTGTTCTCGGGTCTTGGATGTTTAATATGTACTCATGATGTTTTCCTTCACCGTAAAGCTAGTGGTAAATTTCAAATGTAATTTCACACACGAATTTCGAAAAACTCACGAGGTGCGAGCCCGGGATTGAGAGGCCTTAGGTCTAACCGCTAGGCCACCACGACTTATACATACCTATGTACAGTCGAATCACTTGATTCCTGACCTACCGTAGAACGTTCTCACAGTAAGAATCATAATAAAGTACCTGGGCGACCGAGCTCCCCTCGGGCTAAAACTCGGTAACCAGCGTTTCCCCAGAGACAAGACCAAGCTAGATCGATTTTTCATCCCCGAAAACCCCTACATAAAAAATTTCATCGAAATCATTGGAGCCGAAATAAACATACAAGAATTGCTCGTTTAAAGGTTTAGATTCCTTTGTCAAGCAATGCGATGTCACTATGACTTTTCTACGAAAAGGTCCTACAGTGGGTCACGATTCAGTTGGTTGGAGTGTACCTCATCTAAATCTTTGAAGCCGCATTAGCCTTAGCCTCCTGAATGAAGACCGCCATAGAAATATTTTGAAAAAAAATGACAAAGCAATTAGAATCTAATTGTTTCGAGAATAAAGTCAAACTGCCGTCAAACTGCAATGGTGCAAAACAATAGAAAAACAAAAGAATTTTTTACTCTGTTACATTGTCATAGATTCCTAATTCCCTTGAACTTCTATTGCACATCGGGCCGCACGAGAATATTACGACGGGTCCCTATTACTTGTACAATCTAACTGAAATAAGTTGTTCCGCTGACAATTTTCTACACTCCACCACCATTTATAATATTTATCAACAGTTCCTTCACCCGTCCGTCAATGCAAACAGTAAACAAATTGCGATTTTGTATTAAAATTCAATATTCCACCGCGTACCGATAACACTATCGACTGCAAATATTGGACCGCGTTAGCACGTGTCTAAGTGACAACTTATAAAAAATTAAAGACACCTTTATCTTTTTCCAGGTTTTGATGTGTCAATATTTAATTTTAAGGTTCACAGAGGACGTAATACTGGTTTAAAGTGTATATTTGGAGTGTTTATTAGTTTTTAAAACGCTCTTGCAACTAATTGCGCTAACTACTTGCGTGTGTAACGGATTTTTTAAACATGATTTTCACATTTTCACTTACTTCTGATTGTGGTATAGAAATAAAAAAAACTACGAATAGGTACAGTCGGAGTAAAAAAACGTTCGTCACCCTAAGATCTATTTTCCTTTGCTCAGTATGAGCGCTAATCTGCTTTACCGATTGAGTAGGACATACTGCGTCAACCTATCAACCTGCTAAACATAATCAGGTGACCATATCAACCCTACCACTACACCTTGGCACAGGCTTGGCACTGACAAATACTGACAATCAAAAAGCACATTATTTGATTGAAACTTTTACGAAGTTGTTTATTAAAGAAAAAAGTTTTGTATTGATATGAAACAAGATATACATATGTTACAGGTGTATACTATTTTGACCCTTGTTATCATGTCAAGTAAGTATAATTTAATATGCACTTGTCTACTTAGTACTTTGGTTTCAAAACATACTAAGAGAGAGAGAGAGAGACTTTGTAAAGGTTTCGGCGAATAACGTTTGGCAACCTGTTTCATTTCGCAACTTTTCATTTCCCAACTGTTTAATATTTCAGAAACTGTAAATATTTCAGGATTTTTATAAAACTAACCCAACCTAACCCAAAGGGATCTACACGATGGCCCTGAAATAAAAGTTTTAGAGTTTGCGAAATGTAACAGGTTGCCAAACGTTACGTTGCGAAAAGGCAGTAAGTACTCGCTGTAAAGGAATCAATTTAATAACTGACGAAGGTTTTCCTACCCCCACCCCCACTGTACGCGTATTTATAAGCGGCGAATATTTTAATAAGATCACCTTTCTTAAAGAAAATAGTTTAATTACAAATCTGCTACTGTTCGAGTGGACAGTATAATTGGTCAACCGCTTTCCTGGCGCTACACGACGGTTCCCCCCACTCATATGAACAGTTGCTGTTCCGCAAATTCAAAATACCCGCATGCGTAATTTTTGCCGCCGGTTCCTTGACCCGGCTATTTCCGACTCGGGGATCGAACCCGCGTTTTATCGCCACAGGGGATGCCTAAAGCACGAGCGGAAGCGGTGAGTTCCGTGCCTACGCTAGTTGACGCGGTTTGCACGGAGCGGGGTGACGCCTTTTCAAAAATAGTATAAAGGGGCTTCTAGACGGCCAAATTTTCACTGCAATATGTGGCCGGCAACTATTGGTGTGGCTGTCTAACATGTGAGTAAGAGAGGGACCAATAGTTGCCGGCCACAAATGAGGGCTATCGCGAATGAATTCGCCGCTAGAGGCGCTAGTGTAGCGTGAGGTCTCCGAAATGTCAAATCTCATAGTTTTTGAGTGAGCTACGCGGGTTTATTTATAATTAGAATAATTTTGTGAATATTTTGCAATATCTGAAATTAATTATGACAAATATGCGTTCCGGGCCAATGAATGTCTGTGTTTTGAGACAGTTTTGTCTTTCGGAAACCTTTGTCCTCCCTTTTTTCCGAACAAAACAGGGACTATGCAACACTGTGGCATGCTCGATATTTATATGGTACGGTTTTAAGGTGTATTAAATACGATTTTAATCTAAACTTTGTTTTCACGCCCGTAATAACAGACTTTGAAAGCCACACTTAAAAACCTCACGCAACAGTGCGCCATCTAGTGAGACAAAAAACGATAGCCCTCATTGCAGTGAAAATATGGCCCGTCCAGGAGCCCCTTAAGCAGCGCTAACTACACGCGCCGCCTGCGACTGATTGTACCTGCGCCGCCGCCTGCAGGCGTGCGCCCGCGCCAGCTAGCGTAGGCCCCAATAGTCGCGCATGAGTAAGTTGGCGTGAGTTGGCGCGAGTATCGCGAGTTCCGTTGTACTTTGACATTTGCGTCACGTTTGTCATTGGTTGCATTGAGATGGCCAATCGCAAGCAAGACTGCAAAGTCAAATGGATCTCTCGATACTAACGCCATCTAGCGATATTTCACCTGTCATGAAACCCTCATCTAAGTAGGTCGCACTGCTTACAAAGCTACAACTATGCTCGTGAGCATCAGAATGACTACCACAATAGCAGACTTTAAATATATAAATATCTTTTAACTTAGTTAGTAAATGGGTGAAGACTAAAAAGTTGTACACCGTTAAAGCTGCGTTAGCAGGTAGAGATAATTTCCATTAACTTTTTCCATTGTGACACGAAAAATAAATACATTTGTATGGATAATTTTCGTGTAAGTACCAAATACGTCACCATAGGTAATAAATAGTAGCAAATAGGTAGTAAATATAGCCGTGGTGGCCTAGTGGTTTGACCTATCGCCTCTCAAGCAGAGGGTCGTGGGTTCAAACCCCGGCTCGCACCTCTGAGTTTTTCGAAATTCATGTGCGGAATTACATTTGAAATTTACCACGAGCTTTGCGGTGAAGGAAAACATCGTGAGGAAACCTGCACAACCTGCGAAGCAATTCAATGGTGCGTGTGAAGTTCCCAATCCGCACTGGGCCCGCGTGGGAACTATGGCCCAAGCCCTCTTGTTCTGAGAGGAGGCCTGTGCCCAGCAGTGGGACGTATATAGGCTGGGATGATGGGATGATGAGGTAGTAAATGCCGATGGTACTCTAACATTGATCTGCCATTTTGGTCAGTCATGCTCACACTATGCTCAACTTATTTTAAAAAGGGCCATGACATGAATGTGCTGGGGCTATGAATAGATTTAGCTTGGTAGCTCTCAATATGGCGTTAGTGGGTTTACAACATTTCGGGCTCGAGTAATCTATACTGTAAACGGGTCTTGCGCTCCAGTATTTTAACATATTGTTAACAAGAACGGTTTTGGGTATCGGTAGAATATATGTATGCATGTCTATGGCTCAAGTCTCAATGCTAAATACATCCCGAAAACTCTTACTTAAAAAAAAAACGAATCAAAACAGCAAATATAAAAAATCTCGCAATAACATGACATAGTCCTTCGGAACACCACCAAGCTCTCACCTGGAACCTTATCACTCGCTCGCGCTCGTGACATGCGCAGGCGCAGCTTACGTTCAGTTTACGGCTGTAATGACGAAATTACCGCCACTTACCTGAAAAGAAGAGACAAAAATCAGTCTTGACCCGTCGATTGTGAATAAGACATAAAAGGAAAATGAAGTTAACCGTACCGTACTGGTGACTTTATTTTGAATATCTTTATTTATTCAGGAACTTAGATATTAATAAATGAACATGCCAGATTCAAAATAGGCTTTTACCATAAAGCTAACAGTCATGCATCTATACTCATCATCCCAGCCTATATACGTCAAACTGCTGGGCACAGGCCTCCTCTCAGAACAAGAGGGCTCGGGCCATAGTTCCCACGCGGGCCCAGTGCGGATTGGGAACTTCACACACACCATTGAATTGCTTCGCAGGCTTGTGCAGGTTTCCTCACGATGTTTTCCTTCACCGCAAAGCTCGTGGTAAATTTCAAATGTAACTCCGCACATGAATTTCGAAAAACTCAGAGGTGCGAGCCGGGGTTTGAACCCACGACCTGACTTGAACTGACCTGCTTGAGAGGCGATAGGTCAAACCACTAGGCCACCACGGCTTCTTACTAATATTAAAAAAAAAAACCTACCAAGTGCGAGTCGCACACTCAATCCGCTAACTTATTTATTTAACAGAACGTATTTTTATTCCATTTCTATTTTCGAATTAGGTCCTAAGTATGTACAGTCACCAGCACCAATATCTGACACAACAAGCGTGCATAAATATCTGATACGACTCTATTTCTAGGGCCGGAATGACGTGTCAGATATTTTTGCACGCTCCGCTGTGGCAGATATTAATGCTGGTGACTGTACCTAGCTCTCACAAGTTCCGAAATAAATAAAAAATTTAAACTCCCGCGATATAACGTAGAAATTATAGTTATCATGTCAATTGTCAGCCATTCCTTGTAAACAAAAGAGGAATCTCTAATTATGTCAAAAAAACCCTTCTAGACTAGAGCCAAAAAAGGTTTGGGCTGGGAGTCAGTCAGGTCAGGATCTTTCTTTTTACTAAAATGAATTCTATAGATGTAGAAGTAAGACCTATTATCGTTATTGCGCAGAAACTAAGCAATTACTCGGGATAAAAACTGTCCTATAAAATTCCCAGTCTCAAACTATCTCCATAGCAAACAAATTTCATCTAAATCTTTAGTGATTTTATTTTTTTAGGGAATATTTTATATTCATTATTACCACTGTCGTACCGGAAAACCAAGGTTAAAAATACTGTATTAACATGCTAAATAACATGCAAAACCAATCTAATATACTGCTACACAAATCCAACGTCCAACAGAATCATATAAGCGTATCATAAAAAAAAAAATTCGCGTACCTGTAATCCTACCATATGTCTTGAAGCTCAAGTCCATTGTATGAAGCCAGTCGAAACGCAAAAAAAAGCAATCTTCAGAACATCTGGCGCAATACACCCCCATAGCTACACCCTCTACGAGCGAGAAAGACATACGACGATCGCTTGGGTAAAAGCGAGACGCGAATACCAGACAAAGCACCCTAGTCAGAGAACAAAAAATTGGATGCGCGCACGCATCGAAAAGGTTCCGTTTCCGAATTCAAATCTTTAGATTCGATGTGATATCTTTTTTTTTTTGAAGTTAATAAGCTGGCCGCTTTGAGGATTGCGAAAGTTTAGTTTCTTTTAATGATTTGTTGATAAATAACATGGCTTATTATGGTTTGAATGACAAAAGACAAAATACATAACCAATATTTTTTGATAACCTAACTGATGGACTAAATACAACACATGTAGTCCGTAATGGTTTTCCATTTTGTATTTATCCTGCTCTGTCAATTAGCTTCAGTGCCCATTCTACACTTCTACGCCGTTAACAATAGTAACTCATTTAATAGAATAATTGATTGACACTTCGGGTGCCGTCATATTCCAATTGAGATACGACTTTTCCCGATGGAAAACCATTATGTAATACATCTGTAATATTTCAGCAGAATACATAACCAACCGAAGTCTATAATGAAGGGTCCACGGAAAAAACTTGTCTCATCATCATCATCTCAGCCGTAGGACGTCCACTGTTGGACATAGGCCTCCCAAATAGACCTCCAGTCGCTTCGGTTTGAAGCGGCCTGCATCCAGCACGAACCAGCGGCTTTAACCAGGTCATCCGTCCATCTCCTTGGTGGACGTCCTACGCTGCGCTTGCCGATCCGCGGTCTCCACTCGAGAACTTTTCGGCCCCAAAGGCCATCTACATCACTTCAACGAGCTAATTCTCTTGGCTATGTCGGTGACCCTTGTTCTTCTACCTATCTCCTCATTTCTGATTCGATCCCGTAGAGAAACCCCAAGCTCGCTGAGCAACTCTGAGCCATGAGCTGAAGCTGAATCAGAATCAGAATCGTTTATTTGCTAGAATACAGTACAAAAAAAGTACATGAGATGAGTAGTGAAGTACATGTCTAGTCACCTTTTTTAAAATTGAGATTTTAATCTCAAAATGTATAGAGCTCGCAAAGTACTATGACTTACCACTGAATTAAATAATCTGAAACAGTATATTTTTTTTATCTTTTAAATAAATGGTATTGTTCGTGATGACTAACTTTCAAACCGCTATAGATAACTCAAAAAGTTGCTTAGGTGACAAGACAATGACATGTTCTTTCGGTGGACCCTTCATATATTATTAGAATCGGTATGTGATATTGTATATTACATTCTAGTTAGGTAAAATATAGTCAATTCATTATATATTGTGTGTACAACGTCGGCACAAATGTAATTCTGAAGCCTTTGTCAGTAAACACATAAGCCTTTGTTACAATGTAATAAAATATCTAATTTAAGTTAGATAGATAGTGCGAGTGTGGAATTGAATTTAAATTTTAAATCGCATTTGCATACGTAGGAGCTTGTTAAGGCTGAATTATAGAACTGCGCATATATCTTGGAGTGTATGTTTGTATTATTTAGGCAGTAAAATGTGATTATAATTTAATTGTGCGAAACAAGTGAACCCTCTTCAACCACCAACGCTCCTTTCAAGAGCTTTTATTTGTTTACTAGCTGTCATACTAGCTGTTGACCGCGACTCCGTCGACGTAGAATTCGTTTATCGCTATCCCGCGGGAGCTATGCAATTTTCCGGGATAAAAACTATCCTATGTCCTTCCCCGGGACGCACACTATCTGTATCCGAATTTCCTCTAAATCGGTTCAGCGGCTTAGACGTGATGAAGTAACAAACAAACAAATAAACAGACGTACAAACTTTCGCATTTATTATATTAGTAGGATCTCGCGACCTAAGTCCAGTTCTGTGGCATGTGGGTAGAACAGCGTACAGTAAGCATCGATAAAATGCTGCTCAAAATGATCTACACACGACTCTACTACCAAGGTAATAGGAGTGTTTAGGTCATTCAGACCACCACCACCGCTCATCCACTTATGTTGCTGACTGTACGGGGGTACAATATAAGTAATGTTTTATTGTTTGAAAATTTTGTTTTATTTGTGTGTAATTGTGTCTTTTTTATAGCCTTTAAATATCTTACTTTCTTAACGTCATGTTGGCATCCCATACATTTGTCAAGGAAATAATAGTGAAATTAATTGTGACAAGGTTCCACCCTGGTACATACATGAATCAGTTTATTCGACTGTACAACCACGTGCTCTAACTCTTCAACCCCGATTTCGCCACAACGCACCAGCCATCTGCTCCGCTAAAGACAAACAATCGACGACCACGAGCGAGGGTGTCATCTCTTTAAAACCATAGACAGTTCCCACGACCGCCAGGAAGTGAGAATAGACCCTAAACCTGCGTAATTAAAAAAAAAGTTGCGGCAAGTGCGAGCCGAGCGTCGCGGCATTCGGGTCCCGCACGGAGGATTAAATATTGTCACATGTTTATTTGTGGTTTATTAAATTATACAAAGTATAAATTAAAAAACTGAAAACCCGAAAGTAGTTTGCTCAAAATCAAGAATAGATTCGATTATACTACACTTATAAGCAGGGTATCTTTTTTTTCTGACCCCAGTCCAAAAGTAACACATGCAGCACGCCAATTAAATATTACAGCGAGGTTGCACACCATTTAGATTATTTAGTACTGTTTCTTTTCTGTCACTTTATTTTTCTTCTAAAAACGGCGATGCGCAACTGACAAGTTCAAATAATGAAGAGTTAGAAATTAAGTAGAAGATTTAACAAAACCCAGCTACGAATATTTTTTAAATAAGGGAAGGGACTTAAAAGGGAAATCAGGTAAATAAAGTAATGAGGAGAATATGGTACTCGTAAATTACGGCTTCATCAAGGCAAGAATGCTCATTTTAGACCAAATCTTCGTTTAATTACTTCCACGCCCGATGGTGGACAAACTCGAACGAATTTTGCACATAAATTTACAATAGGCATAAAAAGGCGGTAAAGTAGGTTTTCAAAAACATAAAGAGACCTTTGTTTTAATTGAGAGGTACACTTTGTATAATATAATATCCTTTATAGGTAGTCATTCATGATGACGCGTGCCGTGGTTCTTATTACAGTGTCATTAATGTCTAATTTTGACAAAATCACGCGTCTTCGTGGATGGCACTAGGTATATTACAAGGCTCTCAAAATAAAACTCCAATAAAAATATCGTATAAAGGGTTTAGTTAATTTACTTTCCTAGTGCAGAACCCTAAAAACTTCACCCGCATACAAAACACGCATACTTTCCGAACATCTGTCCACTAACACATCGACGAACAACCATCTCTTTCCATCGCGTTGCCGCTGGCATCTTTCATCCCTCGCCAAGTCAGGTACTCATACCTGCGTGTGCACACCTACTTATTTAAATTCGATGTGGAATTATTTATCGATATTTTTTTAAAGTGGGGTTATGTCACGTTGGTTTTTTAATCGAGGAGGATTCTAAGGTAAATAGTCCAAGCATTTGCCTTTAGTTTAATACTTAGTAATAGAATTTACTCGCGGATTCGCACGCGTAATTAATAAGACCTGGCAGTTGTATTGTAAGTCTCCGTTTCCACCAGAGATGTGCGAGGATGTGTTGCGATGCGAGAAATGTGTTCTTCATAAACGACTTGCCTCGCTCCGCTCAGCTGCTTACACAACAAGTGTGCTGTGCGAGGGAGGATAGGTAAATGAAGCATTTCTATTGGTTTTTGAAAACCACATTCCTCGCGCATCTTTGGTGGAAACGCAGCCTAATTCTGGCAAAATACTAAAGTCCCCAAAAACTACATCGTGGATTTCATTAACTTTTGCATATAAGATATTCTGCAGGTGGTAGGACCTTGTGCAAGGTCCGCCCGGATTGCTACCACTACCACCATCTTGCTCGCTAATCGTGCTGTGAAGCAGCAGTGCTTGCACTGTTGTGTTTCGGCGCGGAGAGTAAGACAGCCGGTGAAATTATTGGCACTTGATATCCCATCTTAGGCCTCTAGATTGGCAACGCATCTGCAATACCCCTGGTGTTGCAAATGTTTATGGTGGTGGTGGTGATCTCTTACCATCAGGAGACCCACTTGCTCGTTTTCCATCCAGTCGAATAAAAAAAAAAGACCCCAAAATTTCATAGCTCTAAAGATAGCGGTTGAGACTTCGAAATCCCGATCCCAAGGGAATATCGGAATAAAAAGTAGCCTATGTGTTATTCCAGGACGTAAAGTCCAGCTACCTACATACATAAATTTCATCCAAATCCGTCAAGCCGTTTTAGTGTGAAGGACTAACAAACATACAGACAGACTCACAAACTTTCGCATTTATAGTAGGATCAGTAGGATTTATGCTCCTGAATGAAGTCTTTCAATTTAAATTGTGTCTAAATCTGTGGGTAGATTGAAATAACGCTGCACAGTTTCTATGTCACAAGCTGCACTAAACCCTTTGAGCATTCCCGTGAAATCCCGTGGGACGCTTCCTGGGACATACAAGGTGTAAACTGCTTTATAGTCATGCATTGAATGAATTTCTTTTAAAGACTTTTGTGTCCGTTGTGCGCATACTTTCGCTGAATACGCCTGTAACGTTGTTTAAGTTTGGACTTTAAAGATTACAGAGGTAAATAGATTATTTAAATAGTGCTGGAACTAATTTTGAAGTCACATCTACGAAATAATCGTTCGAAAGTCGATTGTGCAATTACTACAAAACTTGGAGCCTACTCGTATTTTTGATTTTCCGGAATAAAATTGCCTTCCGTCCTTTCCAGGATCTAAACTATTTTCTTTCTTTCTTCTTAAATGGCAATTGCAATAAGTAATGCCATTAAAGAAACTGCATTTAACAATCCGAAAACCTATCAAACTATCGAACCTGTAGAACTACCATAAAATGAAATAAAAAAAGCACACAAACAAAACTGGTAAGTTCCTCAAACCCCATGTAACGCCACTCCATGCATCAAATCCAGTCCAACTAAACGTCAATCTTATGTGTGAAGTATAAGATTGATTGTAGCGCATATTGAAATGATCTATTCGACCGGAGGGGCGCCCGCGCACCCTCGTGAAGGGGGTTTATATCGAAATTTTAATATAGTTAAAGTTTTGTCGTAATTAATTGGAGGGTGGCTTTGAAAGAGTTAAAAAAACACCATCATCCCATTGATAGTATGATTTTTTTAATAACAGAAATAGGCTTGAGTTTGACTACAATCAGCTCAGCCAGCGAGCTATGAAGAGAGCAATGCTAGGGGTTTCCTTAAAGGATATAATCCGAAATCAAACTATCCGACAAAGAACGAAAATCACCGACGTTGCTCAGAGAATTAGTTCGCTGAAGTGGCGCTGGGCTGGCCACGTCTGTCGCAGGACCGATGAACGGTGGATAATAGACGAGTCCTGCGAATGGATCACCGCGCCTACTGATCGACCTGCGGCCAAAATAATACAACAAAACGATGCCAAAATAAGATTGGTTTTTGGAGTCTTTTTGTATTTTTTATTTCAACTCCAAAATTTGTTACTTTTGCGGTCATCCCGTAAAATCCATATCGAAAATACAAAGAAAAAGAGACCAGCGCTGGGCATCGAACCCAGGTCCTCAGCATTCCGTGCTGCGTGCTATACCGCTACACCACCACTGGACAGGAGTACAGACACTTTCTCCTATGCACCAGTTTGTTTGTTTCTTATTTAGTCACTTAAGCAGCGACACTAAATAAGAAACAAACACGCTGAGATATGTGGTGCATAGGAGAAATTTGTCTGTACTTCTGTCCAGCGGTGGTGTAGAGGTTATAACACGCAGCACGGAATGCTGAGGACCTGGGTTCGATTCTCAGCGCTAGTCTCTTTTTCTAGTTTTTCTGTGCATCTATGTTTCAGTTTGTATTTTCGAGACGTCAAAATAATAAAAAATGTTCTCTGCCGAATTAGGTACATATATCGCACTCGTAGATCAAGAGTACATCACCTCAAAACAATCCACCATCTTAATTTAGACAATACAATACAATGACTCTTTATTGAACATCAAAGTGCAGAAAACACCTTAGACCTTCCAGAAAATGAGTAAAGTCTAGATCGTAATAAAAGTTCAAGTATCAAAAAGCGGAATGATTCAAAGCCGCTTCACGACTTTACACGGTGTCCACATGCGCTCGCGCACTTTCCTCGAAGCTGGGGTTACCATCAGTCTCGATTTCTCAGTAATAGTTAGGACACTTGCAAGTTTGATCCGAATGTTAATAAGACCGCCATAAATGATATCGAATCTATACATTGATAATAAATAATTTAAGAGGTCCCCCACACAAACAACTGTGTTATCTTCAGAGTTTTTTTCGTTGATTTTGGTTATGATGTATACTACAACTCTGGTAGAGTCAAAAAAGACTTGCAAAATAACTTATCGCGGTCTATTTACAAAAACATTTGTTTTAATTTTGCTTGAAAGGCCGTAGGTTAAATCAGCTATTTTTTGGCAGTCAAGGGCGTGGTAAATCTTTTGGCAGGCAAGTGGCAAATTGAAATAATATCTTGCCGCACCAGTCATAATTTTTTACTTCATTAAACATTTAAACAAAAAAGATAATACTAGAACTATTCTCAAATGCTCTCCTATTTATTTATACAAGACATTTATTTACACAACAGTCAGAGGTCGCGAGTTGCCTACTGTTGAGTTTAATAACTACAAGGCCTTTTGGTGAAAAATATTGTAATTTTTAAATGTCCGCCTTTTTTGGGAGGTGGTCTGGTCACCCTACGCTTCGTACAGTGGATCGGCGCGCGCGCCGATTGGCGCAGGGCGCCAGGTGCGCGCGACCCCCGCGCTAAGGATGTGGGGGCTGTCGATAGTGGACGATAGACGGGATTAGCGCGATGCCACGTGATAGTATGTATGTAAGTAAACACTGAACAAAAATTAAGCAAGAAACATGATTGTCTAACTTCCGAAAAATTATAAACAAAATTCTTAAACAATGTAACCATAACCATGTTACATACCAGTATTGGAAGGGGCCAAGTATTTCCTTCTTCGAACAGATTTCGGTAGCCCATTTGGTCACTTTTAATGTCAATTTGGGTTCCAGGTCTGAATTTCGAAAAAAAAAGACACCCGCTTGGAAAAATTCGCGAGCTCTCACAGAGCTACTAGTAGGAACAGTCCCTTTGTCGCTCTTTGACTGCGGAACCCTAAAAGCCAGGTGATTTCCAAGTACTGTAATTATAATCCGCTCACAAATCATAAAAACTAGCAATCCAGATCATAATAAATACGGACCACACATGGCCGTCACGAGATGCGTTGATGACGCTTCAAAGTATAGGTAGGTGCAATAAAAAAACCTATTTTAGTGTATTTTAAAATGACATTTCTGTAAAAAAATAATTATCATTCCGAGACTGGCAACATTACTTTTATTGCCAGTTGCTCATCATAAATCCTTATGACGTCACTTATTTGCCAAATAAACTGATAATTTATTTAGTTCAAAACAATTAAAGTATATTGCCACATAATAACATTTTATACAATTTTCAGGGCGTTAAAGTGTTTTTATTGGAGTCGTATCTTTGAATAAATACAAGTTTTTGGTAAAAAAATCATTTTTAATTCAAGCTTTTTTTGCTGACTGTACTTTTTGTCGACTTTACTTGCATTGTCAACTAAATTACATTTGCATACCAAATTTCAAGTCGATGCCATTAACCGTTGAAGAGTTCCGTCCTGCGGAGACGATCCTGACCGAACTACCAGATTATTGTATTGTCACGCCATTTACATAAGTGTTCCAAATTTCAAGTCAAACTGTATACTGGAAGTTGGTCAAATTTAACTTGCAAGATTTGATTACAGACGGACAGACAGACAGACAGAAAACGGGACAGGTGAAGTTAAATAAAAGCTTGGTTTAATTAACTAAGAATTAACTACTCGCCTAGGCTACGCACTGGTATATAGCTAAAAAAGGTTATTTTTTAATTCGCCTTTGGTTGCAAATTTTCTACTTCTGTGGGAATGCATCTAACTAAGGCAGCGTTTCCACCAATCATGTGCGAGGACGTGTTGCGAGGAATGTGTTTTTTACTAACCAATAGAAACACTATTCTCGCACAGCACATCTCTGGTGGAAACAGCTGAGCGGAGCGTGGCGAGGTAAATGAAGCGTTTCTATTGGTTTATGAAAAACACATTCCTCGCAACATAATCCTCCTAGCTCATATCGGGTGGAAGCGGAGCTTAATGTTCAAAACCGCATCAAAATCCGTTAAGAAGTTTAGGAGTTAGCGACTTATGAGACAGACAGATGCGGACAGCAAATTACAAATTAGTTTTATACTACGAGGGATGACGCTAACTATTGTATACTTAGTATCGATCTACATGCTGCAATAATAATTAAAATCTTAAAGCCCAGACTTGCGTGCAAGGAAAATCCTGCATTACTATACTACTCAAAAGAAAATAAGGGCCACGTCAATTTTATGGGTGAAACGAAAATACTAATAAATATAATTCTTTATAACATTCCTTGTCTAAAATTAGTTTTATTAATAATAAATAAATAAATATCATAAATATCACGGGACAATTCACACCAATTGACCTAGTCCCAAAGTAAATTTAGCAAAGCTTGTGTTATGGGTACTAAGCAATGGATAAATATAATTATATAGATAAATACATATTAAACACCTAAGACCCGAGAACAAACATTCGTATTTTTCATACAAATATCTGCCCCGACACGGGAATCGAACCCGGAATCTCAAGCTTCGTAGTCAGGTTCTCTAACCACCAGGCCATCTAATCGTAAAAATATTCAATTAAAAACGAAAACATATTTTTGATTTCATTTAACCGGTAAAATCCAAGTGGCCCTTATATTCTTTTGACTAGTATACATTGCGACGTTCGATCGACCACTACAAACTCGTTGGCTTTACGGCCCCGCAATGGAATGCAACGCGCACGATTTTCCTGTAAGTCTAGACCGGGCTTAGTCCTCTTACAAATATAACTCGAGTAACGATGCAATTTCTTGATTGGCGTTAAATTTAATAACTTCCGAGAATACATGCAATAAGACTTGATCAACATTTAGCAATAAAACTTGTTAAAAATAAGATTCGATTAATTATTTTTTTACAATGCCTCGCGATTTTAGCGAAATGCGCTCAGACGATGTCACAATGTGAATTAAAACGGTTAAAATTAAACCTAGAAGTAGTGTTAATGGTAGTAGTAGCTTAATGGTTTGACTTATGGCCTCACAAGCAAAGGGTCATGGGTTCGATCACGAGCTCGCACCTTTGTCTTTTTCGAAATTAAAGACCGAAATTACATTTAAAGTTTACCATGACTTTTTTGGCGAAAGCAAACATAATGCGGACTGCATGCCTACAAAGCAGTTCATTGGGGTGCATGACTGAGCTTGCTTATGGGAACTACAGAGCAGGGGGCCTACCACGCTCTCTTAATACGATTCAGTTTAGGCTCTAAACTGAACTGCATCGCTATTCCGTACCACGACCTTACTTTTGCGATTCAGTTCTAGCACGGTTCAGTGACAGCGATACAGACATTTTCATTCACTCACTTCAAGCGGTTTTCTTACCATGACGCTTAACTTGAGTGGGAATTGAATCGCTTCAGTGTCAAATTTAGCGATTCAGTATAAGTTAATCATTCTGTCAATTATTTTGGACTTCTAAGTATTTTACTTGGAATATTTTTTAAACTTCAACAACTTTTTAACTTTTATTCATGTTTTATAACTTTTCATAGGTACTCCTCACGAAATTGTGCTTCTTAACTCCCCATTGATAAAACTAATTGTTCAGTAAGAAAAGAGACTCGTGGATTAGTGACAGCGTAAACATTATTTGTAATCAGCACAACGGTTGCTAAGAACACGGAATGACATAGTGTTATGGTTTTCCAAAATAAAGAGGTTTTGGTATACAATATTTGGTTTGCATATAGCGGCATCCCTTTCGCGACTTAGCGTTTCAGTTTCGGACCAGAGACAATATCGGTTTTTCATTCACTTGTAAACCATTGAGACTCAGCTCTGAGAAATAAACGTCGTGGTACCAATTTCGGCGATTCAGTTTAGGTGCCTAAATTGAACTGCTCTGCGTTTGGATCGTTTATGAAAAGATCATGGTAGGCCCCCAGGGATGTTACGGAGCTCCGGTTCCGTTTCCGTTAAGTCGGAACTTCCGTTTGGTTTTACACATCCGTTCCGGTTCCGGTTCCGTTACTTTTGAAACAGAAGTTAAAACGGATGTCAATGCTTAGCGCGGCGGCCGAACTTGAACTGCATACATCAACAAAAACTAACCTAACCAACAAAAAGTTGGACAACCTCCGACTTTGTCACTTCAGGTTCAATAACTTAAAAACGGCTGAACCGATTTTGATGAAACATGTCTAAGAACCATCGCTAGAAAACCTGCTTTCAAATAAAAAAACCGCATTACCCGTTTAAGAGCTACGGTGACACAGACACACATAGAGGTCAAACTTATAACACCCCTCTTTTTGTGTCGGGGGTTAAAAAACAAACAGATTTATACCAGTCAAGACAGTCATTCGCTCATCGCTCCACTTGCCACTTGCTACACTAACATCTCGTCCACTCCGATTCTGATTCCGGTTCCGATTCCGTTTCTGGTGCCGATAAACTAAAATGAAAACATCTGATTCCGCTTTCGGTTCCGATAAAACCACATCCGTTACATCCCTGCTACGGACCAAGCCTAAGCCTTCTCGTTCTGTGGGTCTTCTTGTGCGTGGCGCTTAACAGTGGAGCATTATTAACGCCAAAACGATGATGATTTCTTCTACGATCGATGCTAGTAAATCTTCTCATTTGTTAGTGTACTATCGATAGCTTTACCGCACTAGCGAATCGGGAATGTACAAAAAAGCCGGGAACGTGCCCTACCCCAGCAGGTATAAATGACACAAATAGCACGCGGTATACGTGAAAGGTCCGCGAGTTGGTAATAAGTTGATAGTAATTATTCGATTGTGATTAATAAATACAAATTGGGAAAAAAACTTGAACTTCATAGCAGAAACTACGAGTAGAATATTTATTAAACAGGGAATGAGAGCGGATGAGTCCACGGAACACAGTTATTAAATTATGTATTAATATTACGTAGTGTTTTTACAAAGTAAATAAAATTATGACTTCACCTTATTACTTCTTTTATTCATCATCATCATTATTACGACTTCACAAAAATGTCTAGAACCCCTTCTGTGACCTTCTAGAGTCCAATGTTATCCTGAATGGACTATAGATTTCTAAAAATAAACATTTTTTCTTTTGTCAATAAAATAAAAAAAATATTGATTTTTATGGAAACACGAACAGCGCCTCTAACGAAAGAGCGAAACGTTTTCGATGTTCGTGTTTCCATACAAATTGAGATTATAACGCGAACGCGATCGAGACGTATTTTGTAACCGAAAACTTACACTAAGGGCACTGAACTTAAAGCGCTTCTCGTTTGTCATTTTTGTTTGACTATGAAAATAAATAATACGTCACATTTAGCACAGCATTTAGTTATTCGAGCATTTCAACCGTCTCATTTTTCTACACATCATCAATCGTCAGCCGGAAGACGTACCCTGCTGAACCCTTACAACGCCACAATGAACGACAACTCGCCACTTGCATCCACCGGTTGCCCGCACCTCTCACGATGTCGTCAGTCCTAGTGGGAGGCCTGCCAACGCTTCGTCTTCCGGTTCGGGGTCGCCACTCGAGGACTATTCTCCCCCAACGGTATCTGTTCATCGATTTTTCTGGACACTTTTCTGTAAAAATGGCCTAATATTCTGATACAGGCGTAGAAATACAAGAACTCTGACAAATACGAAATCGCCATCAAGATATACTTACAACAAATTCGTAAAAAATGTGACCAGGAAAATGAGGAGGTAGAAACGTACTACTAAGGTACTACACATTATATATTCTCGCCAAACTGCTACGTTTATACAATTTTAACCCTTCGGCCACTTTGGAAACCAAAGGTTCGAAACCAGTTAAGAAAACAGAATTATTTTTCCTTTTCGGAAACCTGGTTTCTAATGAAGAAAAATAATTATGTTTTCTAAACTGGTTACCCATACAGAACATAGAATCTTCTTTTGAAACTCATTCAAGTTCACAAATTTCAATTTTCCAATTTTAATCGACACAGAAACATAGGTAGGTTTAGGTTATGTTAAGTTTACATCGGCCCGAAGGGCATTCAATGGTGTGTGTGAAGTTCCCAATCCGCACTGGGCCCGCGTGGGAACTATGGCCCAAGCCCTCTTGTTCTGAGAGGAGGCCTGTGCCCAGCAGTGGGACGTATATAGGCTGGGATGAGGTACTAACATATTCGTAGTATAGGAGCGTTGGTTGGAGATATATACATATTTTTAAGCAACACATCGGAAATATGTATAACTGCAAGGGTAACTGGTCAGACCTGCGTAGGGTACGCCCACACCGAGCCAGACGAGGAAGTGGCCACGCACGTGGGTTCGATTCCGGCACTCTTAGGGCCTTGTTTTAATTTTAAAAAAAAACGATTCAAGATTTAAGATCATCTTGAAATTTTCAATCCAATCTTGAATCCTAGTGGTTTGACCTATGACCTCTCAAGCAGAGGGTCGTGGCATCGAGTCTGGGCTTGCACCTCTGAGTTTTTTGGATTTTTTATGCGAAATTAAATTTGAAATTTCTTATCTGTTCTCGGACCGGAGGGACTCACCACTCCTGCGTAGATGGATACTACTCCATACCCACCTATAGCCAACTTCTTTACTTTGAACACATACCATACTAACACTAGCTCATAGGACATTGTTACGAACCCAATATGGATTTTCATCTCAATTGAATAAAATTGAATTGAATTGAATTTACGGTGAAGGAAAACATCGCGAGGAAACCTGGACCCCTATGCGAAGCAATTCAATGGTGTGTGTGAAGTTCCCAATCCGCAGTGGGCCCGCGTGGGTACTACGGTCCAAGCCCTCTCGCCTGAGAGAAGGCCTGCGCCCTGCAGTGGAACGTATATAGGCTGGGACTAGACGTTACCTGCGACTCCGTTCGCGTAAAATTCGGTTAACCCTATCCCGCGAGAACTGCGCAATTTAACGGGATAAAAACTATCTTATGTCCTTCCCGGGACTTGAACTATCTGTATAACGAATTCCATCTAAATCGGTTCAGCAGTTTAGACGTCAGTAAACAAACAGAGAGACTTAAGTACAATACGCATTTATAATATTAATGGGAGGCGAATGCTCAAGTTATCAGCACTTTAAGGGCATGTCAACATCACCTGTCACACATCCTCGCACGTGACAGTTTGGCAACGCCGTCACGCGGTCAAAAGCGTGACCAGAGGTCAGTCTATCACCGCACTATCAGCATCACGTGATGCACTTGTAACTGTTAGCATTGGTCAATCTTCGCGGAAACTGTCATTACTACATTTTTAGGGTTCCGTACCTCAAAAGGAAAAACGGAACCCTTATGGAATCACTTTTTGTCCAGGTATCAAGCTGAAATTTATACCAAATACTCAGGTCTACTGTCACTCGGAGCTGTGAAAAAATCAAACTTCTAAGGCAACGCAATCAAAAGATACAGCCGTTTATGCTGCAAATTTTCGACATTCGCAGGGGAATCAAAACCTACGGGGTACCACAGAATAACTAATAGTACTACCGTACAGAAGGGACTCTCTCGAACAAAAGTCAAGTTTAGGTATAAATCGTTGCCTACTCTTACGACTTGCACGCGAAATTGAAACTTATCATGTTACACGAGCGTTCATATTCCGCTGGGCACTGTTGACTCGAAACCGGTTTGGCGCGCAGAGCACAGGGTTCCCACTCGCCGATGAATAAAGATAATAGTGGGTACTAATATGAATTCAATAAGCTACCTTTAATAAATAAGTAAATGAACTTCTAATGGCTAAAGCTACAAAACAACAATATTTTATCAGCAACAGCAACCATTTGGTAGTAGGTACCTCTTTGTTCAATCTTTAGTGATATTTTTGTTTAGTTTGTTTTAAGTTGGCTTGACAAAGTGCCTACTTACTTAAAAACAAACATTTGAGCAAACTTAGTTACTTAGGCAATTGTAATTTGTTTTAAAAAGGGTCTAATGTGTTTACTTTTAGGTGAATTAAACGGTATTCAATCAATAAGGAATCGACTTTGATTGTAAACAATACGAAAATCTACTAAGTAAGTAGGTACCTACCTGTCGCAAAACTATATACCTAACAATCTTGTTCTCATTATACACCTACTACTCTTACAGAGTATTTAACTATATGATGGTTTAAATTAAATGCAAGAAAATGGGACCTTTGATAATTCCGATTCTTTTATCTTCTTTTTATTTATACAGCCCTAAACAATTTCGAAGTCATAGTTTGCAAAAAAAATAGTGTCCAACCCCTGGGGGTACTTCCCGTGAACTCAGAATCTTTAAATTTGGCACGAAGCAACGTCTTATAGCACGTGTAAAAGAAAAATTGCGAAAAGCATAAATTTTTATTTACATCATATAATAAAAATATTTTTAATATATTTTTTTTATAATTTGTACGGAACTATCTGTGCGCGAGTTCGACTCGCACTTGGCCGGTATTTGTATATTCATGGCGATCTTAGCACACCAACTACTCATCCGTAGCTCAGCTTAAGGTGCGGCCACATGCTAGCCGCTAGACGCTCGTTTCCAGCGATAAATCTGGTCACGTGACCCTATTTTGAATTTCCCGCGACCCACGACTCAAAAAGGCAGCGTCATGTCGCCGCGTCGAACAGCAGCGTCAAGATGGCTGCTTGCAGGAATGATCTCGATCTTGGAAGCTGATTTCGTAACCTCCTTTAGTGGCAGTCGTGGCAGTGGTACAAATAAAAGAAAGTGCAGTGAATGAAAAAAAATATAACAGCGTTTTTTCCGAAATTGAAGAGGTTCTTTTTTTCAGCGATAAAGCTCAACATTCTCAGCTTTATCGGTATAAGTCACGTGACCAGATTTGACGCTGGAAACGAGCGTCGAGCGACTGCATGTAGCCGCGCCTTTATGTTATGGTATGGATGTCTGTGGGCGGTGATTGCTTTCCATCAGTTGACCCGCCTGCTCGTTTCGCCTATCATATATTTAAAAAAACCTAGTCATCAAATAAAGAAACCTACATCGCGTTATTGAAGTTTCTTAACCCGGATGTACAAATACTACTACCAACCAACTCTCATCCTTCTGACTTCGGTCGCCAGACAAAGCCGAGTTTAGACTTGCAAGAAAAATCGTGCAAGTTGCATTACATTGCGAGGCCGTAAAGCCAACGAGTTTGTAGCGGTCAATCGAGCGCCGCAATGTAACGTAACTTGTACGATTTTTCTTGCAAGTCTAAACTCAACTTAGCACTGCCTGGAAAAAGACGTGTCTATTGGGCCTAAATTTTGTACCTGGCCAAAAAAATTGTTTAAAACAAAGGTTCAAGCGAAATTACTATTAATTATCTACAACAGCTAGAAACATGGCAGCCGACGCACGATGACTGTCCATGGCTATAATATATCAGTTCTGTACTTTTTATTGATAAAGATTCAATGAATCAATTGAAGCGCCGAACATCGTACGTGCGCTAACACACAAACCGACATTGTTTTTGTAACGTAATCCTCGAACACGCTCGATAGGACACGTTCGGGTGATATAAAGTGCATAGTACAACTTGATCGACCTACAAACACACATTATATTATTACAAAAATTCAATGATTACAAAATATAGCACTTACCTTTTTAACTTCTGCAAACACGGAACGCGTTAATTAATTTAGAAATTAAAATACAAGACGTACCTATGCAAAAGAAATATAGAAAGTTAAAACTACAACAGTACACAAAAAGACTCTTCTACTATACTATAGTACTTGTGGACTATTAGGATAGGTGTAAAGAAAAACTACAAAAAAACAAAAACTACCACACTCACTCAAATTCCGGCACGTAAGTGCGGTGGATGACCACAAACTACAACAGAACACAAAACAAAATACAAACGCCAGGAGACCGCAGGTGACGGCTACTGCTGGTGGTGTAGATAAGTGGTGGTGGTGTGAACTACAAGAACATAAAAAACGCCACGCCGTTCGCTCATCTATCGTGGAGAAAACTTCGCGTGTTGGCATTGCAGTGGTGCTCGTGAACACAAATAACAAGAGTCCAACAACAGTACACAAAAGTAAACACAGTACAAAAGCCAGACTGCCAGTGCTAAACTACTGCTGGGATAGGTGTAAAACTGAACAGAAAAAACACAAAAGTTACCAACCGGCACAAGCACACTGTCCACCCTGTCGGCATGTTTATGTGGTAACAGTACACTGAACCAAACACAGTACTAAAGCGAACAGACAGCTGGTGTTGGCTACTGGTGGTGTAAAGAAAAACAATAACACAAAAGCCGCACGCGTTGGTTCTACACAAGCACACCGCTCACCCATTGCGGAGGCACGTCGGCGTGCTGGTGGTGGTGCTGGTGGTGGTGGCGGCGGTCCTGGTGGTGGCCGTTGGGCGCCGCACACGTCGCCGCCACGCCGTACTACGTGCAAACAACAGTTGAGATGGTGTATGTTGATGATGTGACGTTTATGGAGATGCAGTGGAGTCAAATGGCTCACTAGAAAGGTGAAGTTCGCCAAGGAGTGTTACAATGATGTTCAATTAGATGAACTCCTTCAATCTCTAGTTCAGTTGACATTCAATTTATCATTTTATTTTTCGTTCGCCAACTCATTCGCTCAAATAAAACTGAGATTGCCAATTTAAGTTAAATTAATAAAAACTGACAAGATAATTTCAGCTTTGAGGCTGATTTTCAACTTGATCGACTATGAAGGGAAAATAACTTGTCAGCGTGTTTCTTTTTAACCCCCGACGCAAAAAGAGGGGTGTTATAATTAGGTATAAGTTTGACCGCTACGTGTGTCGGTCTGTCTGTGGCACCGTAGCTCTTAAACGGGTGGACCGATTTGAATGCGGTTTTTTTATTTGAAACCAGGGTTTGTAGCGATAGTTCTTAGACATGTTTCATGAAAATAGGTTTAGCCGTTTTTAAGATATTGAACTTTGAAGTGACAAGTTCGGGGGCTTTCCAACCTTTTGTTGGTTAGGTTATTAATAGTCTTCGTTCACGGGAATTTTCGACTGAACTGAACTTATGTCGAGTGTTATATTTATGCTGAGCGGCGAAAAATCTGGCCCTCAAATGTATGCAGTAGATTGATAACCAAGGGTGGAAAGTGACCCATTTCACCCGAGATATTTCTGGCGCTCGAAAGAAGTGAGAGCGCCAATAGTTCGAGGGGAAATGGGAAATTTCACCCGAGTTAGACACTCTACTTTTCATTTCGACTGTGAGGAAAGTGAAATACTACAAAAAAAAAATGAGAATAATAATAAATTGAATTAACTTATATCCAACCACCAACGGTACCTTTTCGACTGGCCACTTGCCACGGCCGACTATTAATTAAAATCGAGTTGGTCACGACCAAGGAGCTTATATACAAAACTGCAGGTTGAACGCCTAACGAAGAAGTTTGACCTTTATTACTTATTTATATATTCCATCTCTTTCTTTCACATTTCACGAATGACTTTCATCTCTTTCTTAAACTAACTAAAGAAAGAGATGGAATATGTATGTACGTGACGTAATAAAGATCTAATTTCTTGTTACAAGCGGATGTTCGACGTTCAACCTCCAGTGTTGTATATAAACTCCTTGGTCACGACGTGCATCTAGATCTAGATGGCCATGCCGAAACGTGGAAAAAAAAAGTGTCATTGGCGTAACTCAATTATCTTAGACTCCGTGGCTAATCGAAAAATTAAAAAAAAAAAATACTTTCCACCCTAGAGATGAAAACGCAATTTTCCACCCGGCTATCTACCCATGAAAATTAAACTTTCCAAACAGGAGAGATGAAAAGGTAATTTTTAATGGAGAGTGAGCCAAATTCAGCGGCGCTGAGTCTAGATCTCAATTGACGAAAGGCGTATACCAATATTACCAATCTTTTCTTTTTAATGACACATTTTGCGCACCCTAAAGCAGCGTTTCCACCTATAATGTGCGAGGCTGTGTTGCGAGGGATGTGTTTTCCATTAACCAATAGAAGCGCTTCGTTTACACATCCTCGCACAGCACATCTCTGGTGGAAACAGCTGAGCGGAGTGAGGCGAAGTAAATGAAGCGTTTCTATTAGTTATTGAAAAACATATTACTCGCCACACATCCTCGCACATCTCTGGCGGAAGCGCTGCTTGTTGCTATGTTATATGATTTTCAAAAACACACCTAGAATTTCAATCGCATTCTTCCACCACCAGCATACATCTTCCCCTCCTCCGAAAACAGCAATCTCTATCCCTTCCTAATATCGAGTAAAAGGGTGTTTAAAAAACGCCCACCCCCGACCCTTATCGCTATACGAGGCAGTAAAGTGACCTTTCTGGATCACTAAGTGAATGCTGGCAGTAAAAACGGTCGACGACCTTTAGTTTTATGCTTTCGCAGTTTGGGATGGCTGGGGTAAGGTGAGATATTGAAGCCGCTTCAGCTTATGACTTGGGGATGAGGAATTTTCAATCTGTTGAAAATTTCAGGCATAAATTCAGATTTTTAAGACGATAGACGAGTAGGTCAAGGCTTGTCTATCGTCCCTCGCAACACGCAAAAAGCGGCGAGTGAGAGAAGTATAAGTAGAAGAATAGTATCTTCGAAAGCGTACCTCTCTGTTTACACGACTATTGCCATACTTGTAACCACTGAAAGCCGTAAGCAAACAGTTATCAAGTATGGCAAAAGTAACAGGCAAACTTGATGGGAATCAAGTTGTTACATGGTGACTGGTCATTAATTGGTCAATTTTAGTTTTAACAGTGGTTATAACACAATCACAAGCATAGAGATTAAACACTAACTACCACTACAATAAACCGGCCTTGAAGTAGATAACTGTGACATACATAGGTCCTTTCGTTTTGTATCCGTTTCGCCCTAAATGCGTATTAAGTATGATTGGTTTTTTTTTGGAGTCTTTTTGTATTCTTTATTTCAACTCCAAATTTGTTACTTTTACGGGTATCCCGTGAAACCATATCCTGTCCAGCAGTGGTGTAGGGGTTATAGCACGCAGCACGGAATGCTGCGCACCTGGGTTCGATTCCCAGTGCTTGTCTCTTTTTCTGGTTTTTCTGTGCATCCATGTCTCAGTTTGTATTTTCGTATTAAGTATTCCTAAATAATTAATTATTTTTTATTTTATATTGTTACTAGCTTTTGCCCGCGGCTTCGTCCGCGTGGAATTCGGTTATCGCGCGTTGTTATAAAAAGTAGCCTATGTCACTCTCTGGCCCATAAACTATCTCTATGCCAAAAATCACGTTGATCCGTCGCTCCGTGTCGACGTGAAAGATGGACAAACACACACACACTTTCACATTTATAATATTAGTATACGGAAGTATGTATGGATATGGATTAATAAGATTATTTATGGTATTGTTTTTACATAATATTATTTTTACTTATGTCTTTAAATTTACCTACAGTGCATTGGTATGAACTGTAATGCTGTCGATTTTCATTGGCTAATAAATAAATAAGTACCTGTGCCACCGAGCTTTGCTCGGACTAAAACTCGATAATAAGCTTTTCCCAGAGATAAAACCAAGATAGATTGATTTTTCATCCCCGAAAACCCCCACATACCAAATTTCATCGAAATCGTTAGAGCCGTTACAAAACACGTAAACGGCAACGGCAACGGCCAATACAAGAATTGCTCGTTTAAAGGTATTAGATAGATAAATCTCTCTTCCTTCTAACTTCCCGATTACCATGTTCTGAATCAATGGTCATAAGCATGTACATCCGAACGTACCCGAACAGTTTTATATAAAGAGCGAGGAGCGTATCAGTAGTGTGTCCGACCTTAACTTCCTTTATAATACCCATCTGAACCTCTATAGGTTTTGTTTTCAGGTAAAGTGTCTAGTCTGAACATTCTCTGCCTGAGAGGAGACTACAATGCACTATTCTAAGGCAAAACAGCTGTTCAAGACCATAGTCTTCAATTTCATCTGCGTAATGTTACTTTGTTGATTGTATCGGTCGTCAGTCTTTAATAGGACGTATGTTATGGTTTGTAATTAATTAATTACAAGCTTGAAAAATTTGAAATATCCGGGGACAACAATTTGGAAGAATTTGAAGACGCTCCGTAACTATAACCAATAGGAATTTCGTTACGTTTTTATAATTCGTTGATCGAGCGTTTGCACCTGTGACAAGATTGACAAGAAGCGACAAATCCATTGTTTTGTAAGTAAGTAATGTGCATTTTTTGCGGGTGTTTCATGATTTCTTTATGTAACAAATCTTACATCCGCATCCGCATCCGCGGATGTGAGCCTTGTAATATCCGCACCCGTATCCGCGGATGTCGAAAATTCTGCATCCGCAACATCTGCTCTAAACGTAGCAGTAAAGCTTGCGAGATGTTATCCCGATCCTGTGAGAATATCGGGTTAAAAGTAGCCTATGTGTTATTCCAGACGTACAGCTTTACGCACCAAATTACATCCAAATCTATCCAGTCGTTTCAACGTGAAGGACTGACAAACATACACACACATTTTCGCATTTATATTATTAATAGGAAGTAGGATAAAAATATTATAGCCGTCGCCTCCTTCTGTATCTGCGAATATCTCTTCCCCGCTGCATTTAAGGTACGGGACGCAAACGACATGGGTCCAGGCCCTTCTTCGCCCTAGCGGGCACGTGCCCAAGGCCCCGCGATGGATTGGGGCCCCCTAGTCCTACTCCATTAACAAACGATAACCGATAGCTACTCAATTCTAGCCTGAAAATCAGACTTACCGAATGCATGCAACTGAACTAAACTAAACTGAATCATCATCATGTACCTTTGTGCTACTAATGTCATGCTGACATCCCATACTTTTGTCAAAGAAATCATAGAAATTGATTATTAGAAGGTTCCATCCTGGCACATGAATCTGTTTAGACTGTAGACACCCCTACACACTAGATGACTATTTACCGTCCGTAGTATTCTTTTGTCCTCCACAAAATCCTTCAAGATTTGTGCACACACATATGTGTATAGCATTAGCCACTCCGGATCCATCTTCAGTTTTATGGCTCTCAGACTCTCTGTACAGTCACGCGCATCTGATTTACGGCGTATTGACAAAATAGGTTTATGGCCGTTACGAAATTTGGAAAAGCTTCTTTTTATGATAGTAATGATAGTTTATCGGCGCAGCTTTCTCGTCGTTTAACGGTAACGCATTTGTCATTGGATGCGTCAAAATGTGCCGGTATTTGGTTTTTGTGTGTAATAAAAATATACCACACACATATAGAATTTCGCACAAAATGTGTACCTATTTATTATATGTCCTGCCGCGTTTGACACATATTTTTTGGTTGTTTTGTGAGCACATGACTTAACTTTACTATGCAATTATTGGCAAGATTTAAAGAGCGCATAATATCGAGCTACATCCGAAACTAGAGGTGGGTAAATCCGGATCTGAAGATTCAAAAGAGTCAGATCCTCAAGCGGATCCGAATCCCTTAATGACTCCTTTCAAATCTTATTGACTCCGGAGTTACTAACTCCGACTGGATCGAGCGGCTCGCCTCGCCCGTGATCGCCGTCACGCTCACTCACACTGACTCGCTCCGTCTGCCTGCTTTCGCTCTCGCTCGGCTCGGATCGGATCGGCAGGGCCACTACGAAACTCGAAGTTCGTATCGTACCGTCCCTCTCGCTCTCGTATTAAATAGTATAAGTGTCAGAGGGACCGCACGACACGAACTTAGATTTTGGAGTTTCATAGTAGCCCTGCGGATCGGATCTTGGACTTGGATCTTATTATCTATGTTTGGTTGGTCGGTTCGGTTCGGTTCGGTTCGTAGTAGCCCTGCGGATCGGATCTTGGACTTGGATCTTATTATCTATGTTTGGTTGGTCGGTTCGGTTCTTGTACTTCAGTTCAGTCAGCGGGTGGGGCACCGCAGTACCGTACCGACACCGACCGACCGAACCGAGCCGGAGCGGATCGGCCATAGATAAATTAATAATCGCTCGAAAGAACCGGAGTCAATAAAGGAGTCGGATTCAATAAGCGGATTCGGTACCGACACCGGAGCTGGATCTAGTGAGTCAGATCACTTCGCGGAGTTGAGATTACCCATGTCTATCCGAAACGCGTCAGCGTAGTGTGGTATTCGGTGATTGGTTTAGTGTGAATGAGGGCTACCTTTTTCGCGCTCACCAGTTGGCGCCACTGTATACAAAGGTCCTACCTGAAGTATAGTTGTTAGTTTGTAATTACGGGTGTGAAAACTAAATTTACATTTAAATCATATTTAACCTTAAAACCGTACCATACGAAATAAATATCGAGCATGCCAGTGTTGCGTAGTCCCGTTTTGTTCAGAAAAAAGGGAGGACAAAGGTTTCCGAAAGACAAAACTGTCTCAAAACACAGACTTCATTGCCCCGTAACGCATATCTGTCATAATTAATTTCAGGTATTGCAACACACACAAAAAATATTCTAATTATAAATAAACCCGCGTAGCTCACCCAAAATTTTCATCATTTCGAAGATCTCGCGCTACACTAGCACCTCTAGCGGCGAACTCATACGCGATAGCCCTCATTGTGTGTTCTTACAGGGTGGAAGTGGAGGAGGCTGTTTAAACAAGAATATTGTTGCGTAAAAAAGATCGTGGGGTATCGTTAGGTCGCGTGTGAGCAAAGTAATTGTTTAGATTACACCACCGCAAAGTAACATCTCATCCCAGCCTATATACGTCCCACTGCTGGGCACAGGCCTCCTCTCAGAACAAGAGGGCTTGGGCCATAGTTCCCACGCGGGCCCAGTGCGGATTGGGAACTTCACACGCACCATTGAATTTCTTCGCAGGTTTGTGCAGGTTTCCTCACGATGTTTTCCTTCACCGCAAAGCTCGTGGTAAACTTCAAATGTAATTCCGCAAAGTAACGCGTGATTCAATCAATTATTTATAAACAACCCCGCAACACTTGTGCCGCCGACGGTACGAGGCAACAAAGGCAAGGCCGCGAATTAAAAGCAACCCCCTCCCCCCACCCCGAATAACGTGTACTATTGTCTGAGCTGATTACTCTGTTTATTAAATTATCCCGTAGCTCCTGCTATGTGGATTGTATCGGAGCTTACCTTTAAAAAGTCGTATATTGTTAAGCTTATGGATTTTCGACTTTAGACTTTACCCGCGACTTCCCGGACTTTTACTAAGTTCCCATGAATAAAAATAATCGTGGTTTCATCGACGTTGCATTATAACCTAACCAATAAAAAGTTGGAAAACCTCCGACTTTGTCACTTCAAAGTTCAATATCTTAAAAACGCCCGGAACCGATTTTGATTAAACATGTCTTAAAACCATCGCTAAACCTGCTTTCGAATAAAAAAACCGCATTCAAATTCGTCCACCCGTTTAAGAGCTACGGTGCCACAGACAGACAGACACACCTAGCGGTCAAACTTATAACACCCCTGCTTTGCGTCGGGGGTTAAAACCCGTGCCAAATCTGAGTCTAAGCCCATTTTACCCCAATCCCGTGGATCCGGAGGTCCAGCTATCTGCATACCGAATATCATCCGACTCCCTCCATCCGTTATAGCTTTCTCATTTACGTATTTACAATATTAGTAGGATTAGTACGAGTAAGTAGGACTAGATTACGTCGTTGAAATTTCCAAGACGATTCTATTCTATAGGGCTTATGGGCACGAAAGCGAAATAATATCACACAATCAATACTTTAAATCAGAGGATGTATTGACTAACGTCTCTGGCGCTCGCGATCGCAATCAAATGACAGTTTTTGTATGCCAAATCTGTCATTTCATTGCGATCCGTCAGAAACGTTAAGCAATACGGTCAGTTTTATATAAAAAAAGAACACAAAGAAATGGAGATGTATAAGGTCTCCAAATGTCAAAGTAATAAATATTTTTAAATTAAATTCTGCAACGTGGACAACGGCAACAGAACGAGAAACTAGACACGAAATGCGCCGGGACACTGCCAAGTCACACTTCACAACACTATACAATACAAATACACCGACATAAACACACACACACGCACACACACAAACACGAGTACATCACATCACACATCAATATCCTAATTTTCATCGGCTTTCAGTTTTGGCCATGTCGCATCATCGCATAAGTACTCCTCAACTTTATAGTAAGCTTTCTTCAGGAGTGCACTCTTTATGTATTCTTTAAAAGAGTTGTGTGGCAATTTCCATGCTTCTACAGGAACTTTATTGTAAAATCTCACGCAGTTTCCCACAAAAGATTTGCTTACTTTCCGTAAACGGAAATTAGGAACGGCGGCAATGGCGGTTAAAGGGCCTGTGTTTCGTCGGGTGACAAACGTCAGGTACGGAACCCTAACAATATTGTAATGTAGATCGAGCTCACGCAGGTTTACCTATAATTGCACTAAATTAGTTACTTAGTGTATACTAGTTTGACAAAGCACTCGTTATAGTAAACTAGTCTTACAATGCGGTTTGGCAGATGTTACAAATTACGCCGAGGGAAGACTCGTCTTTACAGATGTAGTGAACAATCGTATTTTGTCGGAAAAGTTCGTATTTGTCTTGCTTTTTCAACTAGCTTACTTATCCGACGAATAACGATGTATAAACAATATTCGTATAGATCCTCGATTTTATGCGGCAGCCACACTTGACGAGTGGTGTGGGAAGTGGCGAGAAGAAGAGGAAGAGACGTGGTGTTGCTTCACAGCAGGCAAATGAAAAGCCGGTCATATAAGCCATGGAAGCCGTGAGATTTAGTTCGTGGCTTAAATTTAACTTAGTATTTAGACTAATCCCGCGATTACGTCTGTGAAAATTTCGTCTCACTATTCCCGGGAGCTTTGTAATTTTCCAGGATAAAAACTCAGTCCTTCTCAGGATCTCGAATTATCTTCATACAGACAGACATTATTTCGCATTTGTAATATTTTTAAGGTTTATTAAGGGCTGACAGAGGGAGCGCGAAGCACTGAAGCGTCTCCGTTTCAGTTTTTTATTTTGTCCGGCTGTGCTCCTTTATAGGTCGTAAGTACTTCTCAATCGATTAAAGTTAATTTTTGTACATAGATACGATGAATTTTTTCTCGATTCTCTTTTTTTTTGGGCCATGGGTGTTGATAACGTAAAAAATATATTTTGGACATTTTGCGAAGTAATATAAGGTTCACAGAGCAAATAATTGAAATTACTTGCCCTCAATGTAGCGTTGGTTTAACACCTTAGTACTAGTTGTACATGTATATTATCAACTGACCTCTGGTTTGGTTTCTCCATCGTTTCGCGCTCGTCTATCCCACTCGGCAGGTTAATGGGTTCGAGTCCGGGGCAAAAAGATAATTGCCCCAATAGCGAGGCTGGTGTGAAAGACAATGTCGGCGCGGGATCATAGCTCGCAAGCGGTTTATATACAGGGTGGTGCTGGTTTGAAATTTAATAACTTAATTTGATTTATTTCCATTTTAAAGGCCCGCCAACGCATGGATCTCTAGAATAACACATGCTTCTTTCTATCACTCTATAAAACCTCGAAATATCAAGACATGAAATTTGGCGCGGGTGTAGTGTATTATGAGAATAGCCGGGTCAAACTGGATGCAGGTGGCACAGAACAGAGAGAAGTGGAGAAAGCTGAAGGAGGCCTACACCAAAATGGTAGAAAATGGCTGAAGAAGGAAGGAAGGAAGGAGGTAGTGTATTATTATAGGTAGGGTATCCGTTCATTTCGCAACTAACGTTTGGCAACCTGATTCATTTCACAACTTTTCGTTTCGTAAACTCTAACCCCCTTATTCATAAAACTTAATAAGCCTATGTTAACTAACAAATGCTTTGTCCCTTTCTAACAAATACAAATGTCGAAGTGACAGATAAGGACAAACGAATTTTAGCGGCCGTTTAACTAAAATAGGTTTGATTGTCGTTTATGAATAAGGGGGTATACCTATAAATATTTTAGAATTTATTTTAGGGCCATCGTGTAGAACCCTTTAGGTTAGGTTAGGTTAGTTTTATAAAAATCCGAAAATATTTACAGTTTCAGAAATATTAAACATTTGTGTTGAAAAGTTGCGAAATTAAACAGGTTCCCAAACGTTACTTGCGAAACATTAGTGAACCGTATTATGTGCAAACGTTAGCGAAACTCACGATATAACTTTTGGGAATTCTCATGGGAATTCAGTAAAATCACGGAATTTTAATTCGATAGCTGGAACTACAGTGATACACCTTTGGCCCCATCTGCACTTTTCATCGGGTAAGATATTTAGGGTCAATAACGGATCAGTATTATGTAAAAAAAGAGCGTGTCGGACACGCCCAAGATAGGGTTCCGTAGCCATTACGAAACTACACTACAGTCTACTACTACAGTCTTAAAATTTATTACCAGAAAAAGAGCGTATCACGGCATTTCACTTACGTTCTTAAGTTGAGAAGCGCAGTTTTTCGGCAATAACTCAAAAACGGTATATCCGATCATGTTAAAACCAATTTTCGTTGAAAGTATTTATTAAGCGTTACCTTTCCGTATTTTTTGCATATTTTTTGGACAAACGGTTTACAAGATAGGGGGGGACGACACAATTTTTGCTACTTTGGGAGCGATTATTTCCGGAAATCTTCACTTAATCAAAAAAGTTTTTGAGAAACCTTACTATCTTTTCAAAACACCCGTTGATGTGAGTTAAAAAAAAATGAATTTCTGTTACGTGTATGGAGTGCCCCCCCTATAAATATTTATTTTTGTAATTTAACTACAAAACTAAATAGCGGCTTTGACAAGACATCTGTACTCCAAATTTCATTGATATACATATTGTAGTTTTCGAGTAAAATGCCTGTGACATACGGACGGACGGACAGACAGACATACAGACAGACGGACTTGACGAAACTATAAGGGCTCCGGAACCCTAAAAAACATGTTTTACGCGTTAGAAGTCGCGGATATATAGTCTAATGAACTATTAGACTATGTATACATACATTTTAGTTTTCTCCTAAATAATCCCTACAATGCAACCACAACCACCCTTTATAAGTACAAACTCGTACGCCACCGCCACCTGTCCGCGCAATTATCTGTTGCAATAAAAGGTTTATTATAACAACAAAGTCCCTATTACAAGGCGATAAGGTTCATTAGCAGTATTGAGACAGTCTTACATATTAATTAGTCCTTAACTGTAACGACTCTGATACTGACATCGGTTTATTAACTGATGGCTTTTCGCCGACGAACTAGTTATTTTATATTATAACTTAATCACGTTTACTTTGAGAAACCTGCACACAACTTACCCACCTTAAATAAAATTAAAAACTATATTCTATTCTATATGATAGGGGGAAAAAAGCAAACGTGTCACCTAATGGGAAGCAATCACCGCCGCCCATGGACACCCATAACATAAGTTGAGTTACGGATGCGTTGCCGGCCCTTTGAGAAAGGGGTAGGCTATAATCCGAAATTCATACTATAAATGCGAAAGTGTGTATGTTTGTATGTTTGTCCGTCTTTCACGTCGAAACGGAGCGACGGATCGACGTGATTTTTGGCAGAGATAGTTTATGGGCCAGAGAGTGTCATAGGCTACTGATGTGTTTACTCTTTTTTCTGTTGTCCTCTAGTACTCTTGACCAATAATTCTCATTTTTAGAGTAAAGTCAACGATGATGTGATATGACTGAACTGATCTACACACAGTGATTGACCCAAATATAAGCCTCGGTTTGTTGGACCACCAACTCAATATTCAGTGAGTTTTTACCCAAAGAAACATAGCGTTGTATGTTGATTTATGGTCCGGCTCTTTTTGCGTCAGCTCAAAAAACCGCTGAGAGCGCGCTATCCTTTTTCATTTGTTGCCTTTTTATTCGATTCCTTTGAAACGCTGTTTTGTATACGATTTTTGGGACTAAAAGATAATGCACGATACTTTCTGTATGCATAGCCATAGACAACCTTTTCGTTTTGAGAGTAGGCCTGTGCCTAAAGTAGGACGTATGTATAGGCTGAATATGACGGTAATGATCAAAACACAATTTGGTTCAGTGATTATTTAAGATATAAAATATATTTAAAATGATAATATCCTTTCATTTCGTCAAAATTGTTTTATAGGGTTCCGTAGCCAAAATGGCAAAAACGGAACCCTTATAGTTTCGCCATTTCTGTCTGTCTGTCCGTCCGCGTTGCTCAAGGACTATCAAAGCTAGAAAGCTGTAATTTTGCACGAATATATATGTAAACTATGCAGACAAAATGGTACAATCAAAATTTAAAAAAAAAAATTTTTTGTAGTACCTCCCATAGACGTAAAGTGGGGGTGATTTTTTTTCTCATCCAACCTTGTAGTGTGGGGTATTGGATAGGTCTTTTAAAACCACTAGGGGGTTGCTACAAAAAAAAAACGATTCAGTGATTTCTTTGCAAAATATTCAACTTTAAAGTGCAAATTTTCATTAAAATCGAGCGTCCCCCCCTCTAAAATCTAAACCGGTCAATGGAAAAATTTGAAAAAAATCAGGATGGTAGTAAGATAGTAAGTATATCAAACTTACAAGGAAAACTATAACGGTTAAGTTTTCTTGAGAATTATTAGTAGTTTAAGAGTAAATATAGCAGCCTAAGGTATAAAATATACATAAACTTGGAATATTCCGTACAAAATATGAAATCCTTGGAAAAATATTACCTACTTAATTTTTTCCTAATGGCTACGGGATGTTTAATTTGGCCAAATGAATTTTATTCTGAAACAGTGAACTATTCGGGATGTATTAATCATTGTGTCGAACCCTACGGTTAGGTTAGGCTACTTTTATAAAAACTTTGAAACATTTACAGTTTGCAAATAAAATGAAACAGTTGTGAAACGAACCATCATCAAAAAATATTTGGTTGGACTTTAGTGAACCATTTTAAACACACGTCACCAATATAAAACCTTCGCAATGGTACCATCAAAATCTGTTTCACCAAAGTTAAGCTTTATGAGAATTACCTACTTGAACTTTGCGAACGTGTCGTGTTATCTCTATTAAAATAAAAACTCACCATTCCATTATCCATTCCTCCATATGGTGACTGGTAGCCCGGTTTTTCTGTGACTGAAAATAAACACTTAATTATTTAAGGCATATGAAGTCGTCCACATACACCTCGGTCGTTTGTCACTTCGTTCCTCGATCAATTCAAGCCATCATTGTGAACTCACCTTTAGCGTTTACGTGTTATGCCATCTCATTAAATCAACACTACCTAATGTTAACCGTCACTAAGATTGTTATTAATTTAAATAGATACTTCATTTATGACGAACAAAAAGATTCAATTATTATAAAAAACAACCAAGTGCCTATAAATGAACAGAAACAACAATTGCTTTGCTCGCCCGCGACCTAATTTAATTGTTTCAGTTAATTGATAATATTGATATGGATAAATAAGGTGCCTTTATGTAGTTTGCTAAAAACGAAAAAGAATTGTAGTTGCGCCGGACGGGATTTAAACTCGCATTACCTAGCTAAAAAAGGTATGGCTTCCGCTTTCTATCCCGTGTGAAAATTACAAAAATATCTTCCTACTGCACTGACTGCTGTATGATTCTAAAGTCAAGTCAAGAGGTGAATTTTGGAAAATCCTTAGTGAATGCCCACGTCTTGCATAATAACGTGCCAAATTTCAGCGTGATCCGTTCCGTTAGTTCAACTGAACTAGTTTGTGCCATGTGTTGATAGATCAGTCAGTCTATAACGGTTGTTTTCTTCTCGGCTTAGTTCATAGTTACTATTTTAAGCAAATTCAAAATTGATTTAAAATGTTTTGAACGTTTCAATTTCGATACAAAAAAAGAGATCTAATCTACACTCGTACGCAGCACGCCATACCATTTTAAGTACCTCAATCTGCGGGGGTCATAATTTTTTTATACATTAGGGTCAATTTTATTGTTATTCCATCATACAAGCATCAGTTATCTCGAGGGATTAAAATTAAAACTTCATTTGAATAATAAAACGAAAAGGCGTATGTATGTTATGTAGGTATAAGTTATCTGATGCAGATACGGCGTTTTGCGTTTTAGTTCGGTCGGACATTATCAGATGCAAATTATTCACGAACAATTGAGTTTTGCTAGCATTGTGTCGGCCCCATGTTGGGCGCCAGTTTTCATTTTATGGTTACATAATCTGGCTGGCGGTTTTTATTTAAATAGATAGATTTATTTGTTACCTACCTTATAAAAACATCAATAATTAAAGTAAAAACATGAAAAAAATAAAAATTACAATTTCAACGTTAAATTAAGGAAATAGGAACAATATTAATTATAAAGGAAAAAAATAATTATAATTTCCTTGTGATATAATGAAACATAAAATCGAAATTAGTTCACAAAAGGTGAAATAAACGTCATATAAAAAGAATACAATAGAGAACAATAAAAGAGTACAATAGAGTACTGAACAAGGTACAGAAAAATATTTTTTTTTATTTCTATTGAATTGAATATTGATATATTTGATGATAACAAAACATCCCTTTCATTAACACCTTAAAACTACACTAACCTGTTTTCATTAGGAAACTGTTAAAATCGCATGAGACTAACAGCGCAAGTCAATTTGTAAAAAGTTTCGCCATTTTTGACTTTTGAATTTATCACGTCTTAGACAAAATATTAGCTCGATCACCAACAATCCCAACAAATAATAACCAAAGTGAATTAGAGGCTCCAGCAACTCCTAAAGGGGTAGATTATGTTAATGTACTTTATAATTCGGGCGGTTAATCGTCTCATTGTCGGAGGATTGTTAAACAAAAGGCATTAGGGCAAGTAATTGTTCGTCGCAAGGGTTTTTGTTTTGTTTGAGAGTTATTAAGATGCTGGGAGCACATTTGGGAGGCTTGAAATGATGATACAGTAGGTACCCGTTGAAATAGCTGTTGGGGACGGTGTGGTTTTCAGGGTTTCGTTCCAAAAGTGTGCCAACAGGCCTCTACTATTAAGGTTCCGTTTTGTCTTTTAAATTACAAAAAAAATATCGGAGCTTCTAGCTCTAGCCTTAATTACAGCAATTGAAAGTTGTTTGCTAACGTTTTATTAATACAACTTGAAACTTTAAATCATACATAGGTAAGTAAAACATCAAATTAAGAATAGTAATTTTAAATATTGTACACACTGTTTTACATTCTTTTTTATTTTAAGAAAATCTAGTAATACCAGAATATGTATAGTCAAAAAAATATTAGTTCATTCTACACCATATTCACCGCGTAAAATCGGACCTGCTGAAAGACTTATTCACACAATAAAAACTTGACTAAAATCACAACTCGTTTTCAATCAAGCACGAAGTTGATATCCCATTACTTGGGGCGTATTGTAATAAATACATACATAATACTGTGAAGCGGACAATAAGAGGGGTGGCGTGGGTAGATAGACATGTACACTTTCAGAGAAGTAACTAAGCCAACTTCATTTAGTGATATGAAAATGTTAATGGTTTAGTGATTATGGTAAAGGAATAATTGCTTTCACTGATTAACATGATTCCGCGATTGCACACCGTAGTTTCGAAAAAACACGCTTGTTGTTAGAGTAATTAGCTGACGGAGATTTCGAATCTGCTCCCAAGTGGCCTAATGTAAAAAAAGCAGTTGTGGCAAGATTTAACTTGACAACTCTGCGGCGATGTATGTATATATATGTAGATACTAGCTTTTGCCCGCGGCTTCGCACGCGTGGAATTCGGTTATCGCGCGCTGTTTCCTCGGGAACTGCATTTTTCCGGGATAAAAAGTAGCCTGTCACTCTGGCCCATAAACTATCTCTATGCCAAAAATCACGTCGATCTGTCGCTCCACTCAAGCTCAACACATTCAACGCACTATTTGACGATGACGACCGGATGGTCAAGTGGTTAGAGAACCTGACTACGAAGCTTAAGGTCCCGGGTTCGAATCCCGGCCGGGGCAGATATTTATATGAATAATACCAATGTTTGTTCTCGGGTCTTGGATGTTAATATGTATTTAAGTATGTATTTATTTATCTATAAGTATGTTTATCCGTTGCCTTGTGTCCATAGCAAAGCAAATCTTTGCTTAGTTTGGGACTAGGTCAATTGGTGTCACTATCAAGTGTCCCATAATATTTATTTATTTATTATTTACTATAATTATTCATCAAAAGCACCCGAATACCTACCCTATTACCCGAATCTTTGTCTCAGAAACGCTGCTATAGCACAACAAGTCCACCGTCAGACAAAATGAACAGATTTGACTAATTTTAGGATACGCGTCTAACTCCCGGTTAGATTTGTCGCCCCGTCGCTCAGTGTCCGCTTCGCCGCGTGAATTTCACGCAGCTCTGCGCCCAGTCTTGCTATTGTCAGCAAGCAGTTCATCGTGAATGAGTAAATACATATTATATTCGCTAGCTAAAAGTACGTATTATTCATCACAAACATTAATAATTTTATTTATTATTCTTGTCATAATAGAGTTCCTAACGCCATCTAGTGACGAATGGCTGAACTATTCATGTAGTTTTTAGAAAAATAGAATCATCTCCCATGCTACGGCTTGGATCTAACCAGCTACCAGCTAACTTAACTAATACGGCGGCTAACAAACAAAACGACTGACTAGAAAAAGTTCCGCTGTGACACGATTTTTTTAACGCTATATGAATGATTACCAGCGCGAAGATATCCAACTTTTTGAACTTCACCCACCTTCACCCTAACAATTCAAATAAAAACCCATCAACACTAAACTTATCAACTCCGCCGTCGCTCCCACTTCTGATTCGTCAAAAAGACATACGCTCAACAATACACCCCAGCATTACGGAGCCCCTTTTGTCAAGGACTACCAAATTACACGGTGGGGGCTGCGATGGCTGACGTTGATTATAGTTGCTCAGAATCATTTTGACAGGTCTGAAGTTGGATTAGCATGTAACGTTGGGCCAAGTGGTTTGTCGTTTTGGAAGTTCATTAATTAACATCTGCCCTGAGGCGGTATCGTATAACGCGCGGACGCTTGTGATTGCATTGACCACCTCTTTCTGCCCTCACTCTATAAAGTTTGACGGAAGGAAATGTAGAATTGAAAGCGATTGTGACTAAGACATGGTCCCTAGTCTAGTGCCGTGATGAGTGCCGCAACTTCTTGCTACGAGGCCGTGATTTTTCTACGAAGTCATAGGTTCGAATGCTCCCACTATTGGGACCTTGCTTCTAGATTAGGTTAATGTATAATCATAATACCTCATACGATGGTGTGTCGAAAGGTATAACACAACACTAGTGAAAATGTTATATATTTGTTATCTACTAACAAAACCCTTTTGTGGTATGCTTTACATAGTAAATTAATATTATAAATTTATGGCCATCTACATGGCATTACATCTCCCCCCCCCCCTCATTGTTCCTACTCAAGGAACACCACTGAATGCTACATAACCAGTTGTTGATACCTCAGTCCCACGAAAATATGATTTTAATGACATGGCCTCACTATTATTAAACAACCAGCAGCAAAACTATATCAAGGATCACCATAAAAACTTTATTCTGAAGTAACAATAAACAGTCTTCGTACTTGAAAGTATGAGTAACATAAAAACAAAGTTATGCTACAACTACTGTAAATTAGTAAAAGAAGTTTTTCTTCTGTAAATTTAATACATTGAAGGCATCAGTTGCTGTAAGTCGAGTCTTAAGCGATAAGGCCGCCTATTGCTCACCTTGTAATTTTAATAATTTGTTTTCTGTATCGCTTACTATGTCTGGTGTACAATAAAGAGCCTTTGTATTGTATTGTATTGTATTGTAAGTTGTACTGACATTACACTGGCACCGTTCCCTTACGTTCGGGTACGATGGAAGAATTTCTTGGTAGACTAAAAGGGGTCGCTGATGAGTTCAATATAATAGAATCACGAGTCAATGCTTAATTAGCTATAGCAAAGATGAGATTCAAATATATTTTGTTTGAAATGTACTAAACTAAAGTTCTACGTGTCTACAAAAACAGCCAAACCAGGGCAAGGGTAAGATCGATCAATCCTTAAATTACAGTGAAATACGGAAACATTCCCCAACAGGGTTGCTTAGCTGCATTTTTCAAATAAATAAAGCTTTTTGTGATGACGAAATTACACATTTAACAAAATTATACCGTTTGAACATGAGCAAAAAGATAATAAACTTGTTGTTTAGTGTAAGTTAAGTTCAGTGTTAGTGTGGGTCTAAACTAATCATCGAATTTGAATTTAAAACAATGCTTGGATTAACTTGAAAGCTCTTCAAATAAGTTAGATGACATTCAATGAAAAGTACAGCCAGTAAAAAAAAAAATCTAAAAATTAATTAAAAAAAAAAACTCATTTTTAACGCCTCAGTCAAGTCATGAACATATCTAAATTAGAAGAAACAAGAAACAACATTTCTATCTTTTTGCACTTTCGAGTTGCACGAGTACACATGGCTTTAGGGTTTTCGATACTTCTAAATGTGTATAATACTTGAGGGGAGGGGAGGCCTTTTTTTGCCCAGTAGTGGGTAGTGGGACATTATAATAGGCTAAAAATAATTTATACACAGCATGTCCTTAGAAGTGCGGATAAATTGAAAACTGGAGATAAGAAACGAGTCACAAAACTTGGTAATTTTTACTAAAACAAGTATCTAGGTATGTACCCAGGATTTGAATTCATTATAAAAACGTTGACTGTATCATTTTCGGAACCCTTTTTACTGTTACATAATAAAGCCAAGTAATGTACCATGTCTAGCGCAACCCCATTGACAGTGACAACCCTATCCGGCCGACGTAAATGAAAGACTCCCACTGAAATTACGACAAATTACAGATTGCCATTTACATAAACGAGACAATTGGATAGTAAGCGACAGTTTTAAGAGGTTGTTAGGCCACGGGATATAGCGGGTAACTTATGTGATCATTTGCACATTTAGAACAAAACGACTAAACTTGCAAAAACTGTTCGTAGAATACATTTTTTTTTAAACTGGATACAGAACAATTTTTCTTATTGGATATTTTACGCTCGAGTCAGTTGGGATGGCTATTCGCTTCTGTTAATGTCGGCTAAGCTAGTTTGTTTGAGTAAGAACTTCGGCAACTAGTATAGCGTTTTGAAGACTATTAAACGTTGTTAAGCTCACCACACCACTCAATTAACCTTCTCTATCTGGATCGCAAATTGGAGCTAAACTATTGTTTGTAAGCCAATTTCATTTTAAATAATAGTTTTTAATTATTCCCAATTAATTACACCATATTACCTACGATATATTTTTCATGAGCACCCTTGATCATGATCACCAAGCTTAGTAAAGGTAATCACGGTCTTTATCCCGTAGAAAATATGTCTAAAATGTCAATTTCTCCGTCACATTTTGATACTCCCTATCTCGAACCTTGCAATTGCGATTACTTGTAATTATTTTCACATCGCTTCATTCTACAACTTAGACCACGTCATGTATTAACGACCAATCGATAGAATTAAAATGAAGCTCATGTAACAAAATGGCATCGATAAAGCTATCTATTTTACATTGTCTTTAATTAGATCAAGGTCTCGCTACAATACAATACTATACAAAGACTCTTTATTGTACACCAGACATACAGAAAACAGATACACAGAGAAAAAAAATTACAAGGTGAGCAATAGGCGGCCTTATCGCTTAAGAGCGATCTCGCTAATGTAATTGATTTGGAACAGTTAATAAATATACATGGTAAGTGAATTCATGCCACAAGACTGAGAAGTTTTTTAATAGAGGCTTCAAAGTCAAAGTCAAAGTCAAAATATCTTTATTCAATTTAGGCTATAACAAGCACTTATGAATGTCAAAAAAAAATCTACCACCGGTTCGGAAAAACCTCTGCTGAGAAGAATCCGGCAAGAAACTCAACGAGGTATATATATTATATATATTCATTATAATTGTAATTGAGAACAATTCCATGTTAAAAAAAAAAAGATTTCTGCCCTCCTTGTGGCGTCCAGTTGCGCAAAAAAGTATGGTTAGAGTATTTTGCGTCGTATTAAATTTTCCATTTAAAATGTTAAGTCCCAATGTCTCTTTTAGGAGACTGTAAAGTCAATTGAAACAGCAACGATTAGACAGATTAAAAAACTAGATAAGCTAAGTATCCCTATTAAATCCAATAATAACAACTAATTTATCTTATCTACAATCTATCCACCCCAACCGTGAAACTAAAAACTTACCCTAACAGGAGTACCATCAAAAAGATACCAAATAAATCAAGCGCTCGGTGAATTAGCAAAAAGAAAAAAAACTAACCATAGAGCACACTGGCTGGCATCATGTCGGGAAGCGGGTCGGTTTAAAAAGAAAACAAATTTGGCGCGAGAGCACGTGGCGGTCGCGCGCCATTTTGAGTAGTCAATATGGCAGGGTTACGTTTTCGAGGGGTCAGTTATGGATGTAATTACTGTGGCAATAAATGGATTGTCAACGATTGGTTGTTATCTACTCATTTCAGATACCTAACTGTAAGATAAAGTATGTTTTAATTGCAAAAAGCACATGCAGGACATGCTTCGATACCTCATCTCTAACTTCGATGAGCTCAAAACTCGAAAAAAATACCAATCACCTATTTTTTTATGTGATACATTTTAGATACCGCCCAATTCACCGCCAACATTTCTAAGATTCTTATATCCCGATCATCTTCAACATCTCTAGCACAACAAAAGCAATGGCGTTATTTCAAAACAAGTATAATTTCAAGACTTTACCATCTCAAAATAGCATGAAATCAACCAGTTTGATATAAAAAAGCAACAAGCAACCCAGCAGTTCCAGAAAAATGCGTTGAAGTGTCAAATGAGACGAATCCGTATTTATATTATCGCGGCAGTCCCGGCACGTGGCTTGCGGTATGCGCTTGCGCAAATAGGTTCAATATGTCCTAAAACGTTTTAGCGACGAGGGATTATTGGAGAGGGTACGGTCGATTCACTATTACACCATTTAAACATGGGGAAAATAATACAATGTTTAAATTTTTTTACAATATAAAAAACAGAGAAATATTCAAATTAACTATCTTTCTTCACCTTGTTAGTCCATTAGGCTCCGTTAACACCAGAGACGTGCGAGAATGTGTTTTTCATGAAAGCTTAGCTGTTTCCACTAGAGATTGTGCTGTGCAAGGATAGAACGATAGACGCTTCATTTACGCGTTTCTATTGGTTAATGCAAAACATATTCTCGCTCATCTTTGTTGGACACGCAGCGTAACCCACCAATAAAAAATATCTATTCTAAGCTAGCAGGGTTTTTTTCTTAAGTAAGTGTTAAGTAAAAAACAGCGAAATGCGAGTCGGATTCGCGACGAAGGGTTCCGTACCATTATCTATACAACTTTGTATGGGAGCCCCCTTAAATATCTATTTTATTTTAATTTTATTATTTATTTTTAACGTGAATATACGACTAAATATTCTATGAATATTTTAAGCGTCTACCTGTTGCCGTTATTAATATCGAGCAAAAAACGGCAAAAAAAAAACACGTTTGTTGTATGGGAGCCCCTCTTAAATATTTATTTTATTCTGTTTTTAGTATTTGTTGTTATAGCGGCAACAGAAAAACATAATCTGTGAAAAAGTCAACTGTCCAGCTATCACGGTTCATGAGATAGTACAGCCTGGTGACAGACGGACGGACGGACAGCGGAGTCTTAATAATAGGGTCCCGTTTTTACCCTTTGGGTACGGAACCCTAAAAATGGGCATGATTTAAACATACTTCAAACAATCCCAGGATTATCGTAAGAGTAGCTTTAAATCAGTGGTAGGTATTTGGGAGACCAAAGTAATTTCAACGTAACTCGTAAACCATTACACTTGAACAGTAAAAACCCGTGTTTATTAATTAAATATTTGAATAAATCCAAACGATGCCAGGATCCTGCTGTTTAATAGATTACATAAATGGACACGTCCTTATAAAGGTTATTTTATTGCTACAATTACGGAGACATTTAAAGTCATTTAAGTAATTCGATGATGGGTGAATATGTAATTAATTAAAACTTTTTTTGTATCATAGAGTACATATATATTGGTGGAAAAAGCTGATAGCATCGTTCTCGATTTCTTTATTATTTAAGAGAAGTTTCGCTGCCGGCCACACGGCCGCGTTAGGTATTCGTTTGGGATATTGCTGTCTTTATCACTCGTGACATAAGCGCTCGCAGCCGTCCCCCCCATGCCTTCCGCAACGACGTCCGTAATTTATATCGAGATAGCTGTAGGCTTTTCGAGATTTGGGCGGTTGAATTTTGGGTTTTGTTGTCCTCATATTATACGAAAAGTATAGCACAGAAATCAATGATATTTTACAATCAAGATATTCATTATATTTTCTATGCCTGTGGTTTTTCGATTTTTGTAAAAATGCTTTATTACTCTATAATTGTCGTGCAAAGTTGACATCTTTTTTTTTCGACTTTTGAGCTCCTGTAATTCTGATATTACACATTTATATGAAAATCTGAAAAACCACAGGCATAGATAATTACGTCTAGTCCATACTAACAAAATTTCAAATTTTTCAAATGAGACTACTTTCCCGAATTATTTTCTTCCCCTGACGTCAGTTTTGAGCAGTTTGGGTCAACCTAAAATCAACCGAGGTTGATACCAAAACCTCCACATTTTCTTACCTATGGTCACTGTCTGTTACCCTCTTCAAATGCATGCAGCACTTATAAATGTCAAAAAAAAATCTACCACCAGTTCGGAAAAACCTTTGTTGAGAAGAATCCGGCAAGTAACTCAACGAGGTATATATATATATTTTTAGTTCTTCACAACTATTGCCTTATTGGACGTCCATCTGGTAAACAATTCTAATTAATGGAGTAAAAAATCAACTCTTGCGCATCGGATACCTTATACCGAAGTGCGAATAACATTGTATGCAGTTGGGAATTTTAATTGGAGTATTTGCCTGCAGCGACTTTTTGCCGTCAATCACATAGTAAACGAGTCTTTTCAAAAAGGTCCTTGCCAACTTCAACAATGTAGTATCTTTTTAATTTTTACGTTTGTTTTTTAAATGTAGAATGCGGCGAATGCTCTACTTACATACATAACGTACTCGTAGAAGTGATATTTTAATAAAAATTTAACGCTATTTGTTAATACCCTTTTTTACGCTTTTTGTTTTACTAAACAAACAATTTGCAAGTCGACTTTTAAACACATTCAATGGTTCACTGCTGTTGAGTACAGCCCTCATCTCAGATAGATTGTTAGGACTGCAGTTCCTACGCCAGCCCATTTCAGACTGGGAACTTGACACAGCACACCATTTAATTCCGTAATTTCGCTCATAAATTGCGAAAAACTAAGGGGTGCAAGTCCAGGTTCGAAGTCAGAACCCCCTAACACCCAGAGTCCTTTATAAAGGACTTATTGTAATTTTAAATCAAACTCTATCATAAATGACAAAGTTTGATGTTCATAAATCTAAAAATTGACATGGGCGTTAGGCGGATAACCCTTGAGCCATAAATAGCTTTGTAAATAATCATCATCATCATCCCAGCCTATATACGTCCCACTGCTGGGCACAGGCCTCCTCTCAGAACAAGAGGGCTTGGGCCATAGTTCCCACGCGGGCCCAGTGCGGATTGGGAACTTCACACGCACCATTGAATTTCTTCGCAGGTTGGTGCAGGTTTCCTCACGATGTTTTCCTTCACCGCAAAGCTCGTGGTAAATTTCAAATGTAATTCCGCACATGAATTTCGAAAAACTCAGAGGTGCAAGCCGGGGTTTGAACCCACGACCCTCTGTTTGAGAGGCGATAGGTCAAACCACTAGGCCACCACGGCTTGTAAATAATAGGTAATATAATTTAAGATTGATTTTTGGAGTCTTTTTGTATTATTTATTTCAACTCCAAATTTTGTTACTTTTACGGTCATCCCGTAAAACCCATATCGAAAAATCGGTGGTATCGGTGTAGTGGTATAGCACGTGGCACGGAATGCCGAGGACCTGGGTTCGATTCCCAGCGCTGGTCTTATTTTTTTGGTTTTTCTGTGCATCCATATTTCAGTTTGTATTTTCGATATAGGTAATATAATGTAAATGTAGCATTAACACTTGTACTGTTATTTATTCTGTGCATTAACTAATATACAGGGAGCGAAACTTTGATGCCGGTGACAGCCGTATGACGTCAAGCTTCATACAGAGCGTCTTTATCTAGATTATAGATAATCACTAACAACTTATGCCTCTTTAATTTACGGATATTTTATTGACACTTTATAATGACGTCACCGGCATCAAAGTTTCGGTCCCTGCTAATATAGAATAAGGTACTGTAAACTAACACTTATGGACATGGTCTGAATTAAATGTTTTGAATTCGAATTCGAATAAATATCCATTAAATATATACATGAATTTTGGTTTGTGTGTGAAACTCAAGTGACAAGGTACACAGGTCAATTCACAAAAGCTGGCAAGAATGGATTGAACGAAATGAATGTCACTTAGACATCCCCCGTGCGTGTGGTGTCGGGTTAGAATTACACCTCTCCATATCTTCCGTGGATGTCGTAAGAGGCGACTGAGGATATAGGTTAAGGTATACCATAGGCGACAGGCTAGCAACTACCGTATGTCACTATTGTACCGTTTTTGTCAAACTTAAAATTGCTAAAAGTGGCTCCGAAGCGGTAAAGTTTCGTGTGCTCTGCCTACCCCATTTGGGAGTGCAGGCGTGATGTTTGTGTGTTTATAAATTATAACCACAATGCCTTTTATCGAAGAGAAAAACAACTTTTAAGCGACCTTTACAAATAACAAAGTTATAAAGGTTTGAAATTCAAGATTAGACAGAGAAAGACTTTTTTGAACATGAAAAAGACTTACTTGCATGTCACACGCAAGTAGCGCTATACTTGCTGCATAGAGAGAAGCGTTTGAGAAAAGACAGATATATAGATTCTTCAAAAAATCACTATAATATATAGGGCATGGCAAATTCAGTTGTTTGGAGTTGAATTAAAAATGATATTTATATATTTTTAGGGTTCCGTACCTCGAAAGGAAAAAACGGAACCCTTATAGGATCACTTTGTTGTCCGTCCGTCTGTCAAGACCCCTTTTTCTCAGGAACGCGTGGAGGTATCAAGCTGAAATTTATAACAAATACTCAGGTCTACTGTCCCTTGGAGCTGTGAAAAAAATCAAACTTCTAAGCCAACGCAATCAAAAGATACAGCCGTTTATGCCGCAAATTTTCGAAACTCGCGAGGGCACAGATAAAGGAAAAATTGCGATCATCATATAATAAAAATATTTTTAATAATTTTAAAGTTACTACCTACAGGTTCGTACGGAACCCTCGGTGCGCGAGTCTGACTCGCACTTGGCCAGTTTTCTATCTCTAAATTAATTAAGTCAATTTTCCACCGTACAATTTGGTATTTTTTATAGCTTAATCGACTAGGTAAAATCTGGTGTTTGTTTACTGATGGCTAACCCCTTATTTGCTTAGGAGCGTAAACACTCGGTCGATTCGGACGCCTGCCGGGGCAAACATTAGCGGTGGCTTTTAAGGGTTGAATTTACTCACCAGGTTTAGCTTGATTGGGTAGAGCAATAGGGACACTCGTTTTTTTAACCCCCGACGCAAAAAAGAGGGGTGTAAATAAGTTTGACCGCTATGTGTGTCTGTCTGTGGCACCGTAGCTCTTAAACGGGTGAACCGATTTGAATACGGGTTTTTTTATTTGAAAGCAGGGTTTCTAGAGATGGTTCTTAGACATGTTTTATCAAAATGGGTTCAGCCGTTTTTGAGATATTGAACTTTCAAGTGACAATGTCGGGGGTTTTTCAACTTTTTTTTGGTTCGGTTATTTATCACTTGAAACACAACTAACTAAATATTAGTCGACCAAGAAATTGGTTTACCACCCTAAGGTTTAGTGTCATTTGTAACGTTAAAGCCTTTTTAGGGTTACGTAGTCAACTATTTTTATAAACCTAAATGGCTTCTGTCCATTTGGAAAAAAGCTTATTTTCACTCACAAGTCAATATGACGATCAGCCTTATTGTTTTATTTCTGAATTGGTATTGGACATTGGTAAAGCACTTTCTTGGTCGACCATATACATATCGACTTAGAGAGATAGTTGAAAAAAAAAAAATTTTCGAATTTAAATAAAAAGTAGGGAAAATCTGGTTTCAGTTAAATATCCTGAGATTTTGATACGTTATAGATTTCAAAGTCCTGATCAAAAGTCTCCAAGGGTGCTCTGAAGTCCCTTTTAGAGTTTAGTTTAGCTTTTAGACAATTTTGTTCAGGACTTTGAAATCAATAACATACCAAAACCTCAGGATATAACTGAAACCACATTCTCCATACTTTAGGTCCAGGGTTCTTTCGTGCAGATCTGCGCTCAAGCATGCATACGAAAGGTTAAGGCATCGACCAAAAAAAACCTATGGGTCTCTTCTGAGCCCTTACACGAACTTATTGTTGATATGTTATCACGTGTAATAAAAGTTTTACATACATACAGTCCCCCGCCGGACTAGCAGCGTGGCGTGAAATCCGCGGCATTAATCACAGAGCTGGCCCGCCCCGGGGCGAGCTATAGTGCGAGCCAGGATCCATTCACGAATGGAAAGACCGAATGATATTGTAATGTAGTGAACGATCCGGGCCTCAAGTCGCGGTGTTACTCGTATAAAATGACATTATGTAGAACAGAGTAGCCAGAAGCCGTAGTAAAAAATAAGTCTAACACGGTTGTTGCTCTGAGGATGAATGAATGATGAATTGAGTTCGAAACGCGTGAATGTAGAGTGGTGGTGGTGATAGTTGGATTTATGTGATTTGTGTGTGCGTGTTAGTTCCTACAGTGCGGAGGTACCATCAGCCAAATATGTGGTCTACCACCCTAAAGTTGATAATCGTTTGCATGTCATAAAACATTAATGCCAATTAGACGTGTCTGCCGACTTGAAAGTTCGACTTTAGCGACATATTTCTTTTGAACTTGTTTAAAAATTGATAGACCAATTATTTGGCTGATGGTACGTAACTGTCGCAAGGTCACGGGTGAGCAAAGTAATTGTTTATAGTTCATAATTGATTTATAAACAAAATTCTTTTGCGCAAATTGTGCTTTTTGTTGAGCGTATGGTCAGCCCAATTTTAAAACAGCTCCCTATCAAATGAACATGTCAATAAAGTCCAACTTTCAAGTTGACAGACACGTCTTATCGACGTTATTGTTTTATTACATGTAAACGATAATCAACTTTAAGGCCAACGTGCGAGTGCTGTTCATAGGCCTCCTAATATTCTGGAAACAAGTAGATAATTCTTCTTATTAGGTATTACTTATTAAATCGACCCTTAATTAATCGTTTTGCCATGTGCACATAGTAATTCTCATTCGTTCAATTCATTCATCCATCGGTCTCTACTAATTTTCGTATTCAAACTCCGGACCGGCCTATGAATCCATCCCATAATCTCTTCACGGTACAATATCACTAGCATGTAGCGACAAATGCCCTACAAGTCTCCTCCAGGCTATCCACCGTCCCTTTCGCTCCCACCGACACCCCCTGCGATAGAGTGAGTAACGACGCGCATAATAGAAATTAGTGTGGCTAGATGATTTGGTGATTTTGTTTATTGCATCTTTTTGTAGCTTAGGGTAGCTTTAGTCCGTAGGGTTTTGAATATACATATTTATATTATACATAATGGCACGGATGCTTAGTGATAGCACGAAACGAAGGCTTGCAAATTTCGAGCAAGTGACTCAAACGAAGACTGACATACATACATTAGTAAACGTAACCAATTTTTGAACAGTGCTTTTAATTTGGCCGCAGAGCTCTTTGACTATTTAGCTAGAACTTCTAAATAAATACTCAAAGGCAGAGCTGCAAAGTTTATAGTTGATTGCATCTGGCGTTAGCCCATACCAATGAATGAACTATTAACAATCTCTTTGGTGACCCTCACCTGTAAAAAGCAAAGCAAAAAGAGCAAAATAATTGATAGATAGATAGATAAAAACTTTATTCACAAACATGCCATGACAATTTACATAAACAAACGATTCAAATTGTTACATATTTAAATTAAGTTGTCACGGCACAGCCGCGAAAAGGCGCCGACTCAGCATGTGCTGCGACATTGCTGTCACTAGGAGTTGACGCACTCAGTCACATACAAATTGTTTATAGTTAGTTAAAAAGATGTAATTACTCAATACTTGTTTGTAGGTGTACTTTCGGTATTCTGAATTTCGATGTTAAGCGTCGATATTCCAACTGTAGGTAATATGATTTTTCGGTATTATAATACATACCAAAATCCCGCTGTCATTACATGGCATGTTCTTGAGTGTGTCAACTCTGGTGGCACTACCTGAACTATTTGCTAAGGTGAATGCAATTTCTAATCTATTCGGGACTTTGTTCACTAACAGCAGATATGTTTACGGCCAAAATATAACCCACTCACCTCAGCCATTAACCCTTAAGAATACTGTTTACTGTTGTATTACGTCATTGATGTCACTATTTACTCAGATGTTTTAACTGTGAGCTTATTGGTCGAATTGTTTGGGATAAACCAATCAGAGCAGAGGAACTAATAATGCTTCAAGTGATTAGTTTGGAAAAATAGAAAATAGGTAATGAACAACAAGCCACTAATAATATAAGTGAGACAATATGTTTTCTCTGGAAGTATCAACTTTAAACTATCAAACTTGACGAACCCACCGTGGAACCCTTTCGTAGTAAAACTCACACATCGCATTGCTTGACAAGGGAATTCCTTATGGCACTTACCTACTATGAGAACGTTCCACGGTGGGTCAAGAATAAAATTGTTCGACTGTACTTTATACTCCATTCATTGTCGCAATTCAGTAATGTTTGTCATAATGGATTGTTTTTCATAACTCTTTTTACTCTGAATCCATTAACTATTCAGTTTTGTTATAAAACAACTACGCGGGTTTATTTATAATTAGAATAATTTTGTGAATATTTGGCATTACCTGAAATTAATCATGGCAATTGTGCGTTACGGGGCAATGAATGTCTGTGTTTTGAGACAGTTTTGTCTCTCGGAAACTTTTGTCCTCCCTTCTTTTCCGAACAACACGGGACTACGCAACACTGTGGTTGCTCGATATTTTTATGGTACGGTTTTAAGGTGTATTAAATATGATTTTAATCTAAACTTTGTTTTCACGCCCGTAATAACAGACTTTGAGGCACTTGTCTCACCGCCGGCGAGGAAACGATTGGCTATCGACTATTTTCTCGCTCAAGAAACGAACAAAAGATATAAGATCCTGTGTGAGTAAAAGAGACACATAATATATTAATAGTTGATCGCTGGCTGTTCACACTGTCGGCGAGAACTCGCTCTTACATCTTTTGTCGCAGCGACAAGAGCTATAAAACTCGCTGAGCTATAGATACTCGCTCAGCGATGTCAGCTTGGCGGCCGCCCGGCACGAGCGAGTCGAGTGAAGCGAGTAATCGCCCGTCGCACGCGAACACTCGCTTACAGCCAAGCGACAAAACTACACTCGCTTCTCGCTGCTCGCCCACTCGTTTCTAGTTACTCGCTCTACTCGCTTCTCGCTCATCGTCGGCGGTGGGACAAGTGCCTGAAAGCCACACTTAAAAACCTCACGCAACAGTGGCGCCATCTAGAAAGACAATAAACCTAGCCCTAGCTCATTGTAGAACGCCACCATTGTTGGCGTCGACTCGTCTCGAGCTGCACTTTATCAGCACACGCTGCAGTACGCAGTTTAATCTCGTGCATGTAAGAGCTTGTTAGCTGATAACCCGGGGGTTACTGCGTCTATCGGGGGTCAAGATGTCAACGTCGACACGATAGCGAATTTGCTAATTAAAATTAGTTACGAACTCTTTGTCTTGCGTTTACGATTTCATACGTAATAAAAATAAATAATTAAATATTATAGGACAATTAAAACTAACTTCCCTAGTCGCAAACTAACAAGTGTGCAATGGAATACTATGTACCGTCACCAGCATCAATATCTGACATAACAAAGTGTACATAAATATCTGATACGACTCTATTTCTAGGGCCGGTTGGACGCGGCAGATATTAATGCTTGCGACTGTACTTTGCTTAATATAAAGACAAATACGTACTTAGTCTTAGATATTAAAGAACTATGAGGAAGACCTAAGGTGTCCAACATAGTGGACGTCCTACTTTAGATTTAAACATTCAAGACTAGAGACAAACATTCGAATCCTGCATGTATACCCAGGCTAGAAATTACCACTCATACTAGCGGTATCGTTTGTGCATAATACGCACCTGAAAGCCGAAATTATTAACAGAACCCTCAAATCAATCAAGCACAACAGTGGCGTGGCAATTGCACAATTTTATTTCGTTACGTTCGGCTCGGCATGACAAAGATAGATGCGAGGCGTTAGGTTTTACCCAATGATTTCCAACTCACACTTGTCTTACTCTTCGGGTTGCCTACGTAAAATGATAAGAGAAGTCTCTTCGTTCCATTCTCCATACAAACGTAGTCCCGGTCTCATTTGAAAACTAGGAAACAGAAATAGATGAAATTTTGTAAGTATAGACTAGACGTAATTATCTATGCCTGTGGTTTTTCAGATTTTCATATAAATGTGTACCTAATATCAGAATTACAGGAGCTCAAAAGTCGACAAAAAAGATGTCAACTTTGCACGAGAATTACAGACTAATAAAGCATTTTTACAAAAATCGAAAAAACCACAGGCATAGATAATATAATGAATATCTTGATTGTAAAATATCATTGATTTCTGTGCTATACTTTTCGTATAATATGAGGACAACGAAACCCAAAATTCCACCGCCCAAATCTTGAAAAGCCTACAGCTGGACGAAAAGTTAGGTATACTATGTGAAAACGTGCGAAATGATTAACGAATGCGCCATGACAAAAATGTCAAATGCCAAGTAAACAAGCGATAATATAGCGGGTTCGAAGCCCGCTAATCTATCAATTACAAGCTTCAAATTGAAATTAATTTATCGTGTAAAATTACGATAAAAATAAATCACGGATACCATAAACTCCAAACGCTCAGCGAACGTCGGGATTGCGTAGACTCAGTTTTACTTTTTAAGATGTTGCACAACACGTTGGATATCCCCTCATTATTTCATCAAATTGGCTTTAGAGTCCCTCGTAGATGTCAGCGCCAGTGCCGTAAAAAAGACCTGTTTTTCATTCCTCGAAGTAGGACGTGCTATGCACGAAATGTATTCATAAAGCGTGCTTGCAAATTATTCAATGAAAATGAAAAACTTAAGGACGTAGATTTATTTAATTGTACTATTAACACGTTAAAACGTGCTTTTCGATAAGCACTAATGTATAATTTTATTATTATATATATATATATATATATATATATAGGTATATTTTTGCGAGATTTGTGCCTTCGATTGTTTTTCGACGCGTATGAAGTAGGTAGTATTATAACTTTATAAGTGTGTAAGTATTCCAAATTGTATCAGCCTAAATGTAAATCTTTAAATTGTTATCTCAGGACATGTGGCTTCGTTAGATATACACTGCAATTTAAAATGTAAAGGAAACTCCAGGTCTAAACTATATGTCATAGTTTAAAAAACTAATATTTGTAAACGACTGTTTGTTTCTGAATTAAATAAATAAAAATAAATAAATAAATAAATAAAAAATGGATGAGTGCGACTCGGTCTCGCGCAGTGAGGGCTCAATGCAAATTTTTATCTTTTCTATTCCTTAGATAAATGACAAATTACAAGAATTTCTATTGAAGTCGTCAAAGGTAATAGAAATATGATTATTACTGTATTGCATTGCATTGTAAAACTCATAAAAACAAATAAAAACACTTGAAATAAACAGATAACAGGACTAATAATATTATTTTTTTCATTCGACTGGATGGCAAACGAGTAAGTGGGTCTCCTGATGGTAAGAGACACCACCGCCCATAGACAACTGCAACACCAAGGGGATTGCAGATGCGTTGCCAACTTAGAGGCCTAAGATGGAATACCTCAAGTGCCAGTAATTTCACCGAATTAGGATAATTATATTCAAAAAATTCTACGAATTTCATGAAATTATGAATAAAACTACAATTAAAATAAGATTGGTTCTCCTCTAGAGCTTGTAATAATAAAAGTACATTAAAATTAACATTAACAAAGGTTAAGGGCTACAATGTCAAAGATAAAAATTAGCCCCCTTATTCATAAAACTTAACAAGCCTATTTTAACTAACATATGCTTTGTCCCTTTCTAACAAATACAAATGTCGAAGTGACAGATAAGGACAAACGAATTCTAGCGGCATTTTAACTAAAATAGGTTTGATTGTCGTTTATGAATAAGGGGGTAATACTTTAGCCAAATAAGTATAATTAAAAGTTGAAAAATAAAAAATATTTTAAGCAGCTAAATAAATCATTTTAAATTCATAATTAAATCAAAATGTGCGCAATGCGCTTTTCCTAACAAATGGTCCTAAATATTAAAAAATCTGTTCACTTAACATAAAGGAAAAATAGCATAAAAATAAAATAAGCGTAATACACATAAATTACTAGTTTCTCGGTAATAGAAGTAATAAATTCGTCAATCATAAGTCTCATTGACAGCGGCCGGTTATAAATCAGAGGGTAACTTGAATCACTATTTAATGTATAAATCGAGTGGAGGTAAAAAATTACGCGACCTACAAATTAGCATTATATATACTCAAGTACTCGTAGTACATTACAAAAATTAACTGTTTCAACTCACGATTATATTATAAATATTATAAGATTCATAAGAAAGCAGCGGCTCGTCTAAATTCAATCTTCGGGAGGATGTGCCGTCGTGAACGCACTCGCCTTTGAAAAAAAAAACGGGAAAAGTCGGACTCGCGCACCGACGGTTCCGTACACATTTATATGTATGTAAACGGAAATTGTGTCTTGAAGATATTCCCCGCTTTATCGAGTGGTTTAATACATCCAGTGTAAGCAGAGCCCTGCTCCTAAGCAAAACGTACGCAGTGTGGGGTCAGATTATATTGGTCATTGATATTTACACAGACATTAAAAAAAACAAGATTTTCAGACTTTTTTAGTTGGTTGTGTTATAATAGCTACATTCACACCAAATTTCAAGTTTCTAGGTCAACTGGAAGTACCCTATAGGTTTTCAGTGCACGGCAATTTGTAATGGAATCACGTTGTTTAATGGCTGTAACTTTTGATAGAGTTGACTTAGAAGTTTGATTTGAAAAGGCTTCAAGGGACCGCAGATACTCAATTTCAGCTTGATCCCTCCCTCCACGCGTTCCTGAGAAAAAGGGTCTTGACAAACAGACGGTCGGATAACAAAGTGATCCTATAAGGGTTCCGTTATTTCCTTTTGAGGTACGGAACCCTAAAAAACATCCGAAATGATCGCAACTAGTTGGACCGTTCCTGACTTATAATCGTGAGTTGAACCATTTATTCTTTGTCATTTTCCATACATGTCTCACGAGAGCTTAAAAAAATATTACGTAGTATCATGTTACTTTAATTATTTCAATAATAACAAAAGTACTTACTCGTACTGTTGTTGTCACTGGCACACCTTATTATTCTACTTTATTGCGTTTTATGTGCTGTTTGTATCAGTTTGTGTTCCTTTCTCTCTCTCTCAGTTGGGTCAGTGTGATACAGGATTGCTCATTTAGATCGCAGTATGGGAAAGTCTGCAACTATAAGACATACGAAGATCTGTTCTTAGGAACCACGTCATCGATTTTAGTAACAAGAAAAACTGCACTCGTAGATTAAAAAAAACTTGTACTTAGCCCGGGAATCGAAACCGGTTATTTGAAAAATAAAACTTACATTACTCTTCTGCATATATGTGACGCACAGACGTAACTCTTGTGCACGGTTTTAGCGGAGAAACAAGTTAGTGTAGCTATTTATTTCTTCATTATTTCTTAGTAGTTTTTTTTCCATTACGCTTATGATTGTAAGGCACTCACAACTTGGCAGTAGAAACCATATCCAGTCTATAAGTTATAACACATTGACCGTAGCAAAGCAATTTGACAGAACATAAAATGTTTCACAGCCGTTCTAAAAACTACACCCAATTAAATATCAAGTAATAAAACGTAACGCCCAGCCTTGCTCGCGTTCCGCGCTAGGTTTAATAGATTAAACCCTAACTATAAGCACTAGACTGAATATAAGCGCAGAATAGGTAACATATAGTTATTATAGACGTGTTTAGTTTGAAATACTAGTACCTATTGTATTGTACCTATTAGTGGCTATTTAGAATGCGAAATAAGGTATTTAAACACATACAAAATATATATTTCATTTGAAGACCTCATAGGGCATACTTTTAAATTAAAACAAGAAGAAAAGAGGTTAAAGAGGAGTGTTATAAATTTGACGGCTATGTCGATCTGTGGCACCGTAGTTCTCAAACGGATAGACCGATTTCGATGCGATTTTTTTTCGTACGTACGTACGTTTTTAAAAATCATTGAATTTGAATGAAGATAAGGTTAAAGACCAAGTATTTTATTTGACATATTTATCATTCTTGAGCAAGAAATAAACGACTTCCACCAACGAGATGGACGGACCTGGTCAATGCCGCGGGTTCACGGTGGACGCAGGCCGCTTCCAACCAGAGCAACAGAGTATAAAAAAATATGTATATCGTACCTTTGAATTTCCTGCCGGATTTTTCTCAAGACATTTTTCCGAACCGGTGGTAGATTGTTTTTTGACATTTATAAGTGCTTGTCATAGCTAGGGTTGCCAACTATGCTGTTAAAAACAGTATTACAATGTTTTTCATTACATTATACTTTTTACTGTTGAACTAAAATAAAGTATGTAAAATACTGTTTTCAGCATCAACATTGCCTAACACTAAGTCAGTACAGCATAGTCACAATAGAGGTGGTTCAGAACGAATCTGCCAATGTAATTTTAGTTTTGATTCTGACGAGGTCTACGAGGCTTTTAAAAATGAAACCAAATTGATATGCTTTGCGAGAAGCACCCGAAAATTTTTCTTTAATACGCGAAGAGAAGAAAATACTGTTTATTTTACTAAAATACTGTTTTCCCTTCTCAGACGTAAATATACTTTATTTCTTGTAAAAGCAGTTGGCAACCCTAGTCATAGCCTAAATTGAATAAAGATATTGTGACTTTGTCTTTGAAGCAACTGAAGGTCTATGGGGGAAGCCATGTCAACATGTCCTACGGCTGACAAATTATGATGATGAAGAACGAGAAAGTCAATAACTATCCTTTCCTCGCCAGCATTGGGTCAAGTGCCTCATTACCGACGCCTGCGTAATATTATCCATCCATACTAATATTATAAATGCGAGTGTGTTTGTACGGTTGTCCGTCTGTCACGTCGAAACGGAGCGACGGATCGACGTGATTTTTGGCGTATAGTTTATGGGCCAGAGAGTGACATAGGCTAGTTTTTATCCCGGAAAATGTACAGTTCCCGAGGGAACAGCGCGCGATATCTGAATTCCACGCGGACAAAGTTGCGGGCAAAAGCTAGTGTACTTATATGTATATAAAATTTGTAAACGTTTCCCAACGATCGTGTCGTGACAGACCGTCTATGATGAATGTGAGCGTAACACTTTCCAGCGCCGTGACGCGCCTTCTACGGCTGGTTCTGGTTGTAGCACAGGTTGATGCTAAAACTAGAAAAATATACTAATACTTCCTTTGGAACACCAAACTCTATTAAGCACCAACATATATGTACACCTATATATACCAATAGACTAGTACTACCTAAAACTGTTTCGAAATTACGCTCAAGGAATTGTTACAATGTGGCAGTAAGGATCTTTAACAATATTCCACGACATATTGCTGACTTGAAATATAACCAATTTGTTAGAGCACTTTTTAAATGGTTACTCATAAAAAGATTCTATTGTATAAAGGATTTCCTATCCAAAAGGAATTGATCGAATGAAATAATATATGAATCCTAATGCATTAAGAGTGACATGTCAAATAATAATAATAATGATAATAATAATAGCTTATTTTCAGATAATTATCCATAAAATTGTTAGTGCATGGGCTTAAAATATGTTAGTAATAAATATATGTGTCTGCTAATAATGTTTAATCTCCATAAATTATTTAATGTTATAAGTTGCTTGGCCTACTTGGTTCTTAGTCGTTAATTATTGCATGAAATTAAATTTCAACTTTTATATTCACATGCTGGTGATGCCGCTACTCATTTTTATGTGTACCAACCGAACATCTCTGTAACCGCTGTTCAAGTGAATAAATATTATTTCTATTTCTATATAGAGATTTTTAAGGAAAACAATAGGCGGCCTTATCGCTTCAGAGCGATCTCTTCCAGGCAACCTTTACAAAAAAACGGAAATAAGGAATCGATATAATTATTATTTCAGTCATAAATTAAAGAGTACGTAAACGTTTGTTGCGCATATCTCTTTCGTAATCTCATAAAATGAGATAAGAGCCAGCGTGCAAGCGAAACAGCACGAATAAATTGAACAGGGGAGATTGAGAACTGATCGTTATTTTCGTCGCCTCATGCAACTCCGATATGGTCTAGTGGCTAGGATACCTGGCTCTCACCCAGGAGGCTCGGGTTCGATTCCCGGTATCGGAAGCTTTTTTTTTTGTTTTCTCAGTAGAATATTGCGAACCGTCACAAAGACATTCAGTAAAAAATATTCAGTTCAATAAAAATCGATATTTTCTTTCTACAAAAATTGACAAAATAAGAAAATCTAAAAGTGCCAAAACACTATGAATATTGTAATGCTGAAAAAGATTTTCAGATCGCCGGATTCAAACCATTTTCAAACCAGTCCATTCAAGTCATTAAAAAAATAGCACACTGTATACTGTATACACCTAAGTAATGCAGTAAATAAATTAATATTTACAGGTATAAAATATGTCAAAGGATTGTAAAACTTGTTACTAGTTTACAAGTTGCAAGCGGCAGCGATATACAAAACATGCGACTGAACAGCAGTGAAGGCGAGACGCGTTGCCGAGACAAGCTTTTTATTTAAAAAAAAACCGGCCAAGGGCGTGACGGGCACGCCCGAAATAGGGTTCCGTAGCCATTACGAAAAAAATAAGTAATATTTTCTAAGGATTTCGTATTTTATACGGAATCTTCCATAGTTTAGGTATATTTTATACCATAGGCTGCTATTTACTCTTAGGGGCTGTTTCACCATCCATTGATTAGTGTTAAGTGACGGTTAAATGTGCCGCCGTCTTCGTCTATTCGAACAAAACAAACAGAGACAGCATCACATTTAACCGTTACTTAACACTAATCAATGGATGGTGAAACAGCCCCTTAAACTACTATTAATTCTGAAGCAAACTTAGCCGTTATAGTTTTCCTAGAAAGTTTGATATACTTACTACCATCCTGAATTTTTGCAAATTTTTTCCGCCCACCGGTTTAGATTTTAGAGGGAGGGGGGGGACGCTCGATTTTAATGAAAATTTACACTTTAAAGTTGAATATTTCGCAAACAAATAACTGAATCGAAAAATCTACTTAGCAAACACGTAATGGTTTTAAAAGACCTATCCAACGATACCATTGCGAACGGATCGGATAAATCGGATTTAAGCGTTATCTTGCAAACCGAATGCTCATGTCAATGTTACCACAGCAGCACGTATACTAAACGTGATCCTGCAAAAACCGAATCCGCATAAAACGGGGACGTTGCCGCGGGAAAGGGTTCTTATACTATTAAATACGAGAGTGAGGGGGAGGGTACGAACTTCGATTTTCGAATTTCGGATTACGCCCTCAGCGCTAAATGCGCGCGTCGCGTGCGACGGATTTTACACCTGATGGGCTACTACGAAACTCGAAAATCAAAGTTCGTGTCGCACCGTTCCTTTCACTCGCGTATTAAATGACATAAGCGTCAGCGGGACGGCAACATACTAAGTTCGAATTTTGCATTTTGGGTTTGAGTAATTTAGTGTGTTCTTACAGCGTGGGGGTTGAGGAGCTGCATTTATTTTAAAATTTATGACGGTGGAAGCATTCTACACTTCCACTGAACGTAGATATAGTTTAGATATAGTTAGTGTTTAGTATTGTAACTAAGGGACCCCATACATCCCTGTATTTCTTTATTATTATTATTATTTTTTGTATTTTTTTTCTTTAATTGTATAATATAGTTTTTAAGTATTTTATTTGTAATTATATTTTTATGAAAAAATGACTTTCTGCCAAGTTTCTTGCGGCGCATTCTTCTTGGCAATGATGGTCTTTCCGAAAGCGCTGGTAGTTTAAAAAAATGACGTGTAAAAGTGCCCATTGCGGCCTATTTACTGAATAAATAATTTGAAATTTGAAATAAGTGACGGGTGAGCCAGTTAATTGTTTTTAGTTATTTTATTATTGATGTAGTGATTTTTTGAATAAATTATTTAATGTGCCCGCAACATCTTGTAGCTTGCCCCGTCGCACCATAACGGGCTAGCCACTCCGGATCAAATATGGCTAGATGTTCAATGGCAATGATTGTGACTGTGTCACATGGATTTAGGGTCCCGTTGGCACACGGCTGCTTTATAGTGATATTTTACCGTCTCTAAATTAATGAATTTTATTTAAAACTTTTTACGTTCATATTTTATAGTAACATACTACACAAATTAAGTTGTCCAATTTCAAGTGATACAAAAAAAAATAACGAACAAAATTAGTTCATTTAATGAAATAGGTTAATACAGATTAATCAATCATCCCAGCCTATATACGTCCCACTGCTGGGCACAGGCCTCCTCTCAGAACAAGAGGGCTTGGGCCATAGTTCCCACGCGGGCCCAGTGCGGATTGGGAACTTCACACACACCATTGAATTGCTTCGCAGGTTTGTGCAGGTTTCCTCACGATGTTTTCCTTCACCGCAAAGCTCGTGGTAAATTTCAAATATAACTCCCCACGACCCTCTGCTTGAGAGGCGATAGGTCAAACCACTAGGCCATCACGGCTTCTTACAGATTAATACTTGTAGTAAAAACTAATAATGAAAATCTAACGAATAATTAAAGCCTGATTTAGACCTGCAAGAAAAATCTTACAAGTTGCATTCAAAATTCAATTCAAAATTCAAAATTCAAAGATTTATTCAGTAAATGGGCCGCAATGGGCACTTTTACACGTCATTTTTTTAAACTACCAGCGCTTTCGGAAAGACCATCATTGCCAAGAAGAATGCGCCGCAAGAAACTTGGCAGAAAGTCATTTTTTCATAAAAATATAATTACAAATAAAATACTTAAAAACTATATTATACAATTAAAGAAAAAAAAATACAAAAAATAATAATAAAAGAAATACAGGGATGTATGGGGTCCCTTAGTTAAAATACTAAACACTAACTATATCTACGTTCAGTGGAAGTGTAGAATGCTTCCACCGTCATAAATTTTAAAATAATAATAACAATAATTTAGTTCTGAAATATACATTTCAGGTCAAGTAACCATTAAGCTTTTGGATTTCGAAGGCAAGTTCACGTCTGCCGCCCCCAATATTGCAAGCATATTGCAAGGCCGAAAAGCTACTATAAAGTTGTCAGTCAATCGCCGCATTCTTATAGATAGTAATGTCTGTATTGACATACCGATAGCAACAAAGTTTGTACAAAAGGAAATTTTGGGAAATACCCTAAAGTGAATTAGGTACATACAGCTGTTTATTGCTGTCCCGTGGGATTGTAAATTTTTCGGGAATAAAACTATCCTATATCCTTCATAGGTTCCCAAATAATGTCCACACCAAATTTCATCTAAATCGGTTCAGCCATCTAAGCGTCAAGAAGTAACAGAACTAACAGACATAGAAGGACAGAGTTTCTCTCTATTTGTCGATCCCTAAATGATTGGACGGAATTGACTCTCCAGCACTCAAAGGTTGCCAGCCAGAGATCCCTTTAGAGACCACCTTTGTATTTTTTGTTTGTAACCTAACCCCCTTATTCATAAAACTTAACAAGCCTATGTTAACTAACAAATGCTTTGTCCCTTTCTAACAAATACAAATGTCGAAGTGACAGATAAGGACAAACGAATTTTAGCGGCATTTTAACTAAAATAGGTTTGATTGTCGTTTATGAATAAGGGGGTATCTGTATTTCCTTTTTATACAATGAAGTTTAACTACTTTCACATTTTTTGGTATTAGTACGAATTGAAGCACAGTACAGATGTAAGCGCATACTGTTTTTCCATCGTATCTTATGGGAAAAGTTCGTATTTGTCCTGCTCTCTCAATTAGTTTCAGTACCTAACGCACAGCAGCTTTGACATTGACACTACATAAAACAAAAAATTTAAGGAGTATGAAAATGATAGTCATTTAATACAATTGACTGACACTTCGGGTGCGCCATCGTATTCCAATTAAGATCTGACTTTTGCCGATGGAAATAAATAATTTACTATATTTGTATGGATTACTCTGGATCGATTCGATCGCTGCACCTTGCCTAGATCTCGATCGATCCCGCGCATGTGGTGCCGACCTCGACGTCCCAGTACATAGGATCTATTAACCAGTGATTCATTGGCGAGCAATTAAACCGGTGGATTGGTTTCCCACGGCGCGGTCACTAAATTCGTCTAATGCGCGCTTCGCGGGGCGGGCGAAGCTTTCGATAGCGAATATCGAGGCAGCCTACGGAATTCGAAGTTCGTATCGTAACTACCGTCCGTTTCACTCTTGTAGTAAATAATATAAGCGCCAGCGGGACGGCAATATACGAAGTTCGAATTTTGCACTTCGTAGTATAGGTTTGGTTCGGCTGGCGACAACGGATGATTTTGCGAAAAATTCTCGTAGTAGGTAATAGATTTTTTGTAGTGCAGGTAAGTTTGTGTGTAGGTAGTTCTTGTTAGGTATCGCCTGAATTGAATAAAGAAATTTTGAGTATGAGTTCACTTTATTGTGTTTTGTACCGAAATGAAAGTAGTGAAACATTTATTTCACTTCGCTGTAAATTATTTCATTCTGTTCATGTCAAATTATTGCTTTCTGCCTTTTATCCCTGGGGAAAGTGCCAAATTCCAGTGGGACTTGGACGAAATTGCGGGCTACTGCTGATTCTTTCTTACCAAATCACCCAGAAACGTGTAAGCAAAAACCCATCAATAAATAGCATTACTTCGCTTTCCTAAACTCGCTCAGCGTAGCTTCCTTTTGGAGGATTTGACTCTCGTACTTCTACTCTGCTTATTTCTTTCCGGTCTTTCAGCGATTTAAAAGTTTCTTTCCCAAAGCTCGGCGAAAAGCGTAGCGAATATCGCTTCGACATTCGCCAAGCCTCTTCCCGCGCGCAAGTACCTATTATAGTTTTTAACGCCGTCGATATTTCTCGGGCCACGTAAACCCTGATTTACGACCGCGGAACCGCTATTTGGGGATCGCCACATTTTTTTATCGAAATTAACTGTAGGTATTTGTAATTGATACAAATAACGTGTTGAGATAATTTTAGGAATATTGATGTTCTTTGTCCCCTTGGCGGGCCTTGTATTGGCGGGTAAAAGGAGAGAGAGGTGAAAGAACAAAAGAATTTAAAATTGATTCAGAAGCTATATGCAGTTATTATCTTGACGACAACAGTGTGATAAAATATAGCAACTTCGTCTCCTCTTCGCGTAGTACTTTGACTAGGGTTCTAAATAAGAACTCGTTGGCCCAGATTGCTTGTTAACAGTTATGTGTCATGTATTTAGCAATAAGTGCTTTATACCGTCTCAAATGTGGCCAATAAACATAATGAAAGGAAAGTACAAACTAACTTAATCAATCTTCTTGTAGAGGTAAGGTAAAATCTGTTCATGTCCTTTATGACAAACGTAAATTAATAGGTATTTTGATAAGTAACTAAAGTAGAAATTGATAGGCGAAAAAAACTATTTCATCTTCAAATTCAGCGTCCCGCTTGTGCATGGATGTTTACTTATTTAGCAACTTGTTTGCACAAGTGCGGCCGGCTAATTTATGCCATACAAAATCCACACAATTTTAGTCACGCCCTGTATAGTTTTACAAGAAATTTCTCGCACCATAACCTGCTTTATATCTCGCTAGCTTGCGCATGCTGCTTCGTCTTCCAGTCAGTTCTTATAGCTTACCGGAGAAAGGGCGAGTTGCCACTTGCCAGACGGGCCACTCAGCAAGTCCTATTATCCCGTGGGAATTCCGCGACATAAGTCCCTTCCCTATTCCTTGTCCACATAAAAAAGAGGCATGCAAAATTTCAGCTTCTTATTGCATCTGTGCCCGAAGAGTATGATGTGGAGGACGAATAACTTTGGTTAATACCCGACATCAATTGAATAGTCGTCCACAAGTTCTGGAATGATTGTTGGAGAAGAGAGCCTAAAAAAGAATATGTTGGGTTGACAGACGACGTAGGCAAGAGTCTAGCAAGAGTAGAGTAAGCAAATAGTAAGTGAGACTAGTTTAAGAGCTAGCGATAGAAGTTCGGACATTGTTTCTGAATTTGGTGGTGAGTTCCCATCCCAATTCTAGAGATTTTTCTAACAGATTCCCGACTCATTTTACCTTAAAGAAAGTCTTTGTTGGGTTAGGTTAGGTACGATGAGCGAAGCGAGGAAAGCGATTAAGAGGATGGTGGGTGACCCTACAACGCCAGAGCCATTTTTTTTTTGTAAAACTGGGATTCTGTAGAAATGGCAATCTATACAATTCAATTCTTGTCAATTGCTAGCCTGTCGCCTACGGTATACCTTAACCTATATCCTTTGTCGCCTGTTACGACATCCACGGAAGAAATGGAGAGGTGTATTTGTAACTATCACACGGGTATTCCTACTATTTTTGTAATTTTTATATCGTATGTGTCGAATAAACTTTTTTCGTTCAATTTCATAGCGCTTATGCGTCAGTTAGGCTATACGGTCTCGGTGGCCTTTTTCTCTAACACACTTGGTATCGCAATGGTTTTCAACACTTTTTTCTGTCATACAGTGTAGGATGAGGGTAGAATAGAAAGAAAAGGTTAACGATAGCGCGAGCGCTTGTACATTTAGGGTTGCCATACCATAGGGATTTTCCGGACAAGTCCGGATTTTTGACCCTTTGTTAGGATTGCGGCCGAACTTAAGAAGTGTCCGGATTTTTAGAAATCACCTCATTGAAGAAAAATAATAAAATATTTGTTTTCATGATAGATTAATTACACCGTTTTTTATGAGTGAAATGATAAATTAAGTAGTAACTAATCAACAAAATGAATAATAGTTCTTTCACATAATTTTAACAGGATAAATTACAGCTAAAACTAGTTACAATCTAATTTTGTAATTTGGTTTCCATTATTAATCAAAGGATGAAGACCAAAAAGTGCCACAATGGAAGTGTAGTGGTCGTGGCGCAGCGCCACGCCGGCACGTCCTTCAACCTGCGTCCCTTTTGATAGTTTGATTGTACTTATTATTTGTTATGTACCTACCTATGTAGATTTTGTAAGCAAACTATTAAATAATAGTAGATTATTGTCGTGGCCTGGAAGTAGGCAATTGCTGGCTGAGTATGAGTATTAAACGGACGAGCTTGCGAGTCCGTTTAACTAATACGAAGCCAGCAATTGCTATTCCAGCCGAGACTAATATAAAGCTTTTCTCAAAAATGGTGAATAATTCTGAAATAGAATAAACTTTTTCTCAAAATATATTATAAAATTTAATTTTATTCCAATATTTTTCTTATGCTTTCCCGCCTTTTTTCATTAAAAATAAACTGTAGGTGTATTTTTCCATCGAAAACACCACAAGCTATTTCAGACCCAGTAGAAAAAGTCCGGAGTTCCAACAAAATATCTGATACCGGCCATTAGACTTGGCTGTATACGACTTGTGCCAACATTTCCATGGCCTTTTTAACATCAAAAAAAAATTGTGACTTATTGCAGGCGCGCTAATTCATTATTGTCGAGCTAGCGCGCCTGCAACCTTTTTAACTTTTTAATTTTTCGCTGACCATAAACTATGCACTTCACCTTCTGATATGTAAAGAATAATGTCAACTTTTACGGACATTTTTGAGAAAATATCTTTATTATTATTATTATTATTAAATCTCTGTTACAAGAAATGTCAGGACTTTTAGGGTGATGTCAGGATTTTTGTCAGGACAGGATGAAAATATTTGTTCTTATTGCAACCCTATGTACGTACATTAGACAATACGGCCTCAAGTCCTTAACAAGTCAACTTTTACAAACGTAACTTTTATTCAAACACCCCAAATCACAATAACATTATGAGTCACATTACATCCCTAGCTGTATGGAGACTTTATCACCTATTAAATAAGGTATGATTCAGCGTGCATTATCTGATAACTAGTATCATTGGCGTTAGCCATTGCAATCAATAAATTAATGCCAATCAGTATTGTTTTGTCCTTGTAACAGATATTAGTGAGCCATGGAATAGAGGAATCGTGTTTAATAATGAGTTAGGACCAACAATTTTTAAGAAGGATTTTTTGTTTCATATTTTAACGAGGCTTAGGGCTTGTACAGATAGACTGCATTCCAACTACAATATAACTGCCAACTGGATTAACATTTTTCATTGCAGCTCCATTGCAGTCGGCACAACTGCACACGAGCTGCGAGTAAATGTCAAAAGTAAAAAAAAAAAGTCAAAAGTGTTTTATTTGTGAAACATAGGTGATGGCCGCATAAATACAGAGATGTTACATTTTTTCGTGTTGCACTATGTTTTGCCAGTTGGCGTACAAAAACATTGGCTATTAAGCCAGATCTTAACCTATTATATTTATATATTGAACATTAAATTAGATAGGTATACGAGAAGAAAAAAAAAATTAGACAAAAACAATTACAAACAATTTAGGTCATCATTTAAATATTCGAGAACAGAATAATAGCATTTATTCGTAAGCATGGTTAATAATTTACGTCTCAGAAGTGGTATTGGTAATAGTTTAAGTTCAATTGGTAATTTGTTATAAATTCTTATTGCATGAGAACATACACTCTTACGCATCAAAGCAGTTTTTGCAAGAGCTGGGCACAAATCCTCCCTAAACTTTTGCCCCAAACGTTTGCTAGTGTAAGTGTAGTGTAGTGTGTTTGTAGTGTAGTGTAGTGTATGTGTGGGCAGTCTGCAGTTGCGGTTATGTTGCAGTTAGAATGCCTTACGTAGGTACACCAAATGTGACTATGTCAGCCAATAGTTTCAATTTATTACTACAAAAAATCGGCAAGTGAAAAAAAAATCTATCTACAGGAGTGAGCTACATTATAAGTTGCAGCATAAATCTGCTGCATGCAATCTAACCTTTTTTTTTGAAATTGAGTGTTAACCTATTTTTGCTTATACGTTTTGGTCGTTTAGTTGCGGTTCACTTCTTGATTTTTTTTAAAGGTTTGAATTGGTATCCTGGAAACGTGGAACAGAGGACGCGAAAATTTGGTTTGTCAAGTGTGTTTTCCCGTGGATGATTTTTGGCAATAGTGCCTTGGATTAATATTTTGGTTTAATATTCCTGGGATTTATTTTATGTGACACATATAATGGTGTTCTAAAGTGTTAATTATTATAACCTGGCGAATTAATTGTTTCTCCAACTGCTGCGAGCTGGTGGCTCGTAGTCGCCTCCCTTTTATTAAAAGCCGGATCTGTTTTTGCCAGTTTCGGGTAAGTTTTTTCCTGTTTTGTTGCGAATTTAGGTTTTGTTAGGGCTCATGGTTTGAATAAATTCTTAGTCTCTTTTATCTTTTCAGCTCCCACCTTACGGTGTGGACTTTTGTGGACATCGTACTGCGCTCCGCACACGATTGTGGGCATAATTTGTCATCGCTTCGGTGTCGGGATTGTTGCCTGCATCCAGTGACAGGGGAACCGCTCCACACCAACAACAAAGACCACGTGAAGATTGTCACAAACTTTTGGAGTTTCTTACTAAAAACTTTATTTTTTGGCTTATAACGGCGAACTATTTTAAAATTTCAGTAGTTTCACATTTTTTTTAAAAGTATTCTATGTTTTTCTAACTTTTCGCTTCAGTTTTATATCGTAGTCTTAAGCAAACACGTTCGGAACTCTTTTCTACTGTTAATAGAATTTTATGCGCATAAGATCCTACTTGGTGTTACGCTCTAAAGTATCGCGAATTATTTTGTAATTTCGAAAACTACTTGCATAGTTTATTTGCCCATTCCATATATATTTTGTACTATATTTTTCAAAATTCTAAAAGCCCACGAAGGCCTCCATGATTTCGGTAATCTTTTGGCAAAACAATATGACGACCCGTTAATACTACTCTGTTATTTCATCGGCTGATTTTTTTTACATTAAATCTTTATTAATCATATCTCAAAATTATACGTTTCATTTATAGTGCATTGCACATAAGTGTTGTGTTGTGGGGCTTGCCCGAGGTTCATTGAATTTTGGGTAAGCTTTGCTACAAAATTGGCGCCCGAATAAAAAGGTAAATTATTTTATCGTTAAATTTATAAATTGTTTGAATTTTATTTTCTTTATGTCGTAGGGGATGGCAGTCGCATTCGACTGCGCTTTCGCTTATTGATTCTGCTTATTTTACAGATTAATATTAAAAGGGTATGTTTTTACTCTCCCGCCTGTGATAGTTTTTAGTTCTGCAAGTCCACCCTTGTTCTTGGTTCGTTTTCACGCTCAACTACGTCCGAAGTTCTGTGCTTCACACGCAGTCTAATTGAATATACTCTGTGTTGTAATCAAGTGATAAGAATACTGTATAATTGTTCACATTTATGCGTTTTATTCAGTCCTCAACTTTTTAATCCTGTATTGCTCATTTAGTAGGTTACAATTCCGCTTATTTAAAACAGTAGTTACGTAGTATCTTCTGTTTTATTTTACTATTTGGCGGTTGTATTAGTTACTGGATTTCTGCTGTTTGTTAATTATGGAAGGGGATAGTGCTGTTGAATCCATTCACGAAACACCTAATCTGGCTTCTCCGATCCTTCAACCGAGACGGCGCATTCTAAATCCTGAAGCTGGTGAACAATTCCACGACTCAATTATGGGGGAACCTACGCCACCACATTTCGTCACGCGTACTATGGTGAAGGAGGAGTCTTTGACGAAATGGGGAATAAAGTTCTCAGGTAATACTTGTGTTCGCGATTTTTTCTTTCGGATTGAAGAAGAATCTGAGGCTCGCGGTGCTCCTACCTCGTACATCGTGCGTCGCTTTCACGAATTACTTAGCGATACAGCTCTTAAATATTTCCGATCTATCAAGCATCCAGCTTTGAGTTATGAAAGCCTTAAGTCAGCCTTTTTGAAGACGTTCGACGTTGTTGACTTTGACTTCAAGGTGGAACGTGAATTACGTAGTTTGAAGCAGAGGGAAACCAGTCTATGCGAGACTTCATCATTGAGGCGAGAGATCTGAATTCAAAGCTTCTTTCACCAATTAGTGAAGACGGTCTTTTCCTTATCGTAAAGTATGGGATACATCCTCGCTATTTTCCTTGTTTGGCAACAAATTTGATAGATGATTTAGATTCTTTATTACAGATTGCCGGGAACTTTGAAACTTTCCAGCCTCAAGCTAGTTCTTCAAAACACGTTGCACCTGTGCAGATACAACAATCTCCTCCTTTGTGCTTGAAATGCAGTGATGCCGGACACCAGTATCGCGCGTGTCCAAAATATCCCGGACCCATTTGCTTCCGTTGCAAGCGTGAGGGAGTGATCACTCGTGACTGTGCTGCTTGTAATCCGTCTTCCCAAAAAAACTAATAACTGGTGTGCGGTCTAGCCCAACCGTATCACCCGTTGTTATTACTGATTCTGAAGATAACCGTTTGTTTGTCGAGATTTATATTGCAGGCGTGCGTGTTAAGGCATTGTTAGATTCTGGAGCTCAAACTTCTTTAGTTGATGTTTCGCTTTTGGCTGATTTAGGTATCACTTTTTGCACGAAGATTCGTCCGTCTGTGGTTTCAGCGGATAATTCTCCGATTGAGATACTGGGGGGCGCAGACCTTCCCATTCATTTTAATGGATCGATTGTGTTCCATTCATGTCTGGTTGGTAGGAATTTACCAACTTTATTCATTTTAGGGATCGAATTTTGGAATAAATTTGGTCTTACGTCCGTATTAAGTAGAGCTTTTGAACAGGAATTTTCTGGTGATTTGTTCATTCCGCGGCCGGTTACAGTCAGTCATTCCCAGACTGTTAACGAGGTTCGTTTCATTCAACCACGATGTACTTTGTCATCTGAACAAGAATCTCAACTGCAAACCGTGATCGATGAGTTCAAGGAGATATCTTCGGATGTTAAGGGATTAGGATGTACCACCTGGCTTTCTCATAAGATAGAAACAGTTGGATCGCCGATTCGACAACGCGCTTATCCTACGTCACCTGTTAAACTCAAATTACTCAATGAAGAGATTGATAAAATGTTAGAGATGGGAGTTATTCGTCCGTCCCGTTCGCCGTGGGCTAGTCCAGTGGTCATGGTAACCAAGAAGGATGGTTCCGTGAGATTTTGTGTAGACAGTAGGAAATTAAACGCTGTAACTGTACGTGACTCGTATCCCTTACCCCGCATTCAGGAAATTCTGGATAATTTACGCGGAGCGAAATATTTGACTTCCTTAGATTTTAGAAGTGCCTTTTGGCAGATTCCCTTGGCGGATCGTTCCAGTTGCGAAAAGACGGCTTTTATAGTTCCGCAACGCGGTTTATTCGAGTTCGTGCGCATGCCCTTTGGGCTGACCAACGCCGCATCCGAAATGCAAAGGCTGACTGATAAAATCGTTAATTTTGAATTTACTCCAGAATCTGAGGACTTCGTATTCGGCTATGTAGACGATCTGATCCTGGTTTCTCGTGACTTCCAGAGTCATCTCCGCTTGTTACGTAAAGTATTAGAAAGGCTTACTCAAGCTGGTCTCACAGTTAACTTGAAAAAGTGCGAATTTTGTAAACCAGAGCTCAGATATCTTGGTTATATAGTAAATGAGAATGGTCTACAAACCGACCCCAAGAAGCTAGAATCTATCAGGGATTATCCGACCCCAACTTCTGCCAAATCACTTCGTGCGTTTATAGGAATGTGCTCATATTATAGGCGCTTCGTCAATAATTTTTCATCGATAATTGCTCCTATGACTGCTCTTTTAGGGAAGAAAAAAGGTCGTGATATCATCGATTGGAATGAGGCTGCTTCTGCTGCGTTTATCAACCTCAAAAAGGCTCTGATGGATTCGCCCGTTATGGCATGTCCCGATTTCACTAAGCCTTTTATTCTTCAATGCGACGCTTCGTCAGTTGGTCTTGGCTCAGTACTAGCACAGTCGTTAGATGGCGTTGAACATCCAATTGCGTATTATTCACGTCTCTTCACAAAGTCTGAGCGCAATTATAGCACAACTGAGCGTGAACTTCTCGCTGTTTTAGAATCTATTAAACATTTCCGTGGATATCTCGATGGTATGAAATTTACCATTGTGACCGACCATATAGCGTTGAAGTGGTTACTTACCCTTGATAACCCCACTGGGCGACTAGCACGTTGGGCAACCCTTATATCTCAATATAACTTCGAAGTTCAACACAAACCGGGTACTTTGAATGTCGTTCCGGACGCTTTGTCTCGTCAGCACATTAATCTTATTTCATTTGATCAAGGGCCGGACTCTACTTCAGATCAATGGTATAGAAAAATTTATCGCGGTGTTTTAGAAACTCCTCAAATGTTTCAAGCTTACAGTATAAATGATGGTGTTCTTGTACGCAGGATGCCTGTCGATAATCCTTTAAGACCTAATCAGTGGCGTATTGTTTTGCCTACTGAGAAGACAGCAGATGCGATCAACGAGTTACATGATTCGTTCCCTAATATCCATCCCGGTGTGATGAAGACCTATCTCAAGGCTAGGGAATTATATTACTGGCCTAATATGTTTCGAGATATTTCATCAGTTATTTCTGGTTGTGCTGTTTGTAAAGCTTACAAGATTGCGAATACCCAGCCACGCGGTCAGATGTTATATCCAAGGCAAGTTTCCGCTCCTATGGATTTACTATCGATCGACCTTATCGGCCCACTCCCTGTTGCATTCTATGGCTATCGTTATATCCTTTCTATGGTCGATGTCTTTTCAAAGTTTGTTTGGTTAGTCCCCTTGAAAAGATTCGACGCTGCCTCAATTTCTTCGGCGTTAGAATCAGAGGTTTTCCTGCGTTACGGTAGGCCTGCTCACGTTTTATGCGATAACGCCAGTGTTTTTCAGAGTGTTGCTTTCAGGAGATTTTTGGCATCATACGGTATACCCGAACCTTGCTTCACACCATATTATAGTCCAAACGCAAGCGTTGTTGAACGTTACAATCAATCCGTGGTAGTGGCGTTAAGTATCTTGGTCGATAACGATCGCCGTTCTTGGGCTAGATGTCTTCCTAAGGTCGCCTTATATCTCAACTCTTGTATCAATTTAGCTACAGGGTATACGCCTAATTTCCTAATATACGGACGTGAAGTCGATATGGTTAACCCACGTTCAAACGTTCAGACTAGAGACTCAAGTTTAGTTGACAGTCGGGACGAACGTGCAACTAATCTAATGACTCTACGTGAGATTTACGCTAAAGTTGAAGACGCTCTCGTTTTAGGATTTCAGCGCAATGCCAGACGTTATAATTCGCGTAGGAATTCTATTAGATTAAATGTTGGCGATATTGTATGGCGGAGAAATTTCTCTCGTTCAAATCCAGATACCCATGGTGGTGGTAAATTCGCTCCACGATTTATATGTTGTCGTGTTTCAAACGTTATTTCCCCACAGGTTTACGAATTATCGGATATGGACTCGCCCTGTATTGGGAGGTATCACATCAAGGATATCTTGAAATAATTCGAACTACCTCTGCGGTTTTCTAAATTGGCCTTTTCTAAATTCTAATTTGGCATTCTATCTGCCCTGTTGTTTTAGCGGGTTCAATTCGGTTAGTTTCTCCCTGACATACATTTTTTTTTTTAGATTATTATAATGTCGTTTTATTAAATTTTGTAACAGTGTTGGTACATTTTGGGTACTATGATTCAGGTATATTATTCTTTCCTTAGATCTGTGAACACCCTTTGTACGTTTCAGTTTTTTTATTTATATCTACTTTATATCTTTATGTATGTTTGTGTGTTCATCAGTTCTGTCCAATATATGCAACTTACATTTTCTTTGATCTGGGCGTAAAAAAGGATACACCCAATTACGGCCCTGCGCTGTTCTACGCCGATGGGCTGGCGTAGTTCAATTGTTTTTGTGGTCGAAACAAATTAATGTATTTTTAAAATTTCGAACGTAGTTTCCGTGTTCCCCTATCGTTTTAGCAAGGTGTCTAAAGCCTAGGTGTTTGGATGTACATAGTAGTTTGTAAACTTATTCTATCGCTGTTTGACTTTTCGTCGAGTTTCAGTGAATCTAGACCTCGTTGTATTATAGTTTGTTATTTAATTATTGATTCTGTCTGATAATTATTGTCTGTGTTAGGTTTGTTGTCTTGTGAGTTAGCTTTTAGTGTTGTAAAAAAGTTTTTTAGCTGGGGGTATAGTTGTGGGGACAATCAACGGTTAGGCAGTGGGTCGTAAAGCTGCTCTAATCAGTGATTAGTTCTACACTGGTGTATAGTTTTTAGGTAGGTTTCTTTTAGGTTTAGTCTTGGTTTCTGTTGACACCAAATAGGATTAGTGGACTCTTTCGGGTTGTATATTAGCGGTTGCTATATTAGTGAATAAGTTAGTTTTTCGTTTGGCTAAGGTAGTCTCAGTGTTATCGTGGTTTCTGTTTGTCTTTCACATTAGGGTTGTCACCTAGTCGTTTTAAGTTTCGTCGTACTTGGTTTAGGGTTTACTTATCGTTTGTACGGTAGGGTAGTATTAGGGTTGTCGTCGTTCTTTTTGGTTGTTTTAGTTTTTATTTAATGCTTCAAATTTTAGCTTTAGGCGTTAATTTCGGTATGGTGGTTTTCGGTTAGAATTATTATACAGTCTGATTCTTTTGGTTGGTTTAAAGTTTTTTATTTTAGTAGGGGGATAACTGCAGCATAAATCTGCTGCATGCAATCTAACCTTCTTTTTTGAAATTGAGTGTTAACCTATTTTTGCTTATACGTTTTGGTCGTTTAGTTGCGGTTCACTTCTTGATTTTTTTTTAAAGGTTTGAATTGGTATCCTGGAAACGTGGAACAGAGGACGCGAAAATTTGGTTTGTCAAATGTGTTTTCCCGTGGATGATTTTTGGCAATAGTGCCTTGGATTAATATTTTGGTTTAATATTCATGGGATTTCTTTTATGTGACACATATAATGGTGTTCTAAAGTGTTAATTATTATAACCTGGCGAATTGATTGTTTCTCCAACTGCTGCGAGCTGGTGGCTCGTAGTCGCCTCCCTTTTATTAAAAGCCGGATCTGTTTTTGCCAGTTTCGGGTAAGTTTTTTCCTGTTTTGTTGCGAATTTAGGTTTTGTTAGGGCTCATGGTTTGAATAAATTCTTAGTCTCTTTTATCTTTTCAGCTCCCACCTTACGGTGTGGATTTTTGTGGACATCGTACTGCGCTCCGCACACGATTGTGGGCATAATTTGTCATCGCTTCGGTGTCGGGATTGTTGCCTGCATCCAGTGACAGGGGAACCGCTCCACACCAACAACAAAGACCACGTGAAGATTGTCACAAACTTTTGGAGTTTCTTACTAAAAACTTTATTTTTTGGCTTATAACGGCGAACAATTTTAAAATTTCAGTAGTTTCACATTTTTTTTAAAAAGTATTCTATGTTTTTCTAACTTTTCGCTTCAGTTTTATATCGTAGTCTTAAGCAAACACGTTCGGAACTCTTTTCTACTGTTAATAGAATTTTATGCGCATAAGATCCTACTTGGTGTTACGCTCTAAAGTATCGCGAATTATTTTGTAATTTCGAAAACTACTTGCATAGTTTATTTGCCCATTCCATATATATTTTGTACTATATTTTTCAAAATTCTAAAAGCCCACGAAGGCCTCCATGATTTCGGTAATCTTTTGGCAAAACAATATGACGACCCGTTAATACTACTCTGTTATTTCATCGGCTGATTTTTTTTTTTACATTAAATCTTTATTAATCATATCTCAAAATTATACGTTTCATTTATAGTGCATTGCACATAAGTGTTGTGTTGTGGGGCTTGCCCGAGGTACATTGAATTTTGGGTAAGCTTCGCTACAAAGTCTACTATCGATAAAAAATATAATAATAATAATAATAATAATAATAATAATAATAATAATATAATTTATTTCATGTAACTGGGACACATATTATGTTAGTAGTTGTTGCTTAGTTTCTAAAGATTAGTAGGTACTTACAAATTAATAAAACTTGACTCATTCTACCACAGTATCACACTGGTAGGGGAATGCAGTCCCTCACAGTGTGACATGTAGTCACAGTCAAGTCTGTCCGCTATCACACGCAGGACGGTGTTGGAACTGCCCCGCACGCGGCGCAGCAGGGATGTGGCGCGCCCGCGCATGGTCGTGTAGAAACAGTTAACGCGCGCCTCCACAAACATCCCTGATGCGCTACAGTGGCGAGGCAGTCCCAACAATGCCCGAAACGCATTATTATATTGGACCCGAAGGCCCCCCAGGCCCGTTGCGTATAGTGCGCCCACAGACTGCATGTGTAGAGGGAACTGCAAAAAGCTCGAAACAACGTAACCTTCGCCTCCCTCGAGCACCCCGCAAATCTGCGTGCGATCACATTTGCCCGAACCGAAAGAGCCCTTCGCTCCCTTTCCATATCCAGGTCGTCCTTGAGGTCGGTCGCAAGCACATGACCTAGATATTTAAATTGGTTTACTCTGTTGATATCGAGACAAATGAGAGGAATCTCATTTCTATCCTTGCGACCGCTCTCAAAGACCATGTACTGACTTTTCAGAATATTATATTTTAAGCCGTGGCTTGCTGCATAGGTTTCACACATTACGAGCAGCCTACGCAATCCGCACACCGACGCACTAAGCAGCACCATATCGTCTGCGTAACTGATGTTGTTAACGCAGACTCCATCTATGTGGCAGCCGACACGTGTACTGCTGAGTGCCTCGATGAGCCCGTTTACATACAGGTTGAACAGCGTCGGCGAAGACAAACCCCCCTGTCTCACCCCACATTCCAACCTGTATTCGTCAGACAGTGCGGTTGACCATCTAACGCTGTTAACCTGGTTTCCATACCAGTACTTAAAGATACGTATTGTGTCACTTGGTATACCAGTATCTTCCAGTTTTTTCCACAGTATATTGTATGAAACCAGGTCAAATAATATGGACCATCCCAGAAAACTAAATGTACCCAATTCTAATGGATTTTATTTTAAGGTAAGACCCTATTACCTACTTAGGCTCCTCCGTCAGTCTTTAATGATCAGTCAAAAATAATTCAACTAAATTCGAATTTAGGAAAAGGGTAAAAGATACTGTATACAATTCTAGTTTAAATTTTAGACTTTTGTGTTATAATATAACCCCTTGCTATATTTAAGACTGTATATTGTTAAGCTTATGGATTTTAAACTTTTATATTTTTAGTTTAATTTCTAGTCACAGGCTCGCGACGTCCAAGTTCCCAAGACAATCCCATAGAGCTTATGGGAGCGGAAGCAATACCATGCCCTCGGGACCGCTCTGCTTTCAGAGCATGACATGAGTGCGTGTGAGCTAACTTTGGGGGCGGCAGGCATGAGCTTGCCTTCGGAATCCAAAAGCTTAATGGTTACTTGACCTGAAATGTATATATTTTTTTAATTTATGACTGTGGAAGCATTCTACACTACACTTCCACTGAACGTAGATATAGTTAGTGTTTAGTTTTGTAACTAAAGGGCAACACACACAGAGAGCGGGCGCGGGTCGGGTCGTGTCCGCCGCGGGAGCCGCGCGGTTCGTTGTATTCACACAGAGCGCGGGTCGGACCCGCGACGGGCCCGCGGCGGCTATCAATGTTGCCAGTTTAGTGACTTTATCCCTAGAAGTGACGGCTTTTGCTTAAATCTTAGCGACCAAAAAAAAAGTTTTGATTAAAAAAATGGTTTATCTGGCGACTTTTGGAGTACAAATGAAAACAGTTCTAGAACCAAGAATAAGAATAATTTTATTTTCTCAAACATGCTCGGAAATGTTTGCGTTAATGTCACGAAATGGAGACATGAAGATTCTCATTTATGGCTCCCTACCACCTCTCTACATAACTTCTTGGCCTAGGCCATGAAGTATGTATGAAAATCCATTATTGTCCGCTGCTCTAACTTTTTAATTTTACTTACTAACATTAAACTGACAAAGGAAAAATTACGAACAGCCAACCACCACTACTCTATAAGCATTTGCGATACTGCGATGCGATGCCATGCAAAGCGATGGGATACGATGCGAAGCGATACGATGCGATGCCAAGCGATGCCAAGCGATGCCAAGCGATGCCAAGCGATGCCAAGCGATGCCACGCGATGCCAAGCGATGCCAAGCGATGCCAAGCGATGCCAAGCGATGCGAAGCGATGCGATGCGATGCGATGCGAAGCGAAGCGATGCGATGCGAAGCGAAGCGATGCGATGCGATACGATGCGATGCGAAGCGATGTGAAGCGATGCGAAGCGATGCGAAGCGATGCGAAGCGATGCGAAGCGATGCGAAGCGATGCGATGCGAAGAGATGCGATGCGAAGCGATGCGAGGCGATGCGAAGCGATGCGAGGCGATGCGAAGCGATGCGAGGCGATGCGAAGCGATGCGAGGCGATGCGAAGCGATGCGAGGCGATGCGAAGCGATGCGAGGCGATGCGAAGCGCTGCGAGGCGATGCGAAGCGATGCGAAGCGATGCCAAGCGATGCCAAGCGGTGCGAAGCGATGCGATGCGATACGATGCGATGCGATACGATGCGATGCGAAGCGATGCGAAGCGATGCGAAGCGATGCGAAGCGATGCGATGCGAAGCGATGCGATGGATGGATGGATGGATGGATGAAATATTTCCTCACATTGTTTGAGAAAAGCACTATACAAGCCTCGGCCAGAACAGGGATTGCTGAACTCGTCCCTTACTTCATCAATTCAATTCAGGCAATTATACAGTGCCGCGAGATATATGTGGTTAACAAAAAAGTAAAACCGATTCCAAAAAAAAAAAAAAATAACAATAAATGGAACCGACTACAAAACCCTTCAAAATATTTTCCTAGGTGTACCTACTAGCTCGAAGTCGGTGCCTCAGCACGAGCCAGCATAAATAATTGAAATAAAAAAAACCGACACGCTCTTGGCCGGTTCTTGTTTATTACTTCATCACGTCTAAACCACTGAACCGATTTAGATGAAATTTGGTATACATATAGTTGTAGTCACAGAGATGGACATAGGATAGTTTTATCCCGGAAAATTTGTATAGTTTCTGCGGGATACATTGTATACCGAATTTCATCTAAATCGGTTCAGCGATTTTGACGTGATGATGATGGCTGATGAAGTAATAAAGAAACAGACTTACAAACTTTCGCATTCATAATATTAGTGGGATGGGATTAAAAGTAAGTATTTTTTTATATTATGTATGTTGTTCGACAGTCAACGTCATAAATAAGTGATCACTGTTTAGGTATAGGTACCTTGTCGCTTTCAGTCGTTACACAATTTCGTATGGCTTATCAAACATGACGTTAAAGTGCCAAGGTACAAAAGTGATCACTTATTTATTACGTTGAATGTACCTACACGATATGTCATTAATTAATTATAATATTTATCTAATTAGTTATCAACATTTTTTTTCACGTAACCCAACCTTTCAGACCGCCAGTGCCCTGTCACTACCAGATTATTGTATTGTTACACAATTTACATAAGTATTCCAAATTTCAAGTCAATCTGACTACTGGAAGTGGTCAAAATATACTTGCAGAATTTGACTACAGACGGACAGACAGACAACGGGACATGTGAAACTAAATAAAAGGTTGTAAAAAGTAGCCTTTATGTTATTCCAGCTATCTACGTACCAAATTTCATTCAAATGTCGTTTTAGTGTGAAGGAGTAACAAACAAACAAACACACACACACGCACACACACACACACACACACACACACACACACACACACACACACACACACACACACACACACACACACACACACACACACACACACGCACACAAACTTTCGCATTTATAATATTTACTTATATATAGTACTTGTCAATTTAATTAGCTGTACATGGCTGACAATTATATTTTTATTAGAAAGTTAACAGTGTGGATTTTACTTTATTATTTAAATTTATGTAATGGTTAAGTTACAGAAATACGTTACTTTAACTTCCCTTAAAAAAAAGCCTGGGTGCACTGTAGATAGGCAATGCTAATATATCAATACTGTGGAGTCAAAGTTATCGATACTATCAAAAATTCGATATATCGTTGCAACCCTACCTGTCAAAGGACGCCGCGTGCGAAGGTAAAGCCATAAATCGCACGCGGCATCCTTTGACAGAGGCGGCGCGTGTCAAAGCGGCGGCGCGATACAAACACCGGCCATTTGCCGCTCGGCACGGCTGCCAAATTAGGGGTTTTCCCCTCAAATTTAGGGGGTAAATAACTGGGATGGGGTATTTTTAAGGATTGTTGGGAAGTTTTGCTTTTTATATTTATTTTGTATTTCTTATATTTCACATTATTTCTTGATAAAAAAAATAAAAATACAAAATTATTGGGCCTGGGGTAACCCGATCTAGCCAGTCAAATTTGATGACTCAGCATGACCCAGCAGGATCGTGAGGTAGACGACTATTGTTCCATACCTGCTGGCTCGTGCTGAGTCACCGACTTCGAGCTTTCAAGGGTTTTGCGGTCGGTTCCATTTTTTGTTATTTTTTTTGGAGTCGGTTTTACTTTCTTCTTAAAAAAATATTTTTATACGTATTAACCTGTTGAACCTAATAAGATTTTGCATTACCTGCAGCAACGCATGCTAAAATGTGGTATAGTAGTTAGGTTATATTAACATATATATGTTTTATCCAATATAGCTTCCATCGAAAATAGCCTAGTGTGTATTTCTTTTCAGTCTGTTCCATATGGGTATCAAATGAAAGGGCTCGAAAAATAGAATCTTCACACGAAAAAAAATCAAATCCAATGTCGCTGCCATCACAAAAGCAAATGTAATCGTCTGGACCATAGTTCAAAAACGGAACCCGTATAGTTTCGCCATGTCTGTCTGTCTGTCTGTCCGTCCGCGGCTTTGCTCAGGGACTATCAATGCTAGAAAGCTGTAATTTTGCACGGATATATAATGAAAACTATCCCGACAAAATGATACTTGTACAATGAAAAATTAAAAAAAAAAAAAAAACATTTTGTGGGTACCTCCCATAGACGTAAAGTAGAGATTTTTTGTATGTAAGTAAGCCGGTGGGTGGAAAATTAAAAAAAAATCTGGATGGTAAGTATATCAAACTTACAATCCTGCCTGATGTCATTATACGACATGTTGCTGTGTGTGTAATCATTCACTTCATTCTTGTGGCACTACCTATACTAACATGTTTTAGGGGGATTTCCAATTAATTATAGCAATTTTAGGGGTTTTTAACTTAAGTTTTAGGGATAAATATTTTTGAGAGTTGGTAACTCTGCGCTCGGCCCGCGCGTGTTTGTGACGACGGGCGACGGGCGCGGGCCCGCGCACGACCCGCGCCCGCGCCCGCGTTCTGTGTGAAGGCGTCCATATACCGCCATGCAAATACGCCCGTCGCGGGCCCGCGCACGACCCGCGCCCGCTCTCTGTGTGTGTTGCCCTTAAGGGACCCCATAAATCCCTGTATTATTATTATTATTTGTTTGTAATTTTTTCTTTAATTGTATACTGTAGTTTTAAGTATTTTATTTGTAATTATTTTATTTTGAAAAAATTACTTTCTGCGCAGTTTCTTGCGGCGCATTCTTCTTGGCAATGATGGTCTTTTTCCAAAAGCGCTGGTAGTTTAAAAAATGATGTGGAAAAGTGCCATTGCGGCCTATTTACTGAATAAATGATTTTAATTTGAATAATTTCCCATATTTTATGATTAATCTGTTATTATTAATTAAGTCAATACAATAGGCAAAGGAAATATTAACCATGCAGCCCTAACTGTTGTTTACAATTCTTTTTTTCAGGTTATGACAGATTAAAAAATTCTCTTAGTCTATGGGTCCCCAATTGGAAAATGATTGATACATATTGATGGTAGAGATGCCTTAAAGGGATAAGTCCGCCTTTGTACAAGTATCTCAAAGTTTGTCATTAGTATTTTGTTTCTTTTCTTTTGTACAATAAAAGAGTTTACATACGTACATACAATTGATTAAACTTACAAAAAACAGGTGAATGGCTAATAGTAGAAATAAGCCTTATTAAGATGTGGAATGGAGTAGTACCCAATTTCAAAAATTACTAATGGTAGATAATGTGGCGAAAAATAAACTTTACAAGGACAACTCATCAAAAGTTAATAGGTAGTTCATTGATTAAATATAGGTTTGAACAATTGTTTTGTTATAAATAAATAAAAAAACCAAGTGGAAAACAAGGCAGCATTAAGGATTTAGTTTATTTGTATATTCCCTAGATCATACTCCAACAAACAATGTTCCATTTTTTTTTTAAGGCCTGGACTGGACTCTGGAGACTGGAGTAAAATTAATTGAACCATAATGCTTCACATCCATTTATTTAAGCTTAGGGCAAAGGTTGCGAAACCTTACAGCCTATTAGTCAAATTACAAACTAAAAACTTTTGTTTATTTTTGATCAGACACTTCAGGCAGCAACAATAAATCAAACAAGTAGATAAGTGTGCATAAATAAAGCTCTGATATTTTTGCTCCCCAATAGAATAATGAAACCGTTTGTATATTTTCTCAAACGTTTGTTTATGAGTCCAGGGTTCCGAGTACGTAACTAGTCAGCTCTATGTAGGTATGCCATAGATTGTAACATTCACGTCTCAGTCCGCGTGAGTAAATAAACAAATTTATACTGTAAACATAGGCATAAAGAGAACATAAAAACGGCAAATCGCCATCTATGTACAACTATACCAGGCACGAGTCGGAGACGAGATAAATGCATTCCGAGAATACTTAAGTTTAAATGGTAATTTTAAGCATTTTTTTACCAATGCTGTGGGTCAATAAAGCCTACTTTACCAGATTAAGCGTCACAGTGTACGTCAAAGTAAATAAAACTCGTGAAACAATTCAGCATTGCTCTGAAAATCAACGGAGGCACAATGGGCAGGCACATTTTGACAATACACTGTGCGATCAAAACATAGCCTTTTCAGGCTTACAAACCGTCGTAGAAACGTATTTGACGACTGTAACACTTTCTTTACCTAACTTACGTGTCGAAATAATGTGTTAAAAGCACATAGGGTTGATCTTTTAGACGTATTTTGAAAAAATGCTGTTGGGTTTCAACACTGAAAATGGCATAACACGCAAACACTTTGGTCCAATTTCACAATGAAACACTTCACTTGACCGCGGTAATTCGATCGAGGAACGCGAGACAGGCCACGGTATGCATTTTTTCACTCACCTTGTTGTTTATTCGCTATTTTATTGAAACAGTTTTGAAAAACTTCATATAAATGCATAGGCTCGTCATCGCTCGTCGCCATTTTGGATTTTACTGCCAAATATATCATAGACAACGTAGAAGTTAATTACCAATTCATAAAAAAACCCTTAAAAGCTTGTCTCTGAAATAATATGAAAACTGTAAATAAATTTACAAAACTTCAATGAGATTTATTTTAATTACTGAGGCAAATATTTATATATGGAGCTAAATTAGTTGTAATATTATATTAATCGAACAATTTGCATCAACTATAACTTTAGGCGCTATTTTCAATCGATTCCAAATTTTAATGTCTTTTATCTTGCCCTGTTATTTCATGTTTTGTTCTTGATTTATGTGTAACGAATTCGTTAGAAAGGTGGTGTAATTATTTCAATCTTTTCCCTAAAATTAAGAAAAAGTACTTATCATTATCAGGTGGCGGTAAATCTTTAACTAAACTAAAAGTCTGACCAACCCATAGAGGTCATAGAAGAAATGTGTCGTTGCTCCTTCGCCATATTTTGCTACGAAAATTAAGTTTGACGTAAGAGCCTACAAAATTTTCGAGTGCACTCGTGAAAAAACACAAAACCATCTACATGTAACATGTTCTCACTGAATTCTATCAACACGCAAAACCAGGTAAAGATCCTTAGACTTGTCGCGTTTTTAAATACGTCAATAGTCGTCAAAAACTCTGAATTTGTTTGTCATTAACATAACCTTTGTTTCGTTGCAGATTTTAGTTAGTTTTAGTCAACTCTCGTCGCGTTACTCGAGTGTTTTCAAGCATAGGAACCATAGTCATCCTAAAAACAAGGATATAAAAAGAAAAGATGCGGCGGCGGTAGTTAATGATGCAACAATATGTAAAGAAAGCTTTGCAGAAGCTATTAGAAACTTGGACAAAAATGTTATGATTGAGATGCGAAGAGTGGATATCCGCTCGCTCAAGACGTTCGCCGGGGCGTCGAGACTCAAAGACTGTCTGACTTCAGCCAGAAAGGTATCCCATGTGTCCTCAGAATCCTTTGAACAAAACAAAAATGGCTGGTCGTCTCCCAACACAACCACAATACAACGAAGAAGCTTTATCAGCTTCACGGACAAGTTTGTTGGCTTATTAGCGCACAGTATCCGGCAGAACACTATTAATGTGCAAGTACGGGGCTTTAAAACAGAACGAGGGATCCACGCAGACCTCAAACGGAACCCAAACATCATTAATAGACTGCGTAAGTTCTTCGGTTAGTATAAATAAGATGAATAAATAGGAGCAGCCATAGAGCTCTCCAGAAAAATATAATGTTTGTTTGTTTAATTTGATAAAGGCAACCAACATTAAAATTTAGTATGTAACAACAAAATAACATCATACTTGAAAGGACTTAGCATTCCATAGCCAATACCATATCTTTTTATTGCACACCAACACAGTAAGCAGTACAGAAAACAGGTGTATACATTGAGATTTTCTTAGGCAGTGTTTTCAATCTGTGGGTCGTAATCCCATGGGGGGTCGCTGATGCCCGTAAGATATAATACAACTAACTGTAAGTGGTGGTAAGCAGGGGGTCGCCAAATGTTTTTTAAATCAAGGGGGCCGCGCCATGAAAATGTTTGAAAAACACTGTTCTAAAGTAAGCAATAGGTGGCGGTAAGTATGTTGACAACTTTAGTTTTGTTTCTTATTTCAGTTGAGGTAATTCTATCCTTAAGTTTTATTGCCAACATGCTCCTCTCCATTGCCTGCTGACACTTGGCTAGTTTTTTCTCTGTGATTCTGGGTGAGGGACCAGGTCTCACTCTCATATGTGATACAGGGCAGGATGCAAGTATCAAAAGTTTATTTTGATAGTTATGCTTACTTCTTTACTTTTCATTGTGTCTTTCAAAGACCAATATTTTTGCCAGCCACTAGCAATCCTCCTGTTTATTTCCTTTGACATTTGATCTGTTGGGGCAATTATCTGTCCTAAATATACATACTCTTGTACATACTCGAGCTTATTTCTGGCCAGTAGTATATATCAACCTCTGTGGTGTTGTCATCAGTTTTATTTTGGAAAAATCATTTAGAGACCTACTTCTTTGCTCTTGCTGGCTAAGGATTGTACCATTGTTTGTATTTAATTTGGGTCTTCTTCAAGCAAAAGCGTTGTTAATTAGTTTCAATTAAATTAAATAAAAAAAAAATGTTAATGCAAGGTGATTTTTTGGACAGAATGGTATTTTTGTATGAAACAAAAAAATATTACCACACAATAATTAAATAGTTTGTGTATAATTGATTTTTAGGTTATTAATTACATATCCTGCAAATATCCGCACCAAATTTTCTAGCACATAGATAATATCTAGCTATAGATAGACAATGAGTTAAGGAACTAAAAATAAGGACACTTAGATTCTAGTGTACGGATAGTCACTGATACTACATTCTATGCCCACAGTTTTCCTTGAATTGTTGTATTTTCACACAGTAACAATCATTTCCAGGTTTTGTGGCAGACCCACCTCTCAATAAGGACAAACAGGCCTTGGGCCCTGATGTGGCTCCGAGGCTTGAGAAGCTGCTCAGCGAAGACTCGGTGCTGAGTAATCAGCAGAAAGACAAGATCAAGATAGCTTTTGCTGAGGGCTACCTTGCTGGTGAGTATAGTATTAGTTAGCTTGAGGTTCTGGATTTGATCCCTGATTAGGCCCGATGTATTTATAACACAAGCTTTTACTTTGAGACTAGGATAATTGGTGTCAAGTGTCTTGTGATGTTTATTTAGTTTTTTTAGAATCAAATAAACAGTCATATGAGCATTAAATAAAGATAAAGAACTATAAACAGACCTACAGTTTTTTTACTGATCCGTACCTGAGAAGCATAACACTGCAAGTGCCACTTTTTACGATTTTCTGTTTTACCACCCTTATTGTCGTGTATGCTACAATTTGTCACTTTTCCTGCAGTGTTATGCTTCTCAGGTACGGTGTTTTAGAAACTGTATTACCTGAAATTAATTATGGCAATTATGCGTTCCGGGCAATGAATGTCTGTGTTTTGAGACAGTTTGGTCTTTCGGAAACCTTTGTCGTCCCTTTTTTCCAAACAAAACGGGACTACAACATTGTGGTTGCTCGACATTTTTATGGTACGGTTTTAAGGTGTATTAAATATGATTTTAATCTAAACTTTGTTTTCACGCCCGTAATAACAGACTTTGAAAGCCATACTTAAAAACCTCACGCAACAGTGGCGCCATCTAGTGAGACAAAAAACGATAGCCCTCATTGAAGTGTATACTGTCTGCAGGCTCTCACCCGGACAACGCGCGCGGCACGAAGGCGTCCAAGTACCTGAAGCTGGTGCAGCAGCTGCTCACCATCGTGCTGTTCCTGGCCATCTTCGTGAGCCTCATGGCGTCCGTCAGCGGGACGGTCTTCCGGTAACTGGCTCATTAACACACCACCGACAACCATGGTCAATGGTCAATGACAAATGAGCTTAAGGCTTCAGGGCTTAGCAGGTGGTAGGACCTTGTGCAAGGTCCGCCCGGATTGCTACCACCATCTCGCTCGCTAATCCTGCCGTGGAGAGTAAGACAGCCGGTGAAATTACTGGCACTTGAGATATACCATCTTAGGCCTCTCGGTGGTGATCTCTTACCATCAGGAGACCCACTTGCTCGTTTGACATCCAGTCGACTAAAAAGAAAAAGGGTTGATCAACTTTTTTTTGCCGCTCGTTGCTATAGTTACGGTCTCCTGGGTCACTCTTTAAACCATAAGTTTATAGGATTAAATTTGCCAAACATGCATTTTGTGGTAGTTTAAGCCCCTTCTATAATAATTATTGGTCATCTAATAAGCATGTTAGAATCGCTTATCATCAGGCGATTCGCCTGCTCGTTTGCCCCCTATACCATAAAAAAAAAAAAAAATAATAATGTGTCACAATGTTTCTTCTATTTAAACTGTACTACTTTTGTCCCCTCGCTAACGGGACAGAATAAGAACAAGAAATTGTTGATACACCCTTACTTAAAGTAAGCTAACAAAACGATTCTGTCTCACTCACTTAAACTACGCTTTGTTTTTGTAACTATGACGCGTGACACTGTAGAACCCTGTCAGGGAGCCTCTACTGTCTTTACAAAGATGCCGCAGGGAGTGTCCCATACGAGCTTGTAGGTATAAGTGTTGTACAGCAATAATCAGCGTTCTCCCTCCCACACGAGCAGGATCCAGCTGGGCAACCAGGTGGAGGTGGACCCCGAGGACATCAACGTGACCTTCGACGACGTCAAGGGCGCCGACGAGGCCAAGCAGGAGCTCAAGGACGTGGTGAGTCGCTGGTGATGATGATGATGATGCAACCAAAGATCATTACTAAATATAGGTATACTAATATTTAAAGAGGAAAGATTTTTTATTTTTGGATGTTTGATATGAATAAACTCAAAAAAGTACTGGACCGATTTCAAAAATTCTTTCACCATTAGATTGCCACATTATCCTGGAGTAACATAGGATATATTTTATTAATAAAATAAATTAAGCATCGTTAT